>NW_005841935.1:882095-887009 GCF_000455745.1 Alligator sinensis
GGACGTGCAGGAATCATCACCACCGCAGGTGGGAGTATTAGGGCCCGGAGGGAGGAGGAGCCCTACCTGGCAAGAGAGCCCCAGTAGAAGCAGCCAGAAGGACTGTAGAGAGCTCAGGCGTTGATCCTGAGTGTGGGAGAGCCAGTCACTCGTCAGGGAACGGCGAAGCACCCAGATACGGACGCTCTGGAGAGGAGAGGAGCAAGATAGCCCAGGGCTTATAGAGGGAGGGGAAGGGAGGACCCGAGCAGGGGGTCAGCTCCTAGCCAGACCGTAGAGAGCTTTTGGCACCCAGGGTCTCTGATATAAGAGATCTGGGAAGGGAGTTGTTTTTTGCTCTTCTTCTTGTGTTTGTTTTGAGTTTCCCCATGCGAAGGGGTTGCGGGGTAGGAGAGACATGGTGAAGTTCATAGGGTGGCATGTCAAGTCCAGGTTGGGGAAAAGCTCCTCCTAGGAGAGTACGGACACCACGAGCAAGACCGGCGAACACAACCCAGGACGGAATAAACGAATCGACCTCAGAAGCCAGTATCCTGAACAGGAGAGAAATCATGAGGCTCTACGGTAGTAGAAGAAGAGGTACATGGTCACGAAGATGGGACAACTCATTGAGATGGGGTGTAGGGATGGCGGAGCTCTGCTAGTGACCACCGGGCCACCCATGCTGTAGAAGGTCCCCGGGATAGTCATTCCCCCCACTGGGAAACATTCAAGTTATGGCAGACAAGATAAGGGAAGGGTTCCCGCAAAGGGAACATCATCACGGCATTTTTCGGGAGACTGCAGGGCGTACATCCCTCTGTATGAGAGCCAAGGTAGCACGTAACCGATTACTCGAGACCTGGCAGTCACAAAAGCATTGGGGGGGGGGGGAAGTCATTTTTGCGTTGTACCTCCCATAACAGTACAGCTGGCAAAGAAAAAACTGCCAGGAGGTTAGGAGGAAAAAAAAAAGCTGTTTTGGAACTGCTGCAGCAGGTGTTAATCCCAACCCTCCACCCCCATCAGCGACCATAGATATGAAATGCACTGTAATGTATTAAAGACTTGCTAAAGGCCCTGGAAGGTCTATGCATGGAGAAGTTTTGCAGATTGCCTGCTTGCTGCTGGGGGTGGGTAGGGTTGTTTAGTCTTTTTTTCTTACCAAAAATGTTGGCTGCACCCTAGCACTTAACAAGCATTCAACCTCCCTCCAACAACAGTGCACCCTGCAACTCTTTGCAACTTGTTCCAGTAATGCCATGACTCCATAAACTCCCCCAAGCAAAATCTCCATGCTGAGGCAGGTGCGGTCTCCAAAAACCACCCCTGGATTGGCCATGCATGCCAATACTGACTATCAAAGAAAACATGACACATGTATAGAGTAAAACTAAAACACTTTATTCAAAAAAGGGGGGTGCGGTCAAGGTTCCCTCTAAGGTGTGCATGTGCGTGGCTGTGCACAAGTAAAAGTCTGGCCGTGCACAAACTTTTTAAGGCTGCGTACCCTCCAGGAGAGGAACTGGGCTGTGGCATGGGACACTTACTGAAGGTAAGCTCCTCCCTGAGGTGGAGGTGGGGACAGGGGCTGGGGCTAGGGCCTAGCCCAGGCTCCACCGGCTCCACGGTACTGCTGCGCTACCCCACATTAGCTTGGGGAGCGAGGAGGCACGTGGCATCAGGGCTGGGGAGTGGAGCAGTTCCCTGTGCAATGCATTTTTCTTCTTTACAAAAGGGTTAATTAAAAATAATTTAAATATAAGTAAGAAATGATAATTAATTTAATGAAGATTTTAAATAAATAAGGATAATGGAAAGTATTATATAAAAGGGGGATCTTCCTCCCCAGCACCATTACAATATAAAATGTATACAAAAATAAATAACTGCAGATCTGAAGTCTTTCAATCTTCTACAAATCTTCATTTTTTTTATTTTATTTTTATTTTTTTTAATTGTTCTGGTTGCCCCCAGCAAGTTCCACCCACAAAAGTTTGCTGCAGGGAAGAGGAAAGGGGAAGAAGAGGAAGAGGAGGTGGGTTTGGAGCACAGTTGAAAAAACGGACTTTTGTCCCATCCCTCTGCCACCCCCCACCACACAAGGTTGTTGGGACATATTACCTAAATATCCCCCAGGGCACTGCATATCCTGGGTATCGCGTCTGGAAGGCAGCATCCTGCCCCAGGACTATTGATTGTGGTTCTGTAATGGAATGTGATGAAGTTCAGAAGGTTTGCAATGTTGAAGGAAGTTGTGTAGACACTCACTCAAAAGTTTCAAGCTACTTGCAAAAACTTACCATTACGGTGATGCCGCTGTAGCTGTCATCAGGAGCTATGCCTACTGCAGTAGCAGCACGGCGCAGGTGGGGCGGGAGGACATACATTATAGGTGGCAGTGGGGAGGAAGAATTGAGAGAGGGTAGTAAATTAAGAGGGGAATATTGCCTTCCTCCCCCATTTCTTTTTGTTAAAATTTAAAATAATAATTTGCAGACCTGAATTGTGGCTGGCTACCTGTGGCCACTGTGTGCTGTGAAGGAGGTGGGAAGGGTAAGGAGTGTGGAGTGAACAAAGGTAAAAAAAATTTTAAAATGCACCGTGGTAGCTACTGGCTGAAGACTGAAGCGCAGCACCATCTCTTGACAAAGGGGATTAGAAGTCTTTGGAGTCTGGCTGTTTGGACAAAACAAATCCATAGCTGAGGTGGCGTAACTGGGGAGCATTGCAAAATAACACATCTCCAAGAAGTTTGTTTAAGGAGCTAAATGGACTTTTAGAGTGGTGGGAAATCCCAGGTCATGCAAACACAAACGCAGTTGCTTTGGCATAAATGGGAAATATTGTTTCGCCTACACACGCCCTACAGTAGGATCGTAGGAAAGTAGAACTGGAAGGGACCTCACAAGATCATTTACTGGTAGTTCATTTCCCTGCTCAAGGCAGGATGGTCCCTGACTGAAATAGGGGCTAAGGAACAAAACATGCTAGTAGATGCTGAAGGGTCCCTGAGCATTCTTAACGTTGCTTTTGAAGTGCAGGAAGAATTGGCTACTAAAGAGGTTAAACCACTGGTTAAATACAGAAGTGGGAACCAAGAGGTCCACCTAACAAAACAATCCCCTATTTTCTAGGACATATTCCCTTAAAAGGAACTTTTGACAAACAATTGCTGCCTGATAGATTGGGAATTTTGCGATCTGATCAATTAACTAAAATCTGAACAGTAATCGACTTTGGAAAATTATAATAGATCCAACAGGAACTACATCCCTTTCCATAGGAATCTAGGGGGATGAATGGCCTTTCTGCTGTATATATAAAGGAGAGTGAGGGGGGTGGAAAGCCTAGTGATGATCACAAAGACGACAGGGGGATGTGAGGAATTGGTAAACATATACCTTAAACTTTGGGCATCTCACAAATAAGATTGTGCAGAAATACCTGGTGAGGTCCACCTCGATGGTGCAGCCTTTAAAACAATACACATTACCCTTAAAAGCAAAAGCAAAAAAAAAAAAAACCCCATATAGGAAGGATATCTCATTGGCAGTCCCTTGATTTGAACGTGACCTCAACCATGGCTCACTGTTGGGTCTTGAAGTGACTTAAGAGTCCAGTCCTTGAGCCACAGACCTGTCTGCAGAAGTTTCAGGTCTTTTCACAAGGGAGAGTAGACACAAGTAGACTAGGATTTCTCTCCCCTCCCTTCCTCTGCACAATTTGCTTGCAGGGCAAGATGCTTTACCTCAAAGTTGTCTGCCACTCTATTGAGGTTGTGGTACTGTTGGAATCAGTCAGCAGTCAGTTCCTCCCAGCTCTGGATGTCAGTGTCCATTTTTTTTTTAGGACTACCATTCTTTTAGTGTTTCCTTTGGCCTCTGGAAGATCTCAGGCCACAGCTAAGCTGTGAGCAGAGCACTTGTTTTAGGAGTTGAGTGCTGGGCATCCGCACACAATGTATGGTCCAGCAAGTTGGTGCTTCAAAAACACTGACTCAATACTGGTAACATTGGCTCCAGCCAGGATGCTAGCATTTGTGTGGCAAAATCTGCCCATTTGATGCAGAGGATTTTCTAGAGGCATCATTGGTGATACCTTTCCAGGCTCTTGAGATGACAACGGTAGGTCATCCATGTTTCGCATCCATAGAGGAGAGCGGGGATAATGACTGCATTGTAGACATGGATCTTGGTGTCTTTCCAGAGATTGTGATTAGTAAAAACAACAAAGCAATTTCCCAAAGGACCACACTGAGGATCCTGTGCTGAATCTCCTCAACATTTGCTCTGAGAGAGGTGCTTACTGAGGTGTAAGGGAAGTGCTTGACTACCACCAGGGTCTTTCCCTGGATGGTAATTTGAAGGGAGGGGCCACATTTGTGGCCAGGGGCAGATTGATAGAGCACTTGAGTCTCCTCAATGTTGAGAGAGAGGCCCAAAATTTGGTAGGCTTCTGTGAAGAGATCCAGCACAGTCCGGAGAGTTTCTTCAGTGCACCAGAATGGCACACTCAGAATCATAGAATGATAAAAAAATTAGGGTTGGAAGGGACCTCAGGGGCACATTCAGATGAGCGCACACATGCCTCTTGCAGCATCTCAAACCCCTTTGAGACACTGCAAGAGGCATGTGCGGGAACGAAAAAAACCTTCCCTGCACTGCAAATTTCATTCCCCCCCATCCCCCATTCATTCCCCCTGCACTCCCTGTTTGTTCCCCCCATTCCCCATTCATTCCCCTATCCACCGTTTGTTCCCCCCACCCCCACTCACCAGCAGTAGCAGAGAAGGAGCAGGAGGCTGGAGAGAACAGGGGAAGTCTCCAGCTCATTTCCAGGGGTGTGTCTGTAGCCTTCTGCTTGTTCTCCAGCTCCTCTCCAGCCTCCAGAGGCTGGAGAGGAGCAGGGAATGAGCAGGGGGCTGGAGACCAG
>NW_005841935.1:887035-888210 GCF_000455745.1 Alligator sinensis
GTTGTAGCCTCTGGGGAGGGGCTGGGACCCTGCAGGCAGGGTAGTCCGTGTGCTGTGGGGGGGAGCTCTGCCCTGTGGGGGGCAGGGGACCATTGGTGATGCGTAGGGGGTGCATGCGGGTGCATGTGCACTGCCTGAGCGTGGCAGTGCACCCCCTCAGAAAAGGTGCCAGGAAGCCTCCCCCCACATTGGATTGGACACCTGAGGTTTTGGGCAGCAGCAGTCCAGCTTAACCTCCTACCATGGATGGCCCCGGGGGGTGCTGCCACCTTGGAGAGAAGACCCGTGTCCCACCGTACAGCAGAGGCTGGGCAGCCCACCGGCAGGTTGCCCCCCAGCCCCAGGGCAGGCAGTGAGACTCAGAAGCAGCAAAGATTGGGTCCCCCACCACTTCTGGAAGCAGGCCCCTCTGGCTGGCAGGGAAGAGACCAGCTTGCCCCGCAGGAAGTGCAGGGAGGGGGCAGGCTGCTAGTAGGAGGGGTGGTGGAAGCCAGGAAGACTTACGCCTGGGTGGGGGGGAGGCATGTGCTCCCAGATCTGGTTGGGGTGGGGCAGGCTGCGCTCAGGGCAGATCCAGGGGCACACGTGGCCCCCCCGCAATACCCTTTCAGACATGTGGCCAGAGCAGCAGCGTGCTGCTCGTCTGGCAGCCATTTGTCAGGCAGCTTGTCTGGTCCTTGCTAGTCGCTACTACTACCAATACAGCACTACTTGTACTGAAAAAAGATAAGTCCCAGTATTGTATAAAATAAATACATATAGCTATATTATTTGTCTATAATTGATTGAGTACTGTACAAAATTCTGGGTTATTTTGGGGGAAAATAGGGTATCGGGCCTTGGTTCAGGAATCAATCCCATATTTATAACATTGCTTCCTATGGGAAAATCAGTTTCAAGTTGCAATGTTTCAACTTAAAATGTGGTTTTCAGGAACTAATTGTGTTGTAAGTTCAAGGACTGCATGTACCTCCAGATTTCTTAAAGGCGGGGGAGAGAAAGCTTGCGAGCAACATCCCTGCACTTCTCCACACCTGCTGGGAAGAAAGCCATATACCCCAGGATCTGAAAGATGCAAAGATAATTACTCTATACAAAAATAAAGGAGACGGAGCAGACTGCAACAACTACTGAGGGATATCTCTGCTCAGTGTGGTCAGCAAGGTACTTGCAAG
>NW_005841935.1:888241-892784 GCF_000455745.1 Alligator sinensis
CTGAAAAGACTCCAAATCCCTGCTGAAAAAGTCTACCCTGAGAGCCAGTGTGGGTTCAGAGCTGGATGCTCCACAACTAACGTGTCCTTCACATGTGTTTGTTGCAAGAAAAAAACCATAAACAGGTACCTCTTTATGTAGTGTTTGTCGACCTATAAAAGGCCTTCAACACATCAGGAATGGCATCTACAAGATCCTGTCAAAAACTGGCTGTCCATAAAAGGTGCTCTCTCCATTCAAAGAGTACCATGAGGGAATGAAGACAACTATCCAGCATGAAAATTAAACATCATCTGAGTTCAACACTGATACTGGCATGAATCAAAGCTGTGTTTTAGTGCCCACCAGCTTTGGCATCTTCTCCATCTTTCTTAAGTACACTTTTGGAAATGATCAATCTGGTACACTAATTGAATCAAGGACAGATGGTAGCTTGTTCAATGTCAGATAATTTCAGAGCAAAAGGCACGTCACACACCTCACTGCTCGGGATCTGCTTTTCGCAGATGACGTTGCATTAGTCTCTTAACTCACCTGATGAATTGCAGATCATGATGAACAGCTTCTTTAATGCACACCTCAAGTTTGGCATGGCAATCAGTATCAAGAAAACAGTTACCATGTCACAGGGCACCAACATCCCACCCAAAATCTATGTTAATAATGAAACTCTGGACAGCATAGACCACTTGTGCTATCTCAGCTCAACTCTTACCAGCTCACTTAGCCTTGATAAAGAACTTAACACAAAAATCGGCAAAGTTGCTGTCACATTTGGCAAACTTACTTCACCTGTCTGGACCAAGCTGCTAACCTTAAATATAAAGGTGTACATCTATCAGGATTGTGTCCTCAGTATCTTCCTTTTTGGCTGTGAAAGCTGGGTCACATGCACGAAGCAGGAACAAATATTGAACAACTTCCACCTTTACTGTCTCAGAAAAATCCTTGGAGTCACTTGGGACTGTGGAATCAGAAAAAATATATGCCTTAAACTTTGACTATTTTAGTTATAAGATGACATAACCGCTTTGTGGAAAATTGCTGGCTCTGTATAATAGAACAGATAAGAGAAAGTGTTTGTTCTTTGTAACTCCTCTGCAACTGCTTCGCTCACCGCGGCCTTGAAGATAGCAAAAAGTATGTACAACTCTGATTTGCAGGTACAAGAAGGAGGTTTGTGAACTAACCTCGCCTCCCCCATTAGTTCCCATCCTGATTACAGCAAAAAAATAATAAAGTAACATTATAGCCGCTTTTCATGCTAATTTCACTATATGATCACGTGAGTTGTAAGCAACTGTTAAAAAGTATATAAGCCTCCTGATTTTGCTCTTGGGGGGAGACCCCTTCCAAGTGCATGGGAAATCCATGTCACTTTGGAATCCCCCCTACAGCTGTAGTGTCTTTTGAATAAAAGCTTCTGCTGACCTGACCCAAAAGTATGCTGCGTGTGTTTCCACGACAATTCCTGGTGCCATGACTCGGATTCAGAACACAGGTTGAGAAAGGAGGACCGCAGACTGCCCCCCCCCAACCCCGAGGCGCCAAACTTGAGAGGTAAGAGACCTAATTCAAAATCTCTATTGGGGTTTCGGAGGAGGACTGCCTGTAGGCTCCCAACTTGGCCGTGGTAACTGGATCTGAACCTTGTTAAAACAGGTCAGTCTGAACCTTACTGCCGGCTAAAATTTTCTGTCTGGTAAAGGATCCCATTTTGTGTCTGGTAACGTACGTTTTATTTAGGGAGAAACTGTATGAAGCACCTTCATCCTACAGCACATCGGGCTTGTCGTTAATTAACTAAGGCGGTGTGGGGGAGGAGGTCTGGCTGACTGAATGAATGTGCATGTGTGTGTATTTAGAAATATGAGCCACTGACCAGGTCTGAGACTACGGTTGGGTTCAGCCGCCCCAATTCTGCCTGACAGGGCAGTTTTGAAAGCAAGGGGGCCCAACTGGAACCTCGTGACCCAGTGGACAGGGCTTCCCAGTGATTGAATAAATGTGTGTGTGTGCATTTAGAAAAATGAGCCACTGACCAGGTCTGGGACTAAGGCTGGGTCTAGCCGCCCCGATTCTGCCTAAAAAAGGTAGCGTCGAAAGCAAGGGGGCCCAGCTGAAACCTCGTGACCCAGTGGACAGGGCGTCTGAGTGATTTTGTCTTTTCCAAACCCCTTGTCCCAGTAGCTTCTGCCGAGAGCAGGAGTGAAAGGATTCCTCTTGTGTTTCCCTTCCCATTTCCATTTTATGAGCCGGTGTCGGGTCAGAAGCCTTTTGTCTGGGCAGTGAAAAACTGCGGGGCAAGGCACTGAGCGGCCCGGACATCCTAAATAAGCCTCTCCTACGTCTCCCTGTGTGACTGAAAATGGGAACGAGTCAGTCTAAACAAGTTCCCGTCCCCCCTAAGGGGACTCCGGCGTACTTTATGTACACACACTATTCTCCCGAGGCTTGCAAGTACCTGGATAAGTGGAACTGGTATACTAGGGATGATCCTGTGAAGCATTTTCCACAAGAAGGAACATTTGATCAGGATAAAATAGTGCACTTAAGAGGGGCTTTAGAGTCCCGTGGATCCAAAACACCACAAAACCAGTGGGACGCGTTCTTTTATTGGTATGATGAAATGTCCAAAAGGCGGACAGAATCTCAAACTAGGAGCCTAAAAGACTCTCAAGAAAAATTAAAACAGCAGTTACAAGCTGTTCGGGAGAAATTGGCTGCTCCCCCAAATTACACGCCGGCCACCGCTCCGATGTATCCAGCATTGCCCGGGGCGCCCCCACCACCGGAGCCAGCAGAGGATATCCTTGACCTTTGTTCGAACCCTGCTCTCCTGGGACTCCCACATCAGCAACAACCGGTTCAACATCAGGCTGCAGCCCAGGCTATTAACTCATTAGCTGAAGCTCCTTCAGTAAATCCATCCACGGAGCTTAATAGTCTGGACTCATCCACCATATCTGCCACTCAATCATCACCAGTGTGGCAATTTACTCCTGGGTCACAACCCACCACAGGTGTATTTAGAAGAATGGGAATAGGCATGGAAAGATCTCCCATCAATCTTAGATCCCGAGCTGCACAAGTTTACCCCCTAAGACAAATGCCAGGCATTGGCACCGATGGACAAAATATAGTAACCGTGCATGCACCCTGGACTCCAGGTGATCTCTACAATTTAACTCAAAAATTCCCCAAAATCAGGGAAGACCCAGAAAAATTTCAGGAAGAATTGCAGACTGTTATAAATTGTTATAATCCAACATGGGCTGACA
Organism: Alligator sinensis; assembly: GCF_000455745.1. Lineage (NCBI taxonomy): Eukaryota > Metazoa > Chordata > Crocodylia > Alligatoridae > Alligator > Alligator sinensis. The sequence goes on from NW_005841935.1 coordinate 891,523, forward strand.
TTAATCAGCTCATGCGATCGATTTTGCCCAAGGAAACTATGCTACGTCTGTATGCTGCCTGTACTTGGCCAGATCAAAACCCAGGGATTGGCCAAGACTTTATTGACAAGAGAAATGCTTTGGTTCAGGCAGTTCTCACAATTTGCCCAAAAAAGGCAGACTGGACCAAAATAAATACCTGTAAACAAAACAAAAATGAACACCCCAGTGACTATTTGGAACGCCTCAAACAGGCATTTGAACGATACTCAGGAATGGATAACCCAGTCGGAAATGCTAAACAAGCAATAGTGGCAGCATTCATCCAGGGACTTAACCCTAAAATTGCTGAGAAAATTCAAACAGTAATTATTGGCTGGGAAACTAAAGATTTGACTGAAGTCCTTGCTGCGGCTAACCATTTTCATAACAAATTGGAACGGTCTAAAGACAATGCCGAGTTTAAGTTAATGGCCTTACAGATTTCTCAGTTGCAGGGTCCAGGTAGAGGAAGGGGACGAGGACGGGGAAGGGGAGGCCCGGGTAGATTCAGGGGAAGAGATAGATCCTTGAGCCCACAAAACCCAGGCTATGGGAACCAATGTCATTATTGCAAGCAAGAAGGACATTGGAAATCAGAATGCCCCAAGCGCCCCGGCCAAGGACCCAGACCCCAGTCCCTGCCCCCACCTCCACTTCCTGTCAATTTTCCCAGTGTTGAATAGGACAGCCTGAGGGACAGTGACATCATCGCTCCTTTGCTTGCTACTGACCAATCTGGTCCGTTTGTTGAATGCCTTATTTCTGGTAAACCTGTCTCCTGTCTTGTCGACACCGGAGCATCCCGCTCCACGCTAAAGGCTGCTGAGTTTCCTTTTCTACCTTATTCTCCTGAAACTATAAATGCTGTCGGTATAGGCGGACAACCTATCCCACATCCCGTCTCTGAACCTGTCTCCATCTCTATTGGCCCTTTGTCTGAAAATCATGCCTTTCTTCTTAGCCCCTGTGCACCTGTCAACCTTCTTGGTAAGGATTTGTTGTGTAAACTGGGATGCGTGATTTATTGTAGCCCAGATGGTGTTTACCTTGAGGTACCAGAACATAGGGAAACTGAGCTTGTGGCTTTGCTAACCCAGGAGTACTCTGAACCTGACACTTCCTACTTGCAAGAGGAACTGTTGGCACGAGTACCTCCACAGCTGTGGTCCACCCATGCAAATGAAGTGGGGCACATGCTGAGTGCTGAACCAGTGCGTATCATCTTGAACCCTGCCAAGCCA
>NW_005841935.1:897458-897912 GCF_000455745.1 Alligator sinensis
CGGGGCCCTTGGCAAGAAAATCCTGTATGGAATATTGTTTGTCTTGATAGTTCTGATAATGTTTTATGTCTTAGTGCAACTGATCCTCTGCTGCGTGAAAGCCAACAGGAGAAGCTTTAACAAGGCAAAAAAACCCACAGCAGAGTCTAAAATAATGGTGTTACAAAAGTGTGAGCAGATTAAAAAAAAACATAAAAGGCTGCATGATAAAATAGAGTGGCTCATAAAAATAAAAATTTAAGGCTAAAGTGAGACTAAATAGTCTCAAAGGGGGCGGACTGTGGAATCAGAAAAAATATATGCCTTAAACTTTGACTATTTTAGTTATAAGATGACATAACCGCTTTGTGGAGAATTGCTGGCTCTGTATAGTAGAACAGATAAGAGAAAGTGTTTGTTCTTTGTAACTCCTCTGCAACTGCTTCGCTCACCGCAGCCTTGAAGATAGCAAAAA
>NW_005841935.1:898020-903020 GCF_000455745.1 Alligator sinensis
TTATAGCCGCTTTTCATGCTAATTTCACTATATGATCACGTGAGTTGTAAGCAACTGTTAAAAAGTATATAAGCCTCCTGATTTTGCTCTTGGGGGGGGACCCCTTCCAAGTGCTTGGAAAATCCATGTCACTTTAAAATCCCCCCTACAGCTGTAGTTTCTTTTAAATAAAAGCTTCTGCTGACCTGACCCAAAAGTATGCTGCGTGTGTTTCCACGACAGGACCAACAGATCACCAACAATGAGGTCCTCAAGAGAACTGGTCTACAGTCTATGCAGACTATGCTGAACGTTCACAGGCTTTTTGCTACCTGGGACATGTGAAGCACGTGCCTCAAGATCATCTGCTGAAGGCTGTATTTTACAGCCAGCTCAGGAACCACGCACAATGCAGAGGAAGGCCAAAGCTCTAATACAGTGACATGGTCAAGGAGGGTCTCAAGAAATTCAGCATTCCCACTCACAACTGGGAGAACCCTGCCCACAACTGCTCAGTCTGGAGAAGACAGGTCCAAGATGGTGCAGTCACTGAGGAGAGCCATCAGAAAGCCCAGGCTGAGGCCCACAGGCAAGCCAGGAAGCAGAGTGTGCTTCAACCTCCATCTGACAAGTGGACCTGTAGCTACTGTAGGAAGCCTTGCTGCTTGCGCATCAGGCTCTTTTCCCACATCATTGCCAAGCACCATTGACTGACTGACTTTGTTGCATTTCCTTTCATGTGTCAAGATGTTGGATGGCCATATACATTTATATGGCACATACAGCTGCAGCCAATTCTGCATACTATGCTGAGTGACTGGACAAATTCTATTTACAATTGAAATAATTGGGTTCATGAGAACAAAACAAGTATACGGATTTCCCTTGTTATCGAAAGAGGACCCATGAAAGAATCAAACCTTATCTTTCTCCCTCACTTAGAAAAAATCCCAAGCGGGGCCTTCCTGCAAAAATCTATTTGGCTCATATTTGCATACAGGAAGCTCATAAGGATTTCCCTTTATGAATAGCTCACTGGCCAATTTAGAAGGATTTTTTATCTTTTTAAATTTTAAGGTTGGATTCAGTCAAAGTCAGTCCCCATATGGCAATCCACTGATTGGAAACTTTCCATTCTTAATTTTTTCCTGAAATAAGCAGCTTGCTAGAAGTATATATGGTTTTGACTTTTACAGTCCCAAATTCAACTACGCCTGAGAAATATTGAAAAGCCCAATGAAGAGTAAGCAGTTTCTTTTCACAAGGGCTAAATAAACTTTTTCTTCAGCTTATAAAGCGTTATGGAGGCAAATGCAGTGGGTTGATTTATTTATTGCCTATTTTGCAAGAGTACAGCTGCAATATGCCCCTTTAACAGCAGTCTCCAGAATGAATGGCTTCTGGAAGTCTGGGTAAGCCAGTAGGGCAGCTTTTGCTAAGGAAGTTTTTAAGCTGAAAATACTTGCTTTTCTTCTCCCCAGCTAAACTCTTCCCTTTTCAGTAGCAAATACAAGGGTCCTGCTTTAGCAGAAAAATCCATTTAATTTTACACCTGATTTTTGTAACAGTTCAAACAGAACCTTAAGTGTCTTAGCATGTTTTTCTTTAGTGTTGGAGGCAGCAAGAATGTCATCTATATATACCAAGATTCAATCCTCATCCAATAAAGATCTTAAGGGTTCAGCTAAATATCTATGGAAAATCATAGGCAAATTAGAAAAACCTGCACGTAACAGTTCAGGTATACTGTACCCCTTTAAAGGTAAAGGCTAACTTGTACTGTGAGTCTGGATGTACTTTACTATATTTCAGAATCTGTTTGCCACATTAAACACTGAAAACAAATTTTCCCCTTCTGACTTTTTTTGTGGTAATATCTGTGTATGAAGCAGTTACTGGAGTCATTAGAGATATGAAACCATTTAAGACTTTGTAATTTAACACAAATTTTCAGGACTCATCAACCTTCTTCACTCCCCGAATTGGAGTACCGGTGACACTGCTATACTTTCTACCAATTCCCTGTTCCTTGAGTGATTCAATTATCCCTCCTGTGCAAAGTAGTCAACACAACCATCCTTGACATTCAATATATTGACTGGGGACAACTTTCTGGTGCAAGTGTTGGAGAGAACAACTAGGACTTGTGCTCTTCTTGACCTGCTATTCCCCAGCAGTTAAGAATTGACAGGAAATGTAAACATGGATGGCAACTTGGGCAGCAGTGACCACAAGATAACTGAGTTCAGGATCCTGAGGAAAGGAAGGAAGCAGAGCAGCAGAGTAAGGACCCTGGACTTCATAAAAGCAGACTTCAACACATCCAGGGAACTGATGGGCAGGATACCAGTCTGAGGGGGAAAGGAGTTCAGGAGAGCTCGCTATATTCTAAAGAAACCTTACTGAGGGCACAGGAATGAACCATCCCAATGTACAGGAAGACTAGCAAGTATGGCAGAAGACCAGCTTGGCTTACCAGGGAGCTCACAGAAAAGAAGCTAACAAGAAATGGAAACTTGGACAAACAACGGGAGAAGTACAAGAGCATTGTTTGGCATGCAGGGATAAAATCAGGAAGGTCAAACTGCAGGTTCATAGATTTCATAGACATTAGGGCTGGAAGGGACCTCATGAGATCATTGGGTCCAGCCCCAGTTAGAGTTGCAATTAGCAAGGCATGTGAAGGGTAACAAGAAGTATTTTTACAAGTATGTCAGCAACAAGAGGAAGATGAGGGAAAGTGTTGGTCCTTTACTGAATGAGGGAGGCAACCTAGTGATGGATGAAGCAGAAAAAAGCTGAAATACTCAGTGCTTTTTTTCACCTCAGTCTTCACAGGCAAGCTCAGCTCCCAGACTACTACACCTGGCAGCACAGTTTGGAGAGGAGGTGAGCAGCCAACAGTGGTGAAAGAACAGATTAGGGCCTATTTAGAAAATCTGAACATGTATAAATCCATGAGGCCAGATGTGATGCACACAAGGGTTCTGAAAGAGTTGGCCAATGTGATTGCAGAGCTGCTGACCAGCATCTTTGAAAACGTGTGGGAGTCAGGAGAGGTCCCGGATGACTGGAAAAGGGCAAATATAGTGCTCATCTTTAAGAAAAAGGAGGAGGATCTGGGGAACTACAGACCACTCAGCCTCACCACAGTCCCTGGAAAAATCATGGACCATGGAGAAGAAGGTGTTTCAGAACAGTCAGCATGGATTCACCAAGGGCAAGTCAGGCCTGACCAACCTGATTGCCTTCTATAACAAAATGACTGGTTCTGGTTAAGGGAACAAGAGTGGATGTGATACACTTGGACTTTAGCAAAGCTTTTGGTAGGGTCTCCCACAATGTTTTCACAAGCAAGCTACAGAAGCACAGGCTGGATGAATGGACTGTAAGGTGGATAGAAAACTGGCTAAATCATTGGGCGCAGAGGGTAGTAATCAATTGCTTTATTTCTAATTAGCAGCCGGTATCAAGCGGAGTGCCCCAGGGGTCAGTTTTGCTCAGTAGCTTCATCAAGGACCTGTAAGATGGGATGGAGTGCAGATGATATCAAACCGGAGGGAGTAGTAGATACACTGGAGGGTAGGGCTAGGATTCAGAGGGACTTAGGCTAATTGGGGGATTGGACTTAAAGAAATCTTATGAGGTTCAATAAAGACAAATGCAAAGTCCTGCACTTAGGACGGAACAATCCTGTGCACTGGCACAGACCGGGGAACAACTGGTTAAACAGCAGCTCTGCAGAAATGGACCTGGGGGTTGTCAGAGTGGACAATAAGATGGATATGAGCCAACAATGTGCCCTTGTTGCCAAGAAGGCTAATGGCATGCTGGGCTACATTAGTAGGAGCATTACCAGCAGATGGAGGGAAGTGATTATTCTCTATTAGGTATTCATGAGGCCACATCTGGAGTACTGTGTCTAGTTTTGGACTCCCTGCTACAAAATGGATGTACACAACTTGGAAAGAGTCCAGTAGATGGCAACAAAATGATTGGGGAACTGGGGCACATGCCTTTTGAGGAGAGGCTGAGGGAACTGGTCTTATATAGCCTGCAGAAGAGAAGACTGAGGGGGGATTTAATAGGAGCCTTCAACTACCTGAAGGGAGGTTCAAAAGAGGATGGAGCTAGACTGTTCTCAGTGGTGGCTGAAGTGATGACAGAACAAGGAGCAATGGTTTCAAGTTACAGCAAGGGAAGTTTACATTACATATTAAGGAAAACTTTTTTTATGAGGAGGGTAGTAAAGCACTGGAACAAGTTACCCAGAGAGGTTGTAGAATCTCTATCCATGGATGTTTTTATGACCTGCCTATACAAAGCTTTGGCTGAGATGGTCTAGCTGGGAATGATCCTGCTTTGAGGAGGGGGTAGGACTAGATAACCTCCTGGGGCACCTCCACACATGCAAGCACGTGCGCTTGCAGCAGCTCAAATAGAAGCGGTGCAAATCTGAGCCAGGGCTTTTTGCCTCAGCACACGTGCGTGGACATAAACTTTGTTGTGGAGCAAATTGTGCCACTTGGGGCAAAATAACCCTGCCTGGCTCCTCCCAGATCTGCAGCCAGGGGGAGCAAGAGCCTGGGGCCAGCAGCAATAGAAAACTGGCTAAATCATTGGGCTAAATCATATAAAAACCTTCCCTGGCCAGGGCTACTTGCCCTCAAGAGCTTTTGAGGCCCAGTCAGTTGGTATCTGGGGACACTAGCACCTTGTGTCAGCTAGACTGCTGAAGCAGCATCCCAATTCACTTTTTAAAATACCCCAAAATCCACATTCTTCCACAATTAGAACAAAAGGGGGAGAGAGAGAGAGAGACAGAGAGAGAGAGAGAGAGAGGGATTGATCAGATGGGCACTGTTTTATTGCTATATTTACAATGTTAAAGAAATTTGGAAGCCTACCAATATCTCTAGTATCATAATAAAATAGCCCATGAAGCACAGCCATGGTTCATCCAGCTGCTCCCCCACTGCCCCCCATGGTGAGGCGGGCAGTGCCAAGCTGCCCTCTGGGGG
>NW_005841935.1:905520-911640 GCF_000455745.1 Alligator sinensis
TTCTCTGTTCGGTAGACTGGTGCATAATACCTTGATGTTGAAATTAGTAGGGGAGGCTACATGGAGGGCAAGGGATGCATTTGGAAGAGATGGTACCAGTCTAGTCCAAGATTCCCACCTTGGCCTCTCATGCAGAAAGGAGGGCTGGGGTAGGGGAGGGACACCATGGTCACCTGTGCCCATGCCTGCTCACCTGCGCACCCCTGGGCTGTGTGCCCCATGGCCTTTGCACCGGGTGAAGGCGGGGTGGCCCTCCCTGCCCTGCCTGGCTGAGCTTCCCATCCACTGGCCTTCCCCCCACAACACACAGGGAGGTAGGAAGCAGTTCAGGACTTTATTGAGTGCCCAGCAGGCTCAATGCCTTTTTTTTGCCCCAGTCTTCACAGGCAAGGTCAGCTCCCAGACTACTGCACTGGGCAGCACTTTGGGGAGAAGATGAGGAGCTCTCAGTGATGAAAGAACAGGTCAGGGACTATTTAGAAAAAGCTGGATGTGTACTAGTCAATGGGGCCAGATTCAAAGCATCCAAGGGCGCTAAGGGAGTTGGCTGATGTGACCGCAGAGCTGCCGGGCATTATCTTTGAAAACCCGTGGTGATCGGGGGAGGTCATGGATGATTGGAAAAGAGCAAATATAGTGCCCATCTTTAAGAAAAGGAAGACGGAGGATCCAGGGAACTGCAGACCAGACAGCCTTATCTCAGTCCCCAGAAAAATCATGGAACAAGTTGCCAAGAAATATATTTTTAAACACTTGGAGGAGGTGATCAGGAACAATCAGCATGGGTTCACCAAGGGCAAGTCATGCCTGACCAACCTGATTGCCTTCTCTGATGAGATAACTAGCTCTGTGGATTTGGGGAAAGCAGTGGACGTGATATACCTTGACTTTAGCAATATGGTTCTCCACAGAATTCTTGCAAGCAAGCTGAGGAAGTGTGGGTTGGATGAATGGACTGTAAGGTGGAGAGAAGGCTGAATTGTCCAGCTCAATGGGTAGTGATCAGTGACTTGATGTCTAGTTGGCAGCCGGTATCAAGTGGAGTGTGCCAGGGGTTGGTCCTAGGGTGGGTTTTGTTCAATATCTTCATTAACTATCTGGAAGATGGGATGGGGCGCACCTTTAGCAAGTTCGCAGATGTTAGCAAGCTGGGGGTGGGGTAGCAGATACACTGGAGGGCAGGGCTTTATCTGGGCCATTCAGAGTTACCTGGACAAATTGGAGAATTGGGCCAAAAGAAATCTCATGAGGTTCAATAAGAACAAGGACAAAGTCCTTCACTTAAGATGGAAGAACCCCATGCAGCTACAGGCTTGGGACCAACTGGCTAAGCAGCAGCTCTGCTGCAAAAGACCCGAGGGTTACAGTGGACAATAAGCTGGATATGAGTCAACAATGCACCCCTGTTGCCACGAAGGCTAACAGTATGCTGGGCTACATCGGTAGGAGTGGTGCCAGCAGAATGAGGGAAGTAATTATTCCACTGTTCTGAGCTAATGAGGCCACATCTGGAGTACTGTGTCCAGTTCTGGGCCCTCCACTATAGAAAAAAGGATATGGACAAGTTGGAGGAGTCCATCAGAGGGCAACAAAAATGGTTTGGGGGTTGGAGCACATGACTTCTGAGGAGCAGCTGAGGGACTGGGTTTAGGGTACAGACTGAGAGGGGATTTGACAGCAGCCTGTAACCACCTGAAGGGCGGTTACAGGGAGGATGGAGCTAGACTGTTCTCTAGGCGTGTTTGTGGGGTGATATGGAGAAGACAGCTCTGCTAAGGACGTGTTGACTTCAGAACAGACATTTCATCTGTCAGTCCCGACTGGGCAACTTTTCTTTTGTTGAAGAACGTGCGATTTCAGGCTTTTTCTGGGCCACAAAAGTGGAAGTAGCTGGGAGTGCTGGCATCGCCATTACCGGAAGGCCACGGTCTGGCTCTGGCTGCGTTGCCCACGTTAAGGAGGAGGGTTAGGAACCGGGACGCTTCCGCTGTGCAACAGGGCCAGGGCCGGGGCCTGCGCCCGAGGAGCCCCTGGCACCAGCGTGTCCAGGAGCAGGGGACGCCAGACATCCCCCCCGCCCCCTGCAGGGCGAGGCGGGGAAGGCGCATGACAGAGCACAGCGCAAGCGCGGCAGGAAGCCCCGCTCTCCCAGCAATGACGTTTGTGGGCGGGGTTGCTCGATGTCGCCGGTATCGTACGGGTCACCTATTGGCCGCGGCGCAGTGGGTGGGACGGGGCGGGACGTGGCGTGTTTGGGTGTTACGCAGGTACGTGAGCTGCGTCCCGCGCTGTTGTACTCCCGCGCTGACGCGGCGTGGTGGGGTGGGGCGGCCCCGGGCCGGGAGGCGAGCTGGGGACACCTTGTGGGCGGGTCCTCGCGCCCGCCTGGGCCGCCCCGGGCAGCTGGGGCCGGGCGCTTTGCGACGCCGGGAGGGAAGGGGAAGGCCCGGCCGGCGGCTCTCAGCGCCTCCCCGCCCCCCGCGTGACAGCGCGGCGGCAGCTGGGCCGGTGTCGCGCTGCCTGGAGCCGAGGGCGGGCAGGGTGAGCAGGGGCCGATCCAGAGTTTGGCAAGGGGAGGTGCTGGAGGCCCAGACCGCGCTGCAGGGCTGACTCCAGCCCCGGCCTCTTTAGATCAGGGGTTGGCAAGTTTCTAACTCCAGTCGGATGCTGCTTGTGACCCAGCTGCTGCTGGGGGTTGCCCTCCCTTGGGCGGTTCCCCTTTGCTTTCTTCCCCTGCTGGGGGGCACCAACAAAGGCAGTGTGGGGGCTGCATCCCAATGGTCCTGGTCATCAGCCTCATGCCCCCTCACCTCTGCTGCGGAAGGAGGTATCAGCTCTGCCAGTAGTCTCTGGGTCTAGGGACCCTCTGGCACCTCCCCACTTCCCTCCGCCCTGCAGCTGCCCTCATGAATCCCCACCCCGACCTGCCACTGAATGCCATCACCTGTGGCATTTGGCAGTGGTACGTTCTGTGCAAGTGAGCCAGCTGCAGTGACGGGGGGCATACGGATATCTCCTGCAGCAACAGCACCTTCCTCCCCCACCCAGCCTTTGGTGTAGGTAACATTCACTTATTTAAAGTGGAGAAAATTGCACCGAAGGGAAGCCCTTTGCTCAGTGTGGACAAACCCTAACAAGACTGTGTTGGCGCTTACAGAATTGTCCATGGTGGTAAATCCACAAATGGCGGGTATCAAATGTGCATAGTAAATTCTAGTGCTTTATTACTCATTGGGGATATTCCTGTTTCAAAACTTGTGCCTTTTGGTGTAATAAATGTATATTTTAATATAAATCTACTTGGTGTGTGTTAAAAGTACATTCCACACCAGCACCTTTTTGTTTGGAAGGTGATAAGGTACAACAAAAACATTAAGCAGGCCTTGAAATATCTCTGTGGTATAGGTTGCTGTTGTCCCTGTTTTATGGGTGGGGAAACTGTTACAGCAATATTAAACGAAGCAGCCAAGATGCCACAATTTACTAGTGGCTTGGTAAAAGAACTAAGAATGGCTGGCATCTGATCCTGCCCTCTGGCCCCTGCATCACAATTGCTGTCTGAATGCAACACACTGTATGCATGTATAATGATATGTTCTCTCTCTCTGTTGTGTTCAGCAGTGCAATAATGCTTGTGTGTTGGCTGGTGAGGAGAGATAAATGCTGCCCAAGAATCAAGCTGCCTCACTTAAAAACAGTAGTGATAGGGCGCGGCCCGGAGACGGAGATAACAGACAAAAAATGTTCACGGCAGCAGGGTAAGTTAGAGCTGCAGTGTATTTGTAACTGCTACTTTGATGGTGACCTAGTAGTCCCAGAAATATTGACGTGCCTACGAGACCCTGAGGTGCAGATGTAGGTTTCCAATCTGGTTTCTTGACATTGTAGAATAAATCTAAGCCTATTACCATAAGCCCAAAGGGTCATCTCTCTCCTTTCTGAACATAGTGTTGCCTATCTCATGCTTCCATCATCCTTGTAGGACCCTAGATAATCTCCTGTAACCTGACCAGCAGGAAGGGAAGCAGCCTCCCTGCAACCAGAAGGGAAAGAAATTGACCTTGATGACAGCTGTGTATATAATCTATATGGTTTAATAGATTTGATGAAGGGTATGGAGGGACTTTAGAGTGTGACATTCTTTCCAGGTTCTTGTGAACGTGTTTTTTCTTTATAAGTTGTTCATGTTCTAGAGATGCCTGTAAGTGCTTTTTATTAATTGAAATTAACAAGCTATGTATGTTCTGTGGAAGGGATATCATTCTTCATTAAATTCTGTGGGCTTCTTTAAAAGATTCTATTCCTTGATATTGTATCCTCTATTAGAGCTATAAAATACCAGGTGATGCTGTCTGCAAACTTGTTTCTCTGTATATTCTACATTTTTTTTTTTAAACAGGTTTAGCTTTTGGATAATGAATAATTCACATAAGAATGGATGTCCAGGATGACTTCAGTCAATTTTCTCATCTTGAAGTTCAGCAGTCAGTAGTGTTATTGTGAAGTAATTTTGTTGGTATGACTCAGAAAATCGTACTTTTCTTATTTTAAAAAACAAAAAACCCCAATACTGTGAGTTTATTTCTGGTGTGTTACTGGATATCCAACTAATAAGTTCAGATATTGCCATCATATTTATTTAGACTTCAGATATTGCCATCATATTTATTTAGACTTCTGTTTTGAATGGGGACAGAAATTTTAGCAACAAACTCGTATATAGATATGTTCAGACCCAGCTTTGTTATCCAGAATTTTGGAAAAATATGTCACTCTCTAAAGGAGAATCTTATATCCCAGCTGAATGCAAATTATTTTATGCCTATCAGGGTTTCTCAGTAGATGTGTTGGTCCTTGTTGAAAATTAACTGAAGCAAAATGTATAGGATTTGACTGAATCAGACCCTTTAGTAGGAAGTATGCATCTGCTTATACCTATTAAGCTGAAGTAACAACAGGAATGCATCATGAAATGTGTGGCCTAGATAAGATGCTCTGTAAAAACTGGCTTCAGCAGTACTCAAAGAAGAGGGTCTGGCCACTAGGTTTCTGATGCTTTTTTTTTTCTTTCTAGTACAGCTAAAAGCAGACTGTAATAAAGGCTATGTCTGGATCAAACAGGTATGCTGTCCCATGGAAGCGGAGTGTTGTTTATTGGGTGTTATCATTGTGTTTACACTTTACAAATCGCAGCTGGTGATGTAGCCCTGTCACAGACCTTGTGATCTACTCTGTGCATAATGTGTTCTGGTTGGTAGGCTTATGCTGTAGCACTCGTTTTGTGTCCTGTAGAGGCAGGGAACTTTCATTCTGTTCCTCGCACTGGATAATATCCTTTAAATGAGTCAGGTCTACTTAAGACTATTGCTGCTCCTTGCTTCTGCTGCTTGCAGCTTTAGACTGGGAGAGTAGATCTTTACTAGCTAAGCAATATTTTAATGAATACATATGTTTGAATGTGGACAGCGCTTAACACTTTTACAACATCTTAACAAGTTAAAGGCAATGTGAGGCCTCCCCTCTGGGGTTAGCTGACATTATTAAAACACCCTATTTTCTTTGTATAGACAAACCTTCTCCTGTATGTCCACACATCAATCAAAGGCACTAGCCTTAAATCCACTAGCAGAGGAAATACTACATTATTTCTTCTTTGCATTCTAAGGACAGTGATATTCTGGGGATGATAGGTTCTGATGAATTTAGAGTGCTAAACTATTTAAGTCAATTCCAGCACTCTGTTTGCTTTCTCCTCCAAAGATAGGTGTGAATCCAGCCAGCATTGATTTAGTGAATATTGGCAAAGATGAAGAAGTGAAAATGAAGCCAGGGCAGGTTCTGCATATTGTGAATAAACTTTACCCCTGTACTATACAATTCTTGGAAGAAGCAGGAGATCCTGGGACAGTGTCACAGGGGAGGTTAAAAGCTGAGAAGAGGTCATCTGAAGACTCTAGGAATGGTAACACAGAAAATGGGTCTGCCAAAAGTATGAAAATGGAGGCATCGGATTTGGAAGATACTAACAAGTCGGGCAGTGTCGGCAGTTCTTTTACGTCTCCATCAGCAAGCTCTCTAAGCCAAAAAGTGAGTAGTAAAGTAATTGGTATGAACTCTTTC
>NW_005841935.1:911671-913100 GCF_000455745.1 Alligator sinensis
TGTTGGAGCTGCTCTGGTGATAGTATACCTGCTGGTGGGTATCAGCCTCTCCAGGGTAGACAGCCTCTCTATTCAGGGTCAAGTTAGCTGACTTTAAAGCAAATGTAAGTTCTACATCTGTGATGCTTGTTATCACCAAAGCTACTACAGCAGCTTTAAGGAAACAATCTGAATTGTCTTCTGCTATGCAGACTTTCCATAGAATTGCAGTCTGAATTGTTTGGGCACCCTCTGGTTTCAGGCTTGTCTCTGCTGCACCTCAAGCTAGTCACTTATAGGCCAGGTTTGTAATGGTATTTTGCTGCTCAACATCCATTGAAATTAGTGGGAGATGGGTGCTTAAACTTTGTGTAAAAGTCTAGTGCTTTTGCCTTTTTGGTTCTAGCTCTTGGAGACAATGTGGATATGGCTCATACCCCTCACACAGGGGTACAGATTGACTTTTATTAGTAGATGTTTAGGATTGTAAATCCAAGAAAAATTATGACAAAGCCGATAGGGAAATACAGAGCGCCCGGGCGAGGGACTAACAATAGAAGGATGGGGGTGAGGTGGGGAACGCAACTAGGTTACAGGCAATACAAAGTTAGCCAACTAAGCCTGGGGGAAGGGGAGGGAGGGGGTTTGCGACGCTGAGAGAAAAAGAGGATAGAAACACACAAACCCGTTACAACGGTCCGCAATGGTGGAAGAAGTGGTTTGAAGAAAAAGTGTCTCAGTCTGTATACAGTCTCATCGTGGGGGTCCTCTTCGGGTGGCGCAGGGTTGTCCTTTGCTGAAGAATCCTCTTGAAGCGAAGGTCTGTCTGGTGCAGAGGGGGGGCGTTCAGGCGGTCCCCTCTGGGTCCGGTCCGGCAGCTGTTCTCCTGGTGGGGTCCGTGTACTGGCGGTGGCCCGTGATGTGCTCGACATAGATGTCGCGGGACCACCGGATGGTGTCGGACACCATGAGGCAGCGCATCAGCTTGGCGTAGCGGCGGGAGACGCGGCAGGCATGCAGGATGCTCTCGTTGCTGTGGTCCCAGGCTCCGAGCGTTCCCACGATGAGCACGTTGACTCACGTCGTAGCTGCGGCCCCTCAGGGTGTTGGCCAGCGGGGCGTACTTCTCCCGCTTACGAGCCCAGGCGTCGGTGAAGGCTTGGCGCCGGTTCTCGAACGGGATGGTGACGTCCACGATGATGATCTTCTTGGTTTCCTCGTTGGTGATCACGATGTCGGGGCGCATCTGGCTCTCGCAGTCCAGGACGGTGCGGTTGACGGAGACCTGCCCCGCTGCGGCCGGAATGGCCCTCACCAGCTGGTCCTGGACAGCGTTGTGGCGGAGCTGCCAGGCCCTGGCATGCGGCTTGCAGCTGCACAGCACGTGGGGGAGGGTCTCGGCCGCGTAGCCGCACCGTCGGCACCTCTTGTCCCGGTGGCCGAAGCGGAC
>NW_005841935.1:913493-914824 GCF_000455745.1 Alligator sinensis
CTCTTTCCCCACTGGCAGCACTGTTGGAGCTGCTCTGGTGATAGTATACCTGCTGGTGGGTATCAGCCTCTCCAGGGTAGACAGCCTCTCTATTCAGGGTCAAGTTAGCTGACTTTAAAGCAAATGTAAGTTCTACATCTGTGATGCTTGTTATCACCAAAGCTACTACAGCAGCTTTAAGGAAACAATCTGAATTGTCTTCTGCTATGCAGACTTTCCATAGAATTGCAGTCTGAATTGTTTGGGCACCCTCTGGTTTCAGGCTTGTCTCTGCTGCACCTCAAGCTAGTCACTTATAGGCCAGGTTTGTAATGGTATTTTGCTGCTCAACATCCATTGAAATTAGTGGGAGATGGGTGCTTAAACTTTGTGTAAAAGTCTAGTGCTTTTGCCTTTTTGGTTCTAGCTCTTGGAGACAATGTGGATATGGCTCATACCCCTCACACAGGGGTACAGATTGACTTTTATTAGTAGATGTTTAGGATTGTAAATCCAAGAAAAATTATGACAAAGCCGATAGGGAAATACAGAGCGCCCGGGCGAGGGACTAACAATAGAAGGATGGGGGTGAGGTGGGGAACGCAACTAGGTTACAGGCAATACAAAGTTAGCCAACTAAGCCTGGGGGAAGGGGAGGGAGGGGGTTTGCGACGCTGAGAGAAAAAGAGGATAGAAACACACAAACCCGTTACAACGGTCCGCAATGGTGGAAGAAGTGGTTTGAAGAAAAAGTGTCTCAGTCTGTATACAGTCTCATCGTGGGGGTCCTCTTCGGGTGGCGCAGGGTTGTCCTTTGCTGAAGAATCCTCTTGAAGCGAAGGTCTGTCTGGTGCAGAGGGGGGGCGTTCAGGCGGTCCCCTCTGGGTCCGGTCCGGCGGCTGTTCTCCTGGCGGGGTCCGTGTACTGGCGGTGGCCCGTGATATGCTCCACGTAGATGTCGCGGGACCACCGGATGGTGTCGGACACCATGAGGCAGCGCATCAGCTTGGCGTAGCGGCGGGAGACGCGGCAGGCATGCAGGATGCTCTCGTTGCTGTGGTCCCAGGCTCCGAGCGTTCCCACGATGAGCACGTTGACTCACGTCGTAGCTGCGGCCCCTCAGGGTGTTGGCCAGCGGGGCGTACTTCTCCCGCTTACGAGCCCAGGCGTCGGTGAAGGCTTGGCGCCGGTTCTCGAACGGGATGGTGACGTCCACGATGATGATCTTCTTGGTTTCCTCGTTGGTGATCACGATGTCGGGGCGCATCTGGCTCTCGCAGTCCAGGACGGTGCGGTTGACGGAGACCTGCCCCGCTGCGGCCGGAAAGGCCCTCACCAGCTGGTGCTGGGCA
>NW_005841935.1:914903-938486 GCF_000455745.1 Alligator sinensis
GTCCCGGTGGCCGAAGCGGACGGCCCCATTGAGAGGCAGGTAGTATCTGTACCTCACACGGGTACAGATACTACATTCTGGCAAAATTTAAACCCTGGATGTCTCAAATTAGATACCTAGTAACTCAGGGATACAAAATTGGTAGCAGCGACTGATAATATTGGCTTAATCATCCTGTGTGTTAGCTCTTATCTGTACAACCCAAAGGTGCATGTATTAATGTTTGCTAGTTTCATCCACCATGGTGGAGCTTAGCACTGTTAGAAAAGCCCATGAGGCAATTCATATTATTGTGTTTGGATGATGGCAGCACATAAGACCTAAGGCTCCACATGGAAGTTTGAAGATAAAATGTACTAACAACTGCCTTCCTCCATGAACATTGTCTGTTCTGTGCACTGGATGAGATGTGGTACCTTGTAGAAAAACAGTCCATGGTTATGTAATTCCAACTGTCATTGTGTACATTGGGGTTGTTCAGCTGACCACATGCAGCCTGTGAGGGATTAACATGTGGCCCCAGACTGTCATCTAGCCACCACTCCCCCTATTGCTCCGGCTGCAGCAGCAACCAGAGTGTTGGGGCTCTCTCTCCCTCCTCTAACTTCCTTTACATGCCCGTGCCCCAGAGGGTGGGACAGGATGGCATAGCACAGCCTGTAGTCCACGGGGATACAGCAGCTTAGAGAGCCTGTGCAGCATGGTGCTATGGGGGAGCCCATGAGGAGCTGAAGGTGAGGTAGGGTGCTGCATGCATAATGCAAGGATTGAGCAGTGCAGGAGTACCTGCCTGCATATGGGGCATGCAGCCTGTGGTGGGGGGGCACAGTCCCTCTTGGTGTGCCCATAAGGCATGCATAACCTGACCACTTAAGTTGGACATCCCTGATGTACATGTACAAAAGTGTTGAATCAAGGTTGAACTGGACACTCCAATTCTAGGATTTCCCAGCTTGAAATACTTAATTGGATTTTACTTTTTTAATATAACAAATATATTTTCTAGGGTCTTTTTTTTAAGACAGGACTGTGATAAATGTAAGGTGTATCAGAAAAATAATATCAGAGTTCTCATAGCAAATATTGAACTGAATGCTTAAATGTTAAATCTCTTAACTTCCTTCTGAACGTTCCTTTTCTATTTCTGTTTTAGGAATATTTAGGACATTGGAGTCAAGGCCTGAAGGTATCAATGCAAGATCTAAAACAGCAGGTAGGAACCTCACAACCTGTCCTAGAAATAAATCTAGCCAGTCCAGATTTAAGTGTGCTTTCCATTCAGAATGCTGTTAAGCAGATAGCAGGTTCTAAGTGGCTTGTGCATATGTATACAGCAATCTGCTGTATATATTTGTACTTAATAGATGGAAGATGTATTAGTTGTCTTCCATGAGACCTCATGCCAACCTCCAGAACCTTGCAGAGTCATTGCTGTGATTCTTCTCACTTGTTTCTCTTGACATCTGGGGTTGAGGAGAAGAGGAAAAATTGAGTACTGGTGGATTCAGTGACCCAATTTAAAAAGAAAAAAAAGGTGATGGAAGGAATTCCATCCTTAACTTTAGACCTTCCTCTCTTCCTGTTACTTGTTTTCATTGTAGTTGAGTGTATTGCTGTGTTAACATTTGTTTACTGTAAGCTTGCCAAGCGCAAGTAGACAAAGGAAGAGGAAGGAATATTCTAGGAAGTACCAGCAGCAGAGGATTAAGACGGAGGTAGCAAAAGAATTAATGAAATGGCTAGACAATGTCACAGTGTTAAAATCACTGCCACCTTTGCCAGTACACTTGTGGGCTGTATCTGAGTGGTAGGGGGAGGGCAGGCATTGACCTCCAATGCTTCTGCTAAGTTCCTGTTCTGGTTTTGTGGGGACTGTGGCCTGCATGTCCTTATTGGAGAGGGCCAAGTTGGGAATGCTTGTAGAGGAAGAGGTGTCTCCTGGTGGATTCCATTATGAGATGGGCAAGGAGACTGAAGAAGGAGGTAGCTAGGCTCAGAAGCATCTGTGAGCATGAGGACTTACTGGCTTGATGCGCAAAGAGATGTCCAGCATCATAGCATCATGGAAGAGAGACAACCAGAAGGGGAATATAAGGACAGAAACCCAGTATGAAGCGGGAGATGCATCCATTGAAAGTCTCTGAAACAAGGTCAGAGGAGAATAGCAAGAGTGATATCTTGTTTGGTTTTTGCTGTAGACCACCAGACCAGGAATAAGAGGTGGATGAAGCTTTTTTAAGTGACTAAGGGTGGGAAAGCAGAGCAGACGGTCTGACAGTCTGACTTACAAGCCTGCTAGACTGTCCAGCCAGGTCCCATGTCCAGGACCCCTGCCACTGTTGGTGCTGGGCTCTCCAGCCCCACTCCCCTAAGCATCTTCCACCACCAGTTCTCTTCCTATGTAGTGGCTAACCCATTCCTCTTCCCCTAGCTCCTGTGATTTTTAACAAAATATTCTTAATAAGGAAAAGTTTGGGTTTTCCTAGTAAAAAGGTAGATGCCAGTCTTCAGTCTCTCTGGACTCTTAGACACAGAATGCACTTTATTGGTTCATAGAACATCATTAATCCTGAAAATCCTGACTGGTGTCTTCTAGAACAAGAACCTTAGTAATATTAATTCATCGTCAGTTTAATCACCTCCTTCACTTCCCTCCCAGAATCAATTTTCTTATGTCAATCTTCCTACTTTGGAGCTGGCCCACCAGTCAAATAGCTCATTCTCTGAAATCTTAATTTTGACAGGAGAAAGTCCAAAATCTCTGAGCCCATTCTTCAGCAAGATTTGCTCACACCCCAAACACTTGTAAACCAACGGATGAATAGATGGGACTTAGATGAGATCCTGAATTGCAATAATATTTTGGAGGGCCAGCCAGAGAGAGGAGGGGTTCAAATGAAAGATGTTCTTCATGGAAGGTCATTATATGACTTGGGGCATACGTAGATGAAACGGGGACCCTAAATTGAAGCAGTGGGTTTTAAAAAAACACTGCTTCAATTTAGGGCTGATTAAACCCCCATTTCACGCACACACCCTGCTGACTTACCTGCCTTTCTGGCAGGGGGAGGGGAGGGCAAGCTGCTGGTGGGCAGCGCAGTCCCTGGACTGCAGGGGGGTTGGTGCTTCCCTCCACAGCAGCAGTACCTTCTTCCCCCCACCAACCTGCCCACAGGCACCCAGCTCAGGTGGTCCCAGGGGCCACTGCAGACATGGAGGGAAGCACTGGGGCTCCCACGCTGCTCAGGCAGGCAGGCAGGTTCAGGGGTGGGGGGGGATCAGGCTCCCTGCTTTTTTTGGGCAGAGCCTGCTTTCCTGGGCTGCTGTCAGGCTGCCTGCAGAGCTTCCTGCAGAGGCCCTGAGCTGCACGGGTCCCAGTGCTTCGCTCCACGGCTGTAGGGGCAGCAAACTAAAACTCCTCAAAGGAGTTATAGTTTGCTGCGCCCCAAGTCATTTAAGGCACATTACGCCACCAAATTTCCTACAGTGGCTGAAATTAATGCTCAGTATGCCACGGATGTGCGGAAACACTAATACTGTTAAAACAGTGCAAAAGCATTTAGACCACTTTAAAGTGTCGTGCGCACACACCTTTCGTTTAGTCTACAGCCTTGGGTTCTTGCTTCTCTTGGGACTTCTTCAGTAGTAACACTTATAGTTTCCCTTCTTTTTTTTATTTCACCAGAGAAAGAATGGATTGTTAAAATTTGGAGGTGGATGCAAGACGGGAAAAAGGATTTGTCTCTGAGTTTCCACTAGTTCCCACATTGTTATGAAATAAAACACAGAAGAATGCTGCTAAGATGTAATGGTTTTAATTTGGGCTCATTCTTCTGGTGCTCTTGACATTATGCAAGTTTCTCTTTGCTTTTCTGTTCCCAGGCAAAGCAGGTAGGCAGGAGGGGTTTGCTATACAGACCTGACTAGATACTGTGGTTACAGAAGTTACTGAATTAAAAGATCTAGGGAGTTGTAGCAAAATAGTACCAGCATTCTCCCTGGAACATTTAAACTCACAAAAAAATCTCTCTCCTCATGGGTAAAAAATGTCTTAGAGTGCTAAGCAGGTGGTTTGGTGTATGGGCTTTCTTTCTTTAATTTGAGGTTTTTGCACTGAAAAGTGGAATATCTTGGATACAAGGAATAAAGGATTGATAGAACATTCACTACTTAACTATTAACACATCATTAAGCAACTAATTGTGGGTTGGGGCTCTATAAATCAAGCTAATAGTTTTACAAAATAAGTAAACAAGCAGTACAATGATGTAACCTTTTTAACAACTTTTCCTTCTTTTTTAAGCCTTAAGTGCTTAAGCATTTAAGCACTTAAGGCTTAAAAATTGAGTAAAGATTTCAGTTTAACAATTTCTTTAATTCCTTTTCTCTCTAGTTGAATGGTGCATATACAAGGGGAAAATCCATGCTTGACAACTTTTGGCAGTATTAACTGTTCTTGCTGCCAAAAGGGAGAGTCACTTTTTATATGAACTTAAGTTGTTGAAATTCTGTTTTAAGACGCAACCAGATTTTAAAAAAAATACAGTAGCATCATAAGAGAAATAGCAAAATTAGAAAAAGCATCTATATCTGACTGTCAAGCTGCTTAGGGCATAGTGCCTGATCTTATTAACCATTTCAAAACTTGGTAAACTTTTACCAGGTTCAGACTGGCTGGCCCCTCTGCTCAACAGTGTTGTAATAGATGATTGGATTTTTCTTGGCCAGACAAGCCATATTCTTCTTGGGAATAAGGCAGTAATAGGAGAATAAAGGATGGAGGAAAAATGATGGAATAGGAATGGGGTGACAAGACCCTCAGCTGCTTTACAGGGCATTAGCTGCTTCTCTCTTCTGGTGTGGTTGAGGCAGTGTTGTCTTGTGCTTTTCATGTACATGCTCAGGAATAGTCATCTATGAGGATAAATGAAGTTCCTTGCCTTTGGCTCTTCATTCCACAGAGTTGGCTAGTCAGACCAGCAGCTACCAGGAAGCAAGTGGCCAAGATCTCCCCATAGGTCACTCCACACAGACAGACATGCCAATAAAGGCACGTCAGAAGGAATGGGAACTGCCTTCCCTCAAAACTGCCCGATTTAAAGCAGTTATAAAATTCAAGTCACAATTAATTGAAGTCCTTTCATTTCTAATCTCCTTTGCTTATTACCATGTCAACCTGTGATGTCACTGGGAACCTTGAGCACAAGAGTTCTTTTGTAGATTGAACATGGAAAATTTTGTAAATTTTTTAGGATTTTCCATGTACAATTGCAACCCATACTAGAGGAAGACCCACTTCTTAAAGAGATTTTTCCAGAACCACTCATCCTAACCATTAAACAAGCATCGAACCTTTCAAATTCTGTATGACGCAAACCACGTCTAATGGATCCAGACTATGCCAGGGCAAGAAATGCAAAACCTGCCCATGTATCTCCACCACTCCTACAATAGTGGTTAAGTGTGGTACTCCACAACAGAACTATCACCATTCCTGGACCTGACACCTGCACCACCAGCAATGTTATATATCTCATCCAGTGCACCAAATGCCCTGATAGAAAATATGTAGAAGAAACCAAACAACAACTGCGCATCAGAATGAACTGAAAATCTATTAGACAAGAATACCCAACTACCTATGGGGGCACACTTCTCACAAGATAATCATTCCCTCTCTGATCTCTCAGTTCTAATCCTCAAAAGGAATTCACAAAACACCTTTTGTAGATGAGCCTACGAACTTCACTTCATAAATCTACTAGATACAAAAAATCATGGACTCAATATAGACATTGGATTTATGACACATTACAACCTGCCTGACATCTGATTCACCAAATACCTGCCAGACCTGACCTCTTAGACTTTTCTTCCCCTCCCCCCTCCTTTTCTGCCCTTTGTCTTCCTAATTTCCAGCTATTTACTTTTTCACAGTCAGCCTCTTTTCTACCTTGAATTACTACTACTGTAGTCTCCCTTACTCATCTTTGTTTTTGTTTTTCCCCCTGCTTTTCCACACCCCCTCCACTTCCCAGCTCTACCTTTTGCTGTCCTAATTTATACCTATTTACATTCTCACTGACATCCTGTAACACCTTTAGCTGCTTTCATGCCTTGGAGTCTCAGAACAGCAGAGACTTCCTATGCCTAAAGAAGGGTTATTGTTCCTGAAAGCTTGCAAAGAACTTTTTTCCAACTACTCAGTTGGTCTAATAAAAGATCACATCTACCCAAAGAACCTTGCCTTCCTTTGTAGATTGAATGCACTTTGTTCACTTAGGCAAAGGCTATTGAGTCCTGCAATCTTACCAATTTTATGCAACATGCTGAGCTGTCTCTTATCCTTTAACTGACTCTAAACAGTTTAAAATATAGAGCCCCGTGTTGTTGTTGCAACTTCTTCATGTTTGCTTACTGGCAGATGGAAATCTGTTGTCTCATCCTCTGGTGGAAAGTTTTGGGAGACATGTCCTTTGCCTTTAGAAAGTGGCCTACTTGATGAGCAGTCTTAGTTTTGCAACAGTAACTTGTAGATTTCTATAATCTAGGGATAGATTTCCTATGTCCCCTTCTTGCAAATGGCTCTCTTGGAAAAAGCAGTAGTCCCTCAAAGCCTCAGTGCTCTCTTACCTGAGTAAGGTGATTTTGACCATCTGCACTAGTGGGGCAGAGTACTTAGCACTATCCCCTGGCAGCTGCCTGGTGGCCTGGTCCAGGAAGGAATTCTGCATGAACTGGATAGGCTGGGGGTTTTTTAGTGTAGAAACACAGCATTTTGGCAAGTTGTCTTGGTCATGTTGCATAAAGTCTGAAGTGGGATGTATATTCATCTGAAGACATTACAAGTTGGTAGTAAAATATATTAAGATGGGCTGTCAAGAGACTTACACAGACCAACAAAAAGTCTCCATGTGCTTTCCACCACTTTCCTGTAGGTGAATACTGATTACTTGCCAGTGAATTGATATGGATCTTTGGAAGCATGCTTGCATGCTGAACAAGAACTGGAGATCTTTGATTACTATAGCTCCCTAGAAGCTCTTTCTCCATCCCTGTTGAATTTCAGAAGCAGAGCCATCCCATCTTTACCTTGTTTCATAGGTACAGTCTGGATATCTCTTTGTACATATATGATCATACTCTAGTCCTGTCAAGGCTAACTGCTTTTGAGGTTCTGTATCTGCTTCACATTGGCTTGTCACCTGTAAGCATAGGTCAGTGAAGCCAGTGTATTTGGCCAGCAGTACCTGTATGGTATATGCGTTCCCTGTGACCTCTTATCATTCATCTGAGCATCAGCATGCTTCCATTCTTTTCAAGCACCTCTCGGTTTGAGACTGAGCGTCTACCCATCTTCATTTAGATGGCAGGAAGACTTTATTCTACATGCTATACGTAACTAGGCAGTGCAGCTGGCCATTGACAGTGGTCAGAAGGGTAATCTTTTTAACTTAAAGAAGGAAAGAAAAAATAATCCACTAGACCTGGGGGCTGTAGTGTGAAAAACAGTAACAAAGAATTATATAAAAAGCAAAAGGGAAAAACCCCCACCTTGTGAGGTATCAGCGTCATTGGTATCAATAATCAGTAACAGCTTTTAATTCATAATCTCAGTCAGTCTTAGTGCTTGCAGCACAGCATCCATCAGTAGAAGGTCAGGGAGTGTTTTCCATCCTGCTGTGCTAAAGTTTCCGCAAGGTACTAAACAAGGTAGACCCTTCTGTGAGAGATCCAATCCCAGTCTTGGCCTGTGAATCTCAGACTGTGAAAGGATATACTCACAGTAGCCAGTGTAAACTTGCCTGTGGCCCACTAGACCTTGTTCCACCAGCATCTTTGATGGATGTATCCATCTTGGATGTCTGTAAGGTGGCCACCTGCAGCTTTTCTCACATATTCACAAGGCCTCATCCAATTTTTTAAGTTTTTGGATTTGGTGCTGCAGTTGATGAGGTGACCATCCAATTGGTGTATGATTCTCTAATCTTGCCTTCAGGTGAACTGAGAACCACTTTTGTGTCCTCCCTAGCAGAACATGCATGCTGATTCACTTGAAGGAGAAAACTTGCTTACCGTGCAGTAGTTGGAATTCTTAGAGATCTGTATGTGCTTGCCACAACCCATGCTCTTGTCTTCACCTACTTTTCCTGTATGCTTAGGATTCTGTGGTTGCATAGGCATACTCTAAAATGAGCCACTGGGAGCATGTACACAATGTAGATACTGCTGGTGAATAAACGTGCAAGCTCAGGCATGTGAGCCAAAACTTGGAATAGGCTTCCAAGGGAGGTGATGCTTGCCCCTTCCTTGGGGGTCTTTAAGAGAAGGTTGGATAGGCATCTGGCTGGGGTCATCTGACCCCAGCGCTCTTTCCTGCCTAGGCAGGGGGTCAAACTTGATGATCTGTTGAGGTCCCTTCCGACCCTAGCCATCTACAGATCTATGCATCTGAGTCCCATGTACCCAGAGTGGACTCTTCTGGAACTATAGTTATGCAGTAAGCAGCTTCTCCTTCCAAGGGACACCAGTCAGTGGTAAATAACCTACATCTCTCTCTACTAGGTCTACAAAGATGAAAGGGTTGTAGCAATTAAGGACAAGTATCCCAAAGCTCGTTACCACTGGCTCATCTTACCTTGGGACTCCATCTCCAGTTTAAAATCTGTGACAAAAGAGCATCTTGGACTACTGGAACACATGCATGCCGTTGGTGAAAAGTTGGTCCACCAGTGTCCTGAGAGAGAGAACTTACAGTTCAGGCTGGGTTACCATGCTATTCCCAGCATGAGGTAAGACTTGAGTGGGTCAGCAGGTGCCATTTTTGTTACCTAAAGCCTCATGCTGAATTATACAGATTTAAGGGTAAGTCTCAGAGATGCTTGGGTTTTTAAGACCCCCATTTAGGCATCACTAACATTCTCAAAATCACTGCCCACTTGGTGCCTAAAGTCCCTGGCAGACATCATACTTAAAACACAATCAGACTTTTAATCTCATTTTAAATAGTAACCTGGCCAAACATTCATGGAATTAATGGCACCACAAAATGGGAAACCAGCCACAAAAAATATTACATAAAAAAATGTGTAATATTTTTGTGGCTGGTTTCCGACGCACCTTAAATTGAACATGTGGCAGGGTTAGGATTGCACTGGGACCTCCAGCTGACCCCGGTTCAATCCTCCTGGTTGACAGTCAGCTTACTGTCAAACACCTGGCTTTCAACTTGCTAGTGCAGGGGAAGCCTGGGACCATGGTTCTGGGCTTCCCCTGCAGTGGTAAGCAGGGCACAATTGCGATCGGACTCCCTCATTCCCAAGCACGTGTCCTATACACTTATGGCATGGCAGGAGGCATGATTGTTTGGTTTGGGGATCAGATCCCATTATGCCTTTAAATGAATATTTGTCAGTGGACTAAGTCTTGCATGTCAGAGGCTGAAAAATGTATCTCATTGAACTATGCAGAACTCTTGGAAGAGGTGATATCTTTTATTAGACTAACTAAATATTTGCAAAAACAATTTTTTTTTTTTTTTTTTTTTTTTTTTTGGACATTTTTTTTTTTTTTTTTTTTGGCAAATATTTAGTTGGTCTAATAAAATATATCACCTCTACCAAGAGTTCTGCATATTTTTTGCCTGTAGACCAGCACAGCTAAAACCTGTATCTCATTGAGCTAGGAGTTCATTAGAGTTGCATTAGAAACAATTTTGGGTTGTACTGTTGATGTCTTTAAGTCCACTTTATCTTTTAGCCTTCTCTCAATTTTGCTTTCCTTGCTGACATCATGCTCCTTGGCATCTACTGGCATGGGTTATATTACACTGCTTACATCTAGTTTTCTACTTTTATTAAACATTATGTATAGATTACTTATGAATTTGTCCTTGAGACTTCAGGGGACTTGATCTCAAAGCCCTGTATGTATGCTGTAGTGTTCACATGGGAAGGATAAAATTATTCAGTTTTCTAAGGTAGCCATTATTTGTGTAGCTTTCTCTAGATGAGAACTTTTTTTTTTTTAATTATCATTATTTTAATTAATTGTGTGTGTATGTGTGTTTCAGTCACATACATCTGCATGTAATCAGCCAGGATTTTGATTCCCCTTGCCTTAAAACCAAAAAGCACTGGAATTCTTTTACCACAGAATACTTCTTGAACTCCCAAGGTAAAGATGTTTTTAAAACTTGTTCCGTAATGTACAATCTACTTTATTTTTCTGGTCTGTGAAGTCTTTGTTATCTTAAAACATTTTGTTAGGAAGAAAGTTGAAAGTTCATGCTTAATTTTGGATATTGAGTCATTATTGTGGCAACCGTCGATCCTCCTGGATCATGGTGTGTGTGTGAGGGGCACCCAGACCTTCAGTGCATATGCCTGGGCAGGAATTTTTGGAGGAGTGGAGGCTGCCCAGACCTTCCATCCTCCCTTTAGGCCAGTGAGACAGAATCTAAAGATGTTTGGTGCCTCCATGGCTGTAGTTGTATATGCATCTGGGAATCGAACCCAGGTCTTCTGCGTGGTAGACAAGGATTCTACCACTGAGACTTGAGTGATCATGATACCATATTTACTCAGTTTTTAAGAAATTTTCTTTCCCATTCATTTGCCTTTTCTTAGAATAATGAATAACAACTGGGAGCTGTGAGAAACTGTGGTGCAGGGAGCACAGCTGGGATGGGTAGCATGCTGTTCTGTAACGATGACATCCTACTTACATAAAGCATTAAGAACATATTTTATAGATGCTGAGTGCACTTCACTGTGTGTTCTGTTCTTGTACCTAATGTTTTTTGGTTTCCTTCAGATGTGATAGAGATGATAAAGACCAAAGGAAAAGTGCTGGTGAGTGGTGGGACTTCAGAACTCCTCAAGTTGCCCCTCAGATGCCATGTGTGTAGGCAACCTCAATCAACCATCCCACAGTTAAAGGAACATCTCAAGAAGCATTGGCCAAACTGACTTAGATCTGGAATACTGCGTTCTTTTACAGTTCTTGGAAAAGTTCCAATAAGCACATTCAACACCTCCTTATAATGAGGTTTTAAAAGAATTAAAGTAAATTAAAATCTATTCATTAGATAGGCTGTTGGGCTAGGATTGTACCTGAATGGAAGTCTCGAAACTGTTTTACTTGGGTAAATCAGGATTATTCTGATTCAAGAGGCAGTTTAGTGCCTACAATAGGTTTGTGTTAGACTCTAAGGGGGAAATATTCAGAACCTGGTGTGGAAACATCTTCTTTTTGTTAAGTGATATTGACACCTGATTCTTTCTTCCCTTGTTGATGATTTGCTGACATTGATATCAACAAAAATACCCTTGCCATAGATTGTAATATCCATTCAAATGAAATGATTAATAAACTTCCTTTAAAACCTTCCACTGCAAATGGCTAACAAAGATTATTGCTGATGAACCCCTGCCCAGGTAAACAGGCAAGACAGTCTAATCTTTGAAAGTGACGTGGTCTTTGTTGTGGTATGTACTGACCATCCTCAACACCAAGCTTTTAAGGGCTGCTTGTCCTGGCCTTCAGAACATACTATGCAGTATTATTGTAATAAAGGGTGCATCTTGCTGCAAATTGATTTTGCAGTGGTTAGTCAAAATCCAGTGTCTTCAGTGGTGAATGTATCCTTGTAGGACTACAGGATGGAGCCCCTCTATGTTTTAAATGCACTTGCAAAATCATTAACACAGACTCAGCAAGATGCATTCTAACAGGTAAAAACAGTTATTGAAGGATATAGAAAATTACCAGACCACTTGTTATTTATTGACAAAATATTTATTTAAGTAGTGACTATTAATTTAATACTTTAATGTGTAGGATGGCTGAAATAGTAGCTCCAAGAAAATTCGGCTGATGTTCTTTCAGTCTCTTGAAGTATCCTAATGCTGAAAGCTTGTGAAATGGATGTAACATCATTCGTGTGAACATGTTGCTTGGACTCTACGCACTAAATCAGGTGATCTAGTTACTGCAGCATAAACTCTTAGCATTTTAGTAAATAACTCAGGGCCCTTGATCCTCATAGTCTTCCTTTCTAATTCAGAAATGCTGAAACCACTTGATTACTACAGCAAAACCTGAGGTTTTGTCATAAGAATACAAGGACAGGACAGATTGGCGGTCTGCATGCATTGCTGGAAGACCAGAAGATTTCAAACATCAGCTCTGCATATTTTTCCTTACGCATGATGGGACTCAGTGGAGGTTTTGATATCAGTACAGCATGCTCCTTTGGAAACACTCATTTCTCTGTATAAGATGTGCCCTCAGATATCTTGGACAAAATCCCAGTCTGCCACTATGCCATGTTGTCATGGATTGATCATTTCTAGTGGTGTTTCAGTATTCAGGTGTTGTCTCAAACCATTTCCTTTTTGCTTGACATCAGTTTTATTGGTGTCTTGGATTCTTTACTTCCTGTGGGTGAAATCACATAGGAAGGGTTATGCTCTCTAGCAAATCTGTATTCGCAGTAGTGCAAACCTAGTTCTACATCTAGTTGTTGTCTTAGGCTCACCATAGTTGTTATCCTCTGTCCCCAGCATATTAATCTTTCTTGTACCTACTTGCATTCTCTGTGCAATTTTTAATCTATAGATCCTTTAAAGTATATGGGTGGAGTTCAGCGCAACTTTGCTATCACAACAACTGCAGCATCACTGATTGTGATGTCATTAGTATTATGTGCTTGTAGCATGAGTCACTTCCTGCATGTTGCTTACCAGTAAGCTTTTTAGTTACAATTTCAGAATGACATGCAAAGGTTTTTTTAATATCAAATGGGCCTAGTGACCTTAGGCTTCTATTCCTTGTGTTTCCAGGAGCAGTCCTGCTTATTAGATTGTACAAGATACTCTAGAAAAAAACGTTCCTTCCTCTTCCAGGAGTCAAATATCTCAGGTCTTTGGTGTTTAAATACATAAGGTGCAGGTGTCCTAGAAATGACCAGCTTAATTAAAGGGGCTGTCTTTTCCCCCTCACCCCACCTCTGGTGTGGTAGCGTGGGCTCTGCAAAGACTAAAACAATCCTTAATGACAGGAGGCACAACACACCGGAGAGTATGAACACTTCACATCCACAGGAGCAGCTCTGCCCTCATGCTTCAGATACCACCTGGTATTTGCCTCTAGTTCAGTAGCACCACAGAACATGGTGAAAAGAATCCAGAATCCTTCTCTTGAATAATAGGCCAAGGTTGGCAATCTTTTACTAACAGTAGGCTGCCACTCATGACCTGAAGAATCTCTTTGTGAGTCAGATCCACAGGCCATAGGTTGTTAACCTCTGGTTTAGTGGGGTTTGCTCAATAGGTTATTTTAATACTCTCTTGCTTCTGTAAGTAACTTTTTCTCCTGTTTTTTCTCATTTGCTTGTTTTTATAAGTTATTTTTCTCTCTCCTGTAAGGTGCCCTCAGCTTTTGTTGGATAGGATGATAAATCTAATAAATAAAACGATCAACCAATCAACCATGGATATTTTCCTAGCATGGAAATAGCATCAAGCTGCACAGATATGTTGAGGGCTTTTTAATAATGAACAAAAAGAATATTCAATAGAGCAACGTTTCCCAAAATAAAAAGATTGATTGAAAGATTGTAGACCTTTTCCCTAAGAGTTTAGGAAAGGACCCAAGGTTGCATTGAAAAATAAAAACTACAAAGTTCTTGATTATTGCTAGTTTGCACAGGAGGCTTGCATGCCCATGTAGAACTCAAGCCAGATGTCTGCTCATTTGGTAATGCTCAGAACAAATTTAGTATGCAGGGGGAAAACACATCTGCAGCCAGTGCCTACATGTATCTTGCTTCCAGGGCACCTCTCTAAAAGTCCATGTCTCTCTAAAGGTCTGGTCAAGCCCTGGGACAGGTAGACCTTTGATGTCATAATTAGTGATGTCAGTGGCATGAGTGTTCTAAAAGTGCCACCCGTATTCCTGCTACTTGCCATGTTTTCTGCCAGTACAGTCAAAGAGAATCAGCATACATGACACTGGAAAGGAAGTGTCACTCAAAGACAATTCAAGCTCCAGTTCTCTGCCTGTAGCAGCTGTAAAGGAAGGCCCTACGAAGATGGGAGCAAGAACCCATACAAACCCTAAAGATGAGAAAATGTCTTCATTGCCCAACAAAGACCCCAAGATAGTGAAAGAGACTAGAGCAGTAATCATAGACATTGGCACAGGTTACTGTAAGTGCGGGTTTGCTGGGGACCCTCTTCCTTCCCATGTGATTTCATCAACAGTGGGTAAGCATCTCCAGGAGACTGCCAAGACTGGGGACAATCGGAAAGATACCTTTGTTGGGAGAGAACTTTACAGCGCTAATATACCCCTAAAACTCGTCAACCCCTTGAGACATGGCATTATTGTGGACTGGGACTGTGTCCAAGACATTTGGAAATACATTTTCCACAATGAGATGAAGATTCTCCCAGAGGAGCATGCCATCCTGGTATCTGACCCTCCACTGAGCCCTACCACCAATAGGGAGAAATATGCTGAGATGCTGTTTGAGACATTTGGCGCTCCTGCCATGCATATTGCTTACCAGTCTAGATTATCCATGTACTCTTATGGGAAGACTTCTGCTCTAGTAGTGGAAAGTGGCCATGGTGTTTCATATGTGGTTCCTATTTATGAAGGTTATACTATGCCAAGCATCACAGGCAGGGTAGACTACGCTGGTTCAGATCTCACCTCTTACCTCATGAAGCTATTAAATGAGTCTGGGTACCAGTTTAAAGAGGAAGACCTAAGCAAAGTAGAAGATATCAAAGAGAAATGTTGTTATACCTCATTGGATGTTCCTCGGGAAATGTCTCTTCAGAGACTGCCAGTTGAGTATGAGCTGCCAGATGGGCATTTAATTAAAATTGGCAAAGAGCGATTCTTATGTGCTGAAATGCTTTTCACACCATCCTTGATAGGGTTCCAGCAGCCAGGGCTTGCACTGATGACAATGACCTGCCTCAATAAATGTGATGTTGACCTCAGAAAGAAACTGATGGACAGTATCTTGCTGTGCGGAGGTTGTACCATGCTGAAAGGCTTTGCTGACCGCTTCCAGCAAGAACTGATCAAGATGTGCCCTAACAACAACCCTGTTGTAGCAGCATCGCCTGAAAGAAAGTCCTCTGTCTGGACCGGAGGGTCAATTTTGGCATCACTCAAGTCTTTTCAGCAGCTCTGGGTTCATCGGAGAGAGTATGAGGAGCATGGTCCTTTCTTTATCTACAGGAAATGCTTCTAAGCACAAAAT
This sequence comes from Alligator sinensis, assembly GCF_000455745.1. Lineage (NCBI taxonomy): Eukaryota > Metazoa > Chordata > Crocodylia > Alligatoridae > Alligator > Alligator sinensis. Next base: position 930,187 of record NW_005841935.1, read on the forward strand.
GGATAAGACTGAGTTTGGAATCAAGCCTACCATCTAATCAAGGCCATATTGGGTTAAGTACCTTTATTTCCCTCTCTAGGTACACTCTTAGCTAGGAAGTGGCTTGTGCCATTAAATGCTTGTAGCTTTCTGTGTTGCATGTAGTTTTTATCACTTGCATTTTAACAGGAATTTTTACTATCAGTAAATCTAGTCCAGTGGTTAACAGGAAGCAGGTCCTACAATAGTACATAAGGAGCTCCCACTCCCTTGTCCAGGAGGGACTGTGATAATAACAGCACTGGCATCATCCTAATGAAGCCTCAAAAACCAAGTACTAAGTATTAGAAATATAGAGGCTTCTACCCTTCCAGCTGTCCAGTGCTGTTAAGTTTTTTTGACTAAAGGATGGGAAAAAACAAAAGGGAACATTCCCTTTACGCTGCTGTGCTGTGGGAGGCGCTTGTCCACACTGCCTCAAAACACCAGAGGATGAAGTAGTCACAAGTGTTTTGAATAACTTTACTCAAGCTTCTCATGCTGGGCCCAAGTTGGACCCTTCCAGGTCCAGCAGCACACCTGTGAGCAGTGAATCATCCAGATGCAGTCCCACAGCATGTCTTGCCCCTTACAGCAGCATGTTTGGGTACTTTGCTGCCTGGCATTGCTGGACAGCCTGAGCCCTGCTTGGCTGCAGGCCCCTGTCCAACTGTGTCTGTACTCTGCCTTAAACCAAAGGCAAGGATTACATCCCTTCTCCTCCTTCCCTTTAATAAAAAAGGCCTTTTTGTTAAGCTCCTGGCTCTCCACCTGACAGAAGGAGGAAGGGGTGAGGTGTCCATTTCTGCCACAGTCTGATCAGCACATGCATACATGTAGGAGCAGTTGAAAGGAAGAAGACATGATGAAGCAGCCCACACTAGTCAAAGAGTGCATGATGAAATGTTCTTGGACCAAACTGCTCAATAACTGCTCAGTTTGTACCACTTAGCCTTGAGACAGCACAGTCCAAGTGCTGATGCTGGTGCACTGAATTTGTCATAGCAGTGCACAGAGGGCACTTACATCAGTCTATACCAGGGCTCCTGCATGTTACACTTGTATGAGCTCCGAAGGACTGACAGGCAGTGTCAAGCTGGTGCTTAACACACGATAAATGTGAGGACTGGAGTAGTGACAAGGGTGCAGGTTGCCCTCCTACGCGCCAGCTGCCATGACGACGAGGCAGTTTCTTAAAAAAAAAAATAAAAATCAGGATGGAAACAGATAATCTGACAAGTTTGTCTAATAATGGTCTGACATACCTGGCTTCTACTACCAGAGTACTCTTAAATTAGCACAACACACAATAAATGGCATTTACAGCAAAAATGGAAAGCTGGCTGACTTACCAACTTCAAAACAAAACTCCCTTTAGTTCACATCAGTGAATGGGGTGCAACTTTGGTCCTTACACATGATGCCATAGCAAGGGCGGGGGTGAGCGAAACGATTCCCCCGGGTACCAAAGCAAAGGGACGCCAACAGGTGCTGCCCAGCTGGGGCAGGGCATGGGACAGAGCTGTGAGAAGTTCATTTGGGGGGACATGGGGATGGAGGAAGGGCAGCTCCCACCACTGCGTGCACTTCCAGGTAAGCATGGGGACGAGGGCATGTGCCCCCCGGATCTGTGTACGGGGCAAGAGTGAGCTGCTGCTGCAGGCTTTGCCCTGAGCACCAAACTTCAGTGCTATGGCACTGCTTATACACAATGAGCACATCAGAAATCTGAAAGGCACCAAGACAACAGTATCATCCTGGCCTAACTCAGGCCTCCTCTAAATATATTATGCAATTAACTGGGTAACTGCACAATTAATTTAGAACAGCTACATGTGCAAAATAACTATCATGCCATCTAACTATAAAGGTACATCTAATTATAAAGTTAGAGCTAGAAAACATGTAATAACTTTATAGCTGGTTGCAATCCAGCTTTAATTTGCCCTTGCATCTGGGAGCTACAACCCCTCCCCCCACTTTTTATCTGTCAGGCTGTTGCTCAGCCCCAGAGACAGTATACAAGTCTGAAGGGTTGCTAGCTTCATATGTGGTAGGGCCTGAATGGTCTCTGTTGCCGCAAAATGAAAAATGCCTCTTTGAGCCCTGGCACTGGTCAGATGGGCTCTGCAGCCCATCTGAGCTTGGCATGTTTCAGAAAAAAGGACATTTCTTGAGCCCACCAGGGCTGTGCTTTCAAACTGATACCAAGAGCCCCACATCCAGCTTTGAACTCACAACCTACTCATTATTAACTCAGCAACCAAGCTACTGAATACCCGTAGTAGCCTACTTATAACCTGAATAGCCAAACTATCAGTACATACACCAAAATAAACCCTCAAAAACTCAAAAAGATAAGTACACTGGGAGAGGGCCTGTGCATAGCAAGAAAAAGTCACAGGAAGCCAAAAACTTGCCCCACCCCTTTACCTGCCAGCCTTATGCTTGGTCCCAGAGATTTGATGCAAGCCTCCAGTGGTTCATATTTGAGCCCCGGAGCTCTAGCACTGGTCAGGTGGGCTCTGGACCCAATCTGAGCTTGTCATCTTTCAGGAAAAAAAAATAATTTCTTAAGCCCACCATAGCTGTGCTTTCAGACTGAAAATCAGAGGCCAGCTTGGAATTCACAACCTCCCTGTTACTAACTCAACAAGCAAACCACTGAGCCACAGAAGAAAACCCAAGGGGAGTGTCGCATGGCCTGAGTGACCAAACTGTCACAACAAAAAAAGTCAAATGTACTGTGGGAGGCCTTTGTGCCTAGCAGGAAGAGGGCATAGGCAGCCACAAACTCCGCCCTTTTACTTGCCAGCTTCATGCTCAGTCCCAGAATTATGGCTCTAGTCTCAGTGGTACTGGCTTCTGAAGTGGCAAGGTCTGACCAGGCTCAGCTGCTGCAAAACTTTGAAAAAAAAAATATTTTGGCCAGACTGAATCCCCCTTCCTCACAAACACTCCAAGGGATCTGACTGAAACACAGATCAGAATCTGGGGCTTCACGTGACATGCCAAAACCCCAAAGGAATTTCCCCATGCCATGCATCTTAAAGCCCTGGAGCACTGACACTGGTTAAGTAAGCTCTGGAGTCCATCTGAGCTTCTCATCTTTCAGGAAAGAAGAAATTTCCTCAAGCATGCCACAGCTGTGCTTTCCAACTGAAACTCAGAAGCCCATACTAGCTTTGAATTCAGAAACTGCCCATTGTTAACTAAGCAACCAAGCTGCTGAGCCCTAGAATAATACTGGTAGCAGCTGACTCATAGCCCGAGTGACCAAATTTTCAAGACATTCACCACAAAACAAAAATCAAGTACACTGGGGGTACAAGATATTTGGTGCACAGCTGACTAATTAACTGCGCAGTAAAGTCTGGGTCTACATGTGCGCCCAAAACTAATAAACTCCACAGCAGGGTATTATTTGTAAAATACAAGTACTACCCTGCTGTGGAGTTTTTTTCATGCGCAGCAGCACGTGCAGATGCTATCCCAGCTGGTTGGGGCAAAGAGTGCTTTAGCATGGGGCTAGCTGGCAAGTAGCTCCTACACTGAAGCTCCCTCGTTCCTCAGACAGCCTCTCCGCAGCATGTGGAGTCGAGTTGGAGCAGCCTGGACTGGCAGGGAACCTGTGGGGATCAGCCTGCCAGCCCGGGACTGCTCCAACTGGGCTCCACGTGCTGCGCACGAATAAACTTGGGTGCAATTTGCTCAGGAGTTTTTTGCTCCCAGGTGCACATTCAAATGATGTGCCAGGGAGCAAACAACTCTGGAACAATAAGCTCCAGAGTTTATTTGTGCAAATTAATCACACGTGCAGATTCACCCTGTGAGAGAGGGACCTGTGTCTGGCAAAAAGCAGCCACAGACTGCCCCGTCTTACCTGCCAGCCTGATGCTCAGTCCCAGCCCAGAGATGACGCAAGCCTCCAGGGATGCTGGCTTCTTAAGAGGTTCATATTTGAGCCCCAGGGCTTTAGCACTGGTCAGGTGGGCTCTGGAGCCCATCCGAGCTTAGCATGTTTCAAGGAAAAATAAATGTCTCGAACCCACCACAACTATGCTTTCAGACTGAAACTCAGAAGCCCACACATGGCTTGCAAGTCATAACCTCCCCATCAAGAAGCCACAAGCAGCCAGAAATTCCCCTCTTTTACTTGCGAGCCTGATGCTCAGTTCCAGAGATATGATGCTAGCTTAAGGGGTGCTGGCTTTTTGCAGTCACCTGACTCCTGAAAACACATTTTGCCTCCAAGCCTATCCTACCATTGAACTCTAACTGCCAACAGAGATGCAACTTGGTGGGAGCTTATATAGTAGTTTGTATGATGCTGACATGTACCCACTAAAAACTGAGCTGAAACCAAACTCAATGTGTGCATTCCAACAAAAGCCTGGATGTAGTTTTTCATCAGAAGCCTTGGCTGGATTCGAATCAGGAGCCATGCTGGAGGAATCTTTATCCGATCAGCTGATTCGCCATGAGTGGGTCACACAGGGTGAGTCCACCAGCCACAGGTCAGTCCGGCCAACCCCTCCGTCCATTGGTTGGTCAGGCCAACCCTGCCAGCTGCCAGTCGCTCCAGCCAGGTCCACCAGCTGCTGGTCACTCCAGCTGACCCCACCAGCTGCCAGTTGCCCTGGACAACCTGACAACTTGCAGGTCACCCAGGCCAACCTGACAACTCATGGGTCGCCTTGGCCGACCTGTCCACACATGGGTTTCCAGACCAACCCCACCAGCCACTGGTCAGCTTGGCTGACCTGATCACCTGTGAACCAGTCAAGCCAGCCAAAATACCTCTGGGTAGACCTGACCAACCCACAGGTCACCCTGGCTAATGTGACTGCACATGGGTCACACAGACTGACCCAACCACCCAAAGGTCAATCGTGCTGACCTACCACTGCCTATGTGCAGTTTCATGGCTGCAGACTGCTGGATTCAGTACTCTTGTTTCTGTCACTACTGGTCCATTGCTGCAGGGCTTTTGGAGCTTGGTACAGGAGCATGTTGTTGTCTGTGGTAGAAGCTTGAGCCTGACTTTGTTTAATGAGAAGAAGCTGGTAGATGGAAACAACAATCACACAATCTTGACAAGGTGGAGATCTGAGCCTAGTGGCAAGGGAGAACCCTAGATGACAAGAGACCTCCATTTTGCTGCATCCTTCCTCCTCCTCACAGCTGTTGAGATCCTGACATCTTTTTCCATCTAATCCACCATTGAGAATCTGGGGTTGGACCTTAGTTTGTCTGGAACCTCCCCTCAGGCCTGTTTACCTTGAGTGACCCTGCTAGGAGTGTGAGATTCTGGGTGACAGCTTTGAGGGTCATTGGGACACACAAGCCTCTCCACCACTACAAAGTCTCTGTTGATGGAAAAGAATTCAATCTAGTCTCACTTCATATATCCTTTTAAACACACAACATAATCAGATGATATTGCGTGGCATAAGTGCAGCACAGATTCAAGATTATTTGGCTATCTGAATTGAGATTTTCCACTTACTCATATTTTTGGAATTTTTTTTTCAGTTTAACCCTAACCCTGAATTTCTTGGTTTTACCATGCTTGCTCTGGGGATAATTACAACATTCTTGTAATTTTTTTGACTCATGACATATTCTCTCAATCTTCCCTACATTTCATGTTGTTTTTGTTTGCAATCTTACATAGAGCTGTATTATTCATTTCTGGAAATCTGCACATTTTCTCTGAACGCCTACACAGCTTCAAAAACAAGGAAAAAGTGAGTAGATCTCACTTCCAGAAGAGCACGATTTGGAATGTAAAAAAGAATGAGACTTGCTTGTCGAGTGATGAATAGCAGTTACAGAAGTTCTGGTAAACTTGCTTTCAAACAAGCAATCACAATGTATTTACTGATACAAAAATAAGTGAATTACCTTGTTTCTAATACTAATATTCATCTTGGATTATCTCAAAGAAATCCTCTCTTATATCTAGGGACCTACTTAAATCAGTTTTGCAGAAACCATGAAAAACAGCAATCTCTGATCACCATGAAAAAATGGCATTGGCCATAATTTCCCAGGGAAAAAAAAACCTTAATAAAAATAAAATGCTAGCTCCCTAATGGGAGCCATCAGTCCTCACTGCCACTGTGGCCCGGCCTTGCAGCCCACCTGGGAGGGGAAGGCACCAGCTCGTGGGATAGTATGATAGACCCCTCTCATGCCTTTCTGCCAATCAGTGTCAAGGGGTGGGGCTGCACAAACAGCAGCCAGCAGTCAGTGTGTGTGTAATTGCCAAGCCATGCAATAGTATCCTCAGGAGCCATGTGCATTTCCTGTAGTCTTCCACTGAACTTAGTCAGTGGGCACTCATCAACACTATGCAACATGGTATGTGTTTTGCCACAGCTAGTCTGGATTGCTGCGAAGACCCCAACGGTAGAGGTTGGCTGCACGCAGACCTTGCCCTGTCTGGAACCATGAAGTTGCTCGCTATGTGAAGGAACATTACACCTCCTATAAGCAAAGACTGGAAACAAAGAAGGGCGACTGAGACCCTCTGGGTCAAGATACGAGGAGAGCACAGGGAAGGAGATTTGACCATAGGCATTTATTACAGACTTCCAAAACAAGAGGAACTGCTCGACCAGGAATTCTCTAGAGAACTGGCAGAGGCTGCACGCTCTTGGAGCATGGTTGCCATGGGTGACTTTAACTACCCAGACATCTCGTGGGATAAGCACTCAGCTAGATCCGATTGCTCGCAACACTTCCTCACTTGGCCGCTTCTGGTCCATGGCACAGAAAGGTTGGGAACCCCTAGCTTAGGGCCCCAGCATGTCATAATCCGGCCATGCCTCAGCCTCTCTCCACTCAGATAGATGCTTAGCTCCTGTGCAGCACTGGCATTGTGTAAGTGGAAAAAACTGGAAATTGTCTTACTGACGCTTGGCTGAAGGCACCAAGTCTTGCAGTAGTCAGCCAGCTTTGCAGTGTCACCGTTCAGAGTATGTTCTAGTTCAGAAAAAGTCTGGGCCTGGAATCCATAGCAGATGTCATCAGCATGGATGAATTTCGTGACTAGTTTTGTGGCAGATCATTGGTGTAGAGATTGTACAAGGTCAGAGCAAGCACAGATCCCTAAGGCAGTCGGTTGGTCTGTGGCAGAGCACCAGTGGGGTGCTCACCACTTTGGGGCTATCACAGGCTCTGGGGAAGCCTGTTTTTGGGAGCAGCAGAGAAAAGCCTTCCATGCTGAACACTGTAAGGGGGAAGGTGGGTGTCAGAGCACCTTAAGTGCTTTGCCACTTTAACACCTGGATCAGGCAGCAGGCAGATGTGGCTGAACCCTGACAAGAGGCCTTAAGTCCCAGGCCAGCAGGGCTGGAGGCCAGACACTGAGGAAGCAACATCTCCTGGAGGAGCTGCTGCTCTGATAACTCAGCGGTAAGAGTGAGGCTATGGGGAAGGAGGAGGCCTCAGGGGTCCTGGGCATGATCTAACACTGCACCCTGCTGGGTTGGGGAGGCCTGGTGGACCTCCCTGGTGTAAGGTGCCTAAACCCCCGCCCCCACCACCTGGTGGGTTACAGCAGTGCTTCTCAAACTATCTGATGTGGTGGACTGGCAATTTTTTTTCCCAGTGGGCCAGGGACCCGTGCCGGGTTCAGCCGGTGGCAGCAACTGCGTGTAACAGCGCTACACAAATGCGCGACCAGCTTTCTCTCTTTCCTCACCTCGCACAATGTGACATCACCTGGAACGTTGGAACGTACAAACTGTGGCGCTATGACTTATCAATGTTATGCTTCTGAAAATATATTTCTTTCTTTCCTGGCAACTTGCTGCGGACCGGCGACCAGTGGCTCGCGACCGGCATCTGTCCGCGAAGCACTGGGTGACAGGATTAACATGGGACAGTGGGGCCAGGGGCATCCCCCAGGGACACCTGAGCCTGTTGGGGTGCAAGACCCCGAAGGGGCGCAGCGGAGGCCAGGCTAGCCATGAGACGTGCCCGAGCCTTCCAGCACTCGGGCTGAAGCTGGGTGCACAACCCCGAGCACCGAAACCACGCCCAGGCGCTCGGAGTCTTTGGAGCAACGGTGGCCAATCCATCAATCAAATACGCTCAAGACAGGCCTGCGGTGCCTACGGCCCAAAAGCATAACTCGGGAAACCTGGAGTGGGAGGTATCGGCTCCTCGTCCCGCTCCCGCGCGGGGACACACCTCGCGGGTCCCCCCGCAGGCCCCGGGCCCTGCAGCATCACGCGCCCGCCCCGCTAGAGCAGCGCACAGGCGCTACACCC
>NW_005841935.1:938814-968536 GCF_000455745.1 Alligator sinensis
CCCACACAGGTCGGCTGCGGGCGGCGCGGGCCGGGGCGGGACTGCCCGATAGCCAGGGCTGCGCGGTGGTCCTTGTCCCTGAGGAACAAGAGCCGTGCCTGCACCCGCGGCTTTGGAGAGCAGCACTGAAACGGCGTGCTTGACTTCTCCTGCTGCTGGGTTTTAACATCAAGTAACCCCCGTCTCTAGCCTAGAGAGAAGGTGTTGTAAAGTGTTTCAGCTCGTCTCAAAACGAGACAAGAAACTGACAGTCCTGAGTTATGTTGGATTCTCTCCCGGAAGCCAGCAGCCTTAAGAAGGGATATACTCATGTTTGCCAAACAGACAAAAAGGCTAGCCATATTTTAAGAAAGTTCATAGTTTCATAGATGTTAGGGTTCGAAGGGACCTATTTGGTCATCGAGTCCGACCCCCTGCCCTGGGCAGGACTGAGTACTGGGGTCAGATGACCCAGCCAGGTGTCTGTCCAGTCTCCTTTTAAACACCTCCAAGGAAGGGGACAGCACCACCTCCCTTGGAAGCATATTCCATATTTTGGCAACCCTCACTGGCAAGAATTTTTTCCTGATGTCCAATCTGAATTGCTCTCTTCCAGATTGTGGCCATTATTTGTAGTAAACATTGTATCCCCTATTTCTTGCTGGGCCCCCCTCATGAGTTCATAGGCAGGCATGAGATCACCTCTCAGCCTCTTCTTGTAGAGGCTGAAGAGGTTCTGGTCTCCCAATCGGTCCACATAGGGGTTTTTTCTGTAGGCCTTTAACCAGATGAGTGGCCCTCCTCTGAACCCTCTCCAGGCCATCCACATCCCTCCTGAAGTGTGGTGCCCAAAACTGGATGCAGTACCCCAGGTGCGGCCTGACCAATGCCACAGAGAGGGGAAGTAGCACCTCCTTAGACTTGTTTGTGATGCACCTATTTATGCAAGAAAGGGTGCGGTTAGCTTTCATAGATTTAATAGATTTCATAGACATTAAGGCCGGCAGGGACCTCAGAAGATCGTCGAGTCCAGCCCCCTGCCCCAGGGGCAGGAAGTCTGCAGGGATCATAGGATCCCAGCAAGGTAAACATCCAGATGACTTTTGAAGGCATTCAGAGTAGGTGCTTGAGCCACCTCCAGTGGCAGTCTATTCCCAACCTTGAGGGCTTGGACAGTAAAGAAGTTCTTCCTTTGCTTATTACCTCATCACACTGGTGACTCATGTTCATTTTGGAGTTGACTACGACTCTGAGATCCCTTTCCGCAGTTGTGCTACTTAAAGTGGTACCTCCCAGGCTATAGGAGTGTTGGTGATTCTTCCTCTCCAGGTGCAACACATGACACTTATCCTTGTTAAACTGCATCCTATTCTGTTTGGCCCATTTCCCCAGCCTGTCCAAATCAGCCTGGATTTGCTCCCTGCCATCTAGTTTGTTTACCTCCCCCCACATAGTTTGGTGTCATCAGCAAACTTGGACAGGGTGCTTTCTACTCTCTTGTCCAAGTCACTAATGAAGATATTGAATAGTACCGGTCCCAGGAAAGAGACTTGGGGGACTCTGCTGCCCACATTCCGCCAGGTAGAAACCGCCCTGTCCACCACCACTCTCTGGGTGCATCCCATAAGCCAATTTTCTACCCACCAGACTGTAACAATCTACACTGCAACTGTTTAGTTTATTTATAAGAATTGGGTGTGACACTGTTTCAAAGGCCTTTTTAAAATCTAAGTAAATAACATCTACCTGTATTCCTTCATCCAAGCATTTTGTGACCTGGTCGTAAAATGAAACCGTAAAAATTGATCTCTCTCATGCAATTGCTGTGGTGCTGTCCTCGCTTGCTGACTGGTAGGATGGATGAGAGGACCACCTGTGCCCCCCGAACCTCTGAGCCTGGCTCCCAGCGCCATGTAGTCACTCATGACCCCGCCTGGACTACTCTGGGCTACGTCATTCGTTCCTACATGGATGAGGACCATGGGATAGTAGTTGGAAGGCCTAATCAGGTCTGGAATCCTTGTTGTGATGTCTCGAATCCAGGCTCCGGGCAGGCAGCATACCTCCCGTACTGTGGGATCTGGGTGGCAGATGGCTTCCTCCGTTCCTCTCAGGAGGGAGTTGCCCACCACACTGACCTGAAGTCTTCTCCTCCGGCTGCACAGTTCTCTCTTAGCTTGCTTGGTGGTGGCCGTGAAAATGGCCTCCACTGCTGTGCTCTGCCAGTGATGCCAGGGCCTCATCTATTCTTCAGCTGCACTGAGGGAGTCACCCTGGCCTTGCGATGTCTAGCCCTCGAGGTGACTGTCTGCCATCCAGCCGCATCGACTCCCTCCTGTGACTCCTTCCCTCCAGGCATGTGAACCTGCAGAGAATGGAAGTACCCATCAATCTCCTCAATTGCCCTGATCCCCTGGCAGCCTGCTCACCTTTGCCTGGAGTTCCCTCATCTGCCCCTCCAGGGCCTCAGTCTGGGCACAAGTGGGACAGGTGAGGGGAGTCCTGGCCCTCCCACTACCCCTGGGCCTTAAGGGCCTGCCAGGCAACCCCTGCAGGCAGGGGGCCCAGGTGCCACCAACCCACCCAATGGCTCTGTCTGGATGGAGGCCTCAGTGGAGCCCCAAGCAGGAGGCAGCATTGGAGCAGGGTCCCTGGCTGCGCTCCAGCTCGCCACCCCCATTAAAGACTCTTCACATGCACTCACCTGAAGACTGTCCAAAGCCGCCAACTTCAACACGTGGAGTCTCAGGCCCCTTCTGCTTTCTCTCCTATGCAAACTCCTGCGCAAACTCCTGCGTGTCTTAAGTAGAGATGGGAGGAGAGGAAAACCCCTTCCCAATTCCCTACAGCTGGCTCAGCTTGGCTCTCCCTTCCCCCTCCCTGCCCGGCTTACCTTACTACTGCTGCTGGCTCCTTGCTGCTCTGCTTGGTGGGGTCAGGGGAGCCGACAGCACGTGTGCGCTGGTGCACACATGTACTCGCTTCAGCGTCCAGGTCCCGTTAATGTATCTATACCTTAGAATTGAACATGTTGCTGTTAGAAAGAATAAATTACATACATAGGTTTAAACTGAGTGTCCCCAATCTGTGGCCCATAGATTGGATCCAACCACCGGAAGGCTTTGGCCCACCTTGCAAGGATAACGGAATACCGGCCAAATAGCAAGAAACAAAGCATCAAAACAAAAGCACAGACAGAGATGTGGTAGGGCTTGGGATGGAGGTGTCACACAGTCGTATTAAATTTGAATCCTTAAATATGGTTTATTAAAACAAGAGCTTAATGGAAAGATTTACACTACCTTAAGCTATTTTGGGGAGCAGAAGTCTTCATATTCTTCAAAATTGAGTCCCAAAGCTTGATTTTGTTGTGGTAACCCATGCTGTCTAAACTTCAGGGTTTCAATTCTAGAGTTGTCAGTTAAATAACAAAACACCTGCATGGCAAATACTACATTTTACATGATCAGTTAGTTGATTCAATGTACACTAACTTTTGTTATAAAATGCATTTCCATCAAAAGACTTTTCACCTTGTATGTAGCTTTTGTACTGTATCTTCAGAGTCTAAATACTTTATTAGGCTTATTTTTGTCTTTACATAAACTTTAATAAAAGCGCCCATCCTATAATCTGTAGAGTTGTGCATCATGGGTATTAGATTTAGCTTTGAAAACAGCCTTGCACGCTTTTTAGTTTCTTTGTTGCTTTTCTTGCTCTGCAGGAGTAGCAAGCATTGTTGTATAATATAGGTGAGGTTTTGAATTACCTACAGTAAATGGATTTTTCTCCATTGCTAGAAATTTATTCTCTGTGGTCAGGAAGAAGTAGCTTTTAAGATCTCTCTGTGGCAAAGTGCTTTTTGAAAGCAGAACAATCTGCATGCCAGTTTATGAACCCGTTGGATATGAATGTCACCTTTTGTATACTTGTTTTGGAAGTTCTTTTGTAAATACATCTGTATGTGTAGTTCCTTTAACCTCTTATTTGTCTCTTCAGGCACTGTCGAAGTTAAAGCACCTCCAAAGATAGTTGATACAGGGGGAGGATTCTTTCTGGAAGAGGAAGAGAAGGACAAGATTCAGAAAACTGTGGATCCTTCAGGTAAATTCAGTTGTCTTTGCAGAAAGTGACTCTAATGATCACAGTTAGTATAAGCTGTCTACTAAAATAAGCGGCACAGTAGCTGGAGAGAATTTACATAAGTCAATAATAGTTTCAATGAAATTTGAACTGTTTGTTCAACCAGCTATTTGTTGGTTGAGGTTAACAACTGTCAAATGGTGTGGAAGGGTGAAATTAATTTAAATCTTTGGGTCATTCCAACCAATGCGTGAAGTTTATTGATTAATTGCTGAAGCAAGATTAATGCCATGGATAAGCGAAATCTTACGGAATGGGTCTTGACTGCTGCGAACAGCAGGTCCGGCTGGCAAACAGCACAGCAGGCATCACGTAGAAGTTACCAAGGTCTCTCCCAGCCTATACCTGCTATTTATACATAGCTGGTAAACATAATCTAAATATTCTAATAAATGATCTCTGATTGGTTTTACTTAAATGTCTGTTTTACTGAAACTTCTGGAACTAGATTACACTAGATTTCTTATGGGCCAAGAAGGTGGTAATTAGTTAAAATTTATATCTTTGAGAAAGTAACAGGGCAATAGGGAGGGTTTCTTCTCCTTTCTTCCCATGGTAGGAAGCTGTTCTAGCCGTGGCTAACAAGACTGTCTTGTTCTTACTGATTGTGTCCAATTAGACAAACAGTTTTGTTTGCTCTGCTGACCAAGCCAGCCACGGCATCTGCAGATATTCACATTATGGTACGTCACTCAAAGATAGGGTTCGGACCTATCATTAGGAGGTGCACTGATATATCGGTTGCCTATCGAATTGGCACTGGTAAAGTAAAATGACATTATCCGCTTTTTTTTGGCCATTGCAGCCAATAATGCTTATCAATAATTATGCCTTCTGGCTAGGGCCCTGCAGACCTGGGTTCCCTCTCCACCACTGGGTCAGGGCCCCCAGATGCCTGGGTTTTCTCGGGGAAACAGTGGGTTTCCCCTTGCAGGTGGGCAGCATTCTAGTCTGCAAGGGGTCCTGCCTGGGGCTGCTGGGAGTGGGATGCAGGGGACCCACATGCAGCCACACACATGTACGTGGCCAGGACTACAGCCAGGCAGTGTGGAGAGCAGCTCCCTGCAGGTAAGTTTATGGAGGGGAAGGGGCATGGGGGGCGGGGGGGTTGCAGATTGAGACCCCCATGGTGAGGGAAGGAGTGGCTCAGGGGCTGCAGTTGGTGCTGGGGCCACTGCCCAGTCAGGGTGGTACATGGGATCTGGGACCTGGACAGGGAGCAGGATAGCGCCATGCGGGGCAAGTTGTGCCTCCTGCTGCCTGGTGGGCAGGGTATGTGCAGCTGGCACGGGGCTCCTAGGACTAAGGGAACAGTGCGGAGAGCTCTGGGCTCACAGCGGGTAACCGGCATCCATTCTTGCCCCGCTCGACTCTGATCTGACCGGGGGAGAGGGGTGAGGAGCAGGGAGGAGAGGCAGGCATGTGTCACCCTACCCTCAGCCCAGCCAAGTCCTTCCCTTCCTGGAGCCAGGTCCATTCAGCCTCTCCTGTGGGGCACAGGAACTTGCCCTGCCCCTGGCGGCAGCAGCAGCCCCAGGAGGGGAAGGGGCCCTTCCCTCTGCTGGAGTCCAGCTCCCAGGACCTGGGGCCCGGCTACGGGGGAGAAGTGGCCTGGTTTCTCCAGGCCTGGAATAGTCGCATGGCCTTGCTCGGGCCAGAGGAAGGAGAGAGTGGATCCTGACCCAGATACCACCCAGCTCTGGGCAGCCAGGAAGGCTAACACCTTCCCCCACTGCCCTGCTGGGCAGGCTCAGTCAGCTGCCCCTTGGCACTTCTACATGTGCTCTAGGAGTGGGGTGGGGTGGGGGTACTGTACTTTAATTGAGAGGCTCTGAGAGCCACTCTAATTAAAGTGCCACAGTGTCTCACGTATCAGCGTCCCTGCACTTAAAAATGGTGGCAGCAGCGCTTGAACTAAAGCTCATCCAATGAGCCAAAAAAAAAGATTTATTTATGTCAATAGCTTAAAATGCCTTGCATTGCTAAATATCGGTTATTGGATCAGCATCGACAAAGTGCCTTCTTGGGTGTGAATGTCCTCACCCTCGTGGTGTGGAGTATTTCAAACAGCATGTGTGTCAATCACATAAAAATTCCTGTCTCCAAAATGGAGTTGCAGAAATAATCGGAAAATTGCAAACTGGCTTATGGAAAGTAGGCAAGCTAGTAGCGGGTAATTGAAGTGCCTGCTCTTTTCCTGTGATTTAAAAATGCACCTTGTTCTGTCAACTGCCACCACTGAAAATAGCCTAGCCCCATCCTTTTTCAAACCCCACTTTATGTAGTTGAAGATTGCTATTAGGTCTCCTCTGGGTTTCCTTTTCTCTAGACTAAAGCCCAGTTCCTTCAGTCTTTTCTCATAAGTTATGTCCCCCAGCTCCCTCACCATTTCTGTCACCCTCCACTGTACTCTCTCCAATTTGTCCACATCCATTTTGTAGAGAGAGGCCCAAAACTAAACACAGCACTCCAGATGTGGTCTCATCAGTGCTGAATAGAGGGGAATAATCAATTCTTTTGAACTACTGGCAACACATTTACCAATGCAGCCTAGTACATTGTTAGCCGTCTTGGCAACAAGGGCACGCTGCTGGCTCATATTCAGCTTATTGTCCACTGTAACCCCCAAATCCTTTTCTGCAAAGCTGCTGCCCAGCCAGTCAGCCCCCAGCCTGTACTGATGCATGGGATTGTTCTGTTCTAAGTGCAGGACTTTGCACGTGTCCTTGTTGAATTTCGTGAGATTCCTTTTGGCCCATGTTGTGTGCACAGGGCATACAGTGTGAATTAAAAACAAGCCAGGATCTTATCAGGGCATAAGGCACAATGCTGCATTTATTGGAACATAAAACACACAACATGAAAAGAATAAAGAATAATAAGGTTATCTGCTTCATTCATTCGCATACATATTTATTCATTCATTCAGAAGAGACAAGCACACACACACACAGAAGTTAGACAGCCTTGCAAAGGTTAAGGTGTTACCAAGGTCTAAAGTTGCTAAAGGTGAGTCTGGTGGCCGGCCAGGCTGACCATGAGAATTGGAGTCAGGTCTTGTTGGACGCGCCCAAAACTCCTTCTTGCAGGTGGAAAAGACCTTTGTCTTTGTGTTCGTTCTTTATAGTGATAGCTGTCCATACAAGCCTATGGATTTTGCTGAGTCAGATGCAACGGTCATCCTCCTTGTCCTGTTGGCAGGCTGGGATTGGTAGGACATGATCTTCTGGCTTTGTGGTTTGCAATCTTTAGGAGGGGGTCATTGCTTGCAGTCTTCAGCCATCAGGGTGAAGAATGATCCAGTATTTGGTAATCCTTAACTGCTGACTCAACATCGCTGCAGCCTTTAACCATTAAACTACAAAAGGTTATTTTCACCTGCTGCAAGAGGTCTTCCCTCACGTTGTCACATACATACATCATTCACTCTTTCTTTACCTCTTTCTACATACACCAGACATGCCACAAACCTTGCATGAGCATTTTCCTTCTACTAAATTTAAGTTCTAAAATCATGAGACCAATAGATCAAATATATTTCAGCCTTTAACCATTAAACTACAAAAGGTTATTTTCACCTGCTGCAAGAGGTCTTCCCTCACGTTGTCACATACATACATCATTCACTCTTTCTTTACCTCTTTCTACATACACCAGACATGCCACAAACCTTGCATGAGCATTTTCCTTCTACTAAATTTAAGTTCTAAAATCATGAGACCAATAGATCAAATATATTTATGCTAAGCAATAGGAAATTTAAAACAGATGATTAATTACAGAACACTAATAATGACTGATCAAAATCCCCCCACCTTGCCCACTGCTTTGCGGCGCTGAGCAGCCCTGATATGTAGGTGCCCTGCCCATGCCATTGCCCCTCATTCCCAAGCCACAGCCCCCCAGCCCTGTTGGTGCCTCTTACTCCCCATCCACCCCTGCTGATGTCCGTCACTCCAAATGCACAGCCCTCTGAGTCCTGCTGGTGCCCCTCACTCCACCCCTCCCCTCCAGTGCCCCTCACTCCCCACCCACAGCCCTCTGGTCCTGCCAGTGCCCCTTACTCCTCACCCACTCAGCCCTGCTGGAGGGGGTTGCTAGGGTTATGGGGCCAGGGACCCAGGTCTGCAGCACCCAAGCCCTGGCTGCTGCTTGTGGGAGGCAGTGGCTGCTGCAGCCTGACCAGGGAGTGGAGCGCAGAGTCTGGTTCCTCCTCCCCCATGGGCAGCATGGCTGTTGTGGAGCCTGGGCAGAGGTGGATGCAGGCTGCCTACTGCAGGCTTCAGGCTCCCTACTCTGCTGCCCTCCATCCAGGGGTCTCTGCAGCCCAGCAGATGGGACCTGGCATGGCACGGCAGAGCAAGCAGGGAAGCTCCGGGGCTGGTGCTGGGAGCCCTGTGCCTCCATGACAAGGCACCCCCTGCCTACCCAGCAGCTGCAGGGGGCACAACTCCACACTGCCACCTGTGCTGCTGCCAGGCGTGCAGGGAGTGCCTTGCCATAGTGATGCAGGGTTCCCAGTGGTGGCCTGAATTTTCCCACCCTGCTCTGCTGTGGAGGCCCCCAGGGGAGGACAGCAGGGTGGGTAGCCCGAGTCTGCAGCAGCCAGCCTACATCCACTCCCCACACAGTGCATGAATCCCCTCCACTGCCCCGTGGAGGAACCACCTGCGGCTCTGGCCCACTCGGGTCCTGCGGCCATGCATTCCAGCCCCGGGCTACAAGCCCCACATACCACCCTGCCTGGGCAGCAACCCCAGCCCTGCCCAACTCCCCTCATCACTATGGGGGCCGCCTCCGCCCCCACCCCTGACTTACCTGCCGGGAGCTGTGGGAGCTACTCTCCAAGCTACCTGGCTGCCATGTGCATATGTATGTGTGTATATGTATATGGCACCCCCTGCCTGATCCCCCTCCTCCCACTCCCTCTATCCCAGAACTCTGCCAGCCTGCAAGGGGAAACCTACTTTTCCCACATTTTTCTCCTTTAAAGGAAGAAATCCAGGTTTTTCTCCTTAATGAGAAAATTCAAGTTTTACCATGGTTTTCTGTGGTGAATGGAAAACCTGAGTCCCTGGTCATTACATTCTGAATCAGTTGTTGGGACAGTACTCAGGTAACCATTTGCAGCTCCATGCCAGGACTTTGTCATTGTGTAATGTTTGGGGCTTAAGGAGCCTTCAGTCCTGCTGCTGTGGAGGCTCCAATATTTAAAGTGTTCATAGATGGATCTATGCTTCCAGTATCACTACTGTGCAATTAGAAACTTAACTCAAGTATTGTCCTAATAAAATAGTTTAGGCTTTGACTAATTGGAATTTTATCTTAGAAGTCTAAAACTCAATGGTAGTGCTTGGTGTGAAAGATGCTGCACACGTATAGTTTCTAGTGTAAAATTAAAATTAGGAATACAGCATACTTTGCTAGATATGTTTGCTACAAATATGTGTCGACACTGACTAGAGGTGCACCGATACATAGGTCCAGTATCAGATCAGCACCATTATAAAGAAAATTGACTATATCGGAATTTGGCCTGGTGCGGCCAGCAATTTGGCCAATAAATGCCTGTGTGCGCGTGCAGCCACAGCGCAGCATGTAGGCACCAAGGAGTGCAGCCCGGCAGCTTGGAGAGCTGTGTGCAGCTGGTAAGTCTGTTGTGGTGGGAGGGGAGGGGCAGATCAAGGCCCTCACAATGAGGGAGTAGGGCTGGGGCTGGGGCTGGGGCTGGCGCTGCTCAGCCAGGGGGTTCACGCATAGGAAGGAGCTGTGTCTTGTCTGGGGGGCACAGGGAGGGGGGTGTGACTCCTGCTGCTGTGCTTGCGGGTGAGTGGTGGTAGTGCTGGGAAGGGAGGCTATGGGGGGGCTACAGCAAAATTTGGGGTGGCTGCAGCGCCCCCCCATAATCCCCTTCCCAGCACTGCTCCCAAGTGCAGCCTGGCTCAACCCCTGCCCCACTCCCACACACTGGGAAGAGCCCAGTGCAGCCCCAGTCCGCAGCTGCAGCCTGCCCCTGCCCCGCCCTGCACAGATCCAGGGGCGCACGCCCTCCCCCCCCATGTCCTCCTGGGGTGTGCACAGCTGCAGGAGCCACCCCCCAGCACCCCCCAGATTCCCTGCCATGACCCTTTTCTCCCCCCTCCCCTTCTACCACAACAGATTTACCAGCTGGACGCAACTGTATCGAAAATCGGATCGGTATTGGCCCCCAAAATCTCTGTTGGTGCATCCCTAACTCTGACATTCATCACCAGATATTTTTTTTTTTGTGTTCCAGGATACTAAAGAAAATTGCATTTGGACATTCAGCCAATACTTGTTGGTTGAAGCAAGTATTTACCATTATATTTTTCCCTTATGCCCTGGGTCTGTTAAAAGAATAGATTCTCAAAGGCTAGCTGCAGTAATCTGAACCTTACACATATGCACACAAGCAAATATTGCCATCAGAGAAAGTTTATGTCTTGATGTATGATACATTTTTCTGAAAGGTAAAGAGTGCAGCAGGAAAGAGGCAAGAGATCCAGCTGAGAGGATCAGTTGGTAGGATCAGAGTCTTTATTTGTTAGACAGATTTTTATGAAACTTTTCAGTGGGAGAAACATGAAGTGTTCATAATAACAAGACATTGAAAGCTATAATATAAACTAGTGAATCTCTTGTAAGATCAACCACAAGTACTTGTTCTGGTAAAAAAAAAAAAATAATTAAAATACTTGTTTCTTTCCACTAGAACCTCTACTAGAGTTTGATGATGTTTTCTGTGAAGACTGTGGGAAACAATTTATGAATTCATACCTCATGCAACACTTTCATTTGGCGATATGTGATAATTGCAGGTATGTAAATATTAGGAAAATAATACCCTTAAAAGTATTACTCTTCATATTATTTAATAAATGTTTTGCTAGAACTGAAACTTGATTTTCACTATTCGAACCATTATAGTTGCATTTTATAGAATGCAAATAATTTATCAGCAAAAATATCAGCAAAAGAATGTATTCAATTTTATTATTTTTCTTGAAAATTACATGTCTAGCATACAGCTAAGTTGCATTTTTCATGGCGGAAGCACAGAACAGAATCATCTCACACACATGCTCCTTGGAGACTAAAGAAAGAAAATAACTAATATAGTGGAAAAGTATAGCTTCTTCATAGAATTAATTATAGTAAAATTATTGTGTGTGTGCGTGTGTGTGTACGTACGCTAAGAGATATTACAATTTTGTCATGGCTAATAGTATTTGAGATAAATAAAATAATGTTTTAGCTATGTAAGACATCACGGGCCAGATTCTAGTCTACCTATTAGGTGGCCAGGTCAAACTGGCACCTCTTAAATACTCATCCTTACCTGCTCATCTGCATACTCTGTTGTATAGCCCAATCATATATATAAAGTCTGTGTGTGTTTTTAGGAGATTTTTTATGACTGGAAATCATTTTTTAGTTGCTTAGGATGAAATCTAGCCTGGGGGGGACACTTTTTAAATTTTGGTGTTTGACCACCGTCTTTAAAAATGGTGGCCATGAGTAACAAGATGAATAAATGTTGATTTCTCTGTACCTATGAGGCCAATTTTGATTTTTCCAAATGACTTCAAATAGGTATTGCAATAACCTACACACTTCCTTTGTCCTTTGAGTAATGACCCATTGTTTGGCAGCTCTAAGCCTTTAAATGCAAAAACCATCAATATTGGCCACGTTCTTGGCAACATAATAAGAGTACCTGTTTTAAGTGGAAAGTTTTACCATTTATTTCTTCAAAGTCACATTTAGTATTATTAATAACAGGTATAAATGATTACAGAACACATTTAAGTAAAATAAAATGCTTCAACTCAAATTTTAAGTCAAGTCTGTGATTGCATACACTGGATACCCTTAATCTGGGTATTTTTCTTCTCTATCACTATCTTCTTCAGATGACTTCTAGCTTTAATTGGCTTATCCAAATGTCCATTTTCATTATTTAGAGGCAATTTCACTCCATCTGGCAGTCCACTTTTAGTACACATCACAGGTTCCAACACATCCAGCGCTGACGTCCTCACAAAATGTGTTGTATCACAAGTTTGTGCACGTCGTGAATTTCTCCATTCATTGACCTGCAAATGTGCTCAGAGGCACTGCTGTTTGAAGGAGTCATGGTCTGGAGAAAATCTTGCAGGAATTGGAGTGTGCCATTTGCTTCCATTTACGTGCATGAGCAACGGACAAACGATCACTCACGGGATCATTGTAAAGTATTCTGACAGTGAATAAAGCCAGTTTATGGAACAGATAGATCTTCAATGAGCTACTCATTTTTTCCAAGTTGTTGCATAGTCTCCATGTACATCAGATCTTTTGATTGTAAGATTCACTTCACTGATGTCAGTTTACCACAGCCAAAAAACCCAGTTTACTGCAGTGAATCTGTGAACCCCAAGAGCAGCAGATGCTATATCACGCTCTGGAAATAATGAACAGCAGTAATAGTATGATAGCACGTTTCTTGGTTTCTTCTTGTACATATACATATCTTGCTTGGTCACATGACTGATGTAGGAAGCAACAACTCATACATCAATATCTTCGAAATCAAAAGCAACGGTGCAGGAATGATCCATTTGAGCTTCATGGGAGAATGCCCTTTGTCGGCATCACGTGGCGATTTCAATACAAAGCGTGCATCATGTTCTCTGGATTTTAAATCATAGTAGGTGAGATTCATTGTGAAGTACGGGTCAGCATGGTAGAAAAAAGAAGGCCATTCATTCAAGAAGATATGTAGTCTCATTTTGTTAGAATGCTTTGATGGAAATGAGAGCCAGGATGCTCCAGTAGGCATTTCCTGGTCAGAACCAGGGTAGACGTTAGGAGCAAACCTGGATGACTTTCAATGACACTGTTGCTCATGCTGTTTAATACTAATCTTCAGCAATTCTTCATCATACATATCATTAATGAAGTGAAATGCCACTGCTTGTGGGTGTTGGCCAATGACATACTTCAACAGACCGAGGGCATATTCAGACCATGTCTTGCTTGGTGCGATTTTATTCCGTATCATTCCAACATTTATTAATGCACGATAAAGTGTTGGTGGTGAGATGGACTGAAGGTTCATCATGTTATGAACTTTGATTTGACAGGTCTGTGGGAATGTTCCATCTGCTGTGAAGAGCAAAAGGCTCACAGCAGTAATTCTGTACTGCGTGGTTTCTTCTAAAGTCATGGTAGTCTCTGTTTTGCTGGTTAGAAGGTCAGTGACTTGTTTCAGTGCAGTATGGGGAACTGTTTTCCTACACTCTTGCTTGCTCTTGGTTGCAATTGTCTTTGTCACAAAGATCTTGCATTTCTTTGTGGTGACAGTGACAGCCCCCTGGCAAAATTTCTTCCTAAGCCACCTCAGTTATGAATTTCAAAAATTAAAAAAATGGCCCCTCCCAAAAAACAGCTTTATATATATGACTGGACTATGTAGCAGTCAGCACCCTTTTCTGGTGGCTCTGGTCTGGAGCAGGCTGGAGCTAGGACCCAGCTGCTGCTGCTGCTTTCTGCTACCTGGCTGGAGAGCAGCAAAGAATGGCTCCCTGCTGCCTGGCTGAAGAGCAGCACAGTGTGGCATAGGCAAAACCCTTATCACAGAATGCTGCTGAAACCCTTCCTCTGTTAATAAGATCCACCCTGCAGGCTGCAGTTTACTAACCACTGCTCTTGAATTTTTGGGGAGGAGCATATAATTTCTGTGTTCTCCCCTCACCCCATTTCTTCCACCCCCACACCCCTTGAAATATATATCTGTTTTCCAAGTGAGGCCTGAGGAAGAATGTCCTGCATTTGAAAGTTTGTCTAGCTTTATCCCAGCTATATAGTTGGTCCAATAAAATATATCACCTTAAGAAATCTTTGCCTTTCACATAATTTCTGTACCATCACAGCTACATCACTCTTGCATTTGCAAGTGAGGCATCTTTCCTGATTGAGTTATACCTAGGAAAACATTTACATCCTTACAGGTATAAAGATTACTAATCCCCTTTCATAGAGATACATTCTCTTATTTCTAATTAATGACAAGGCTGCTTCTCCACTAACACTTTTTTGTCTTTGAAATGTAGACCTTCATTGTCTTAAGGACAGGTCTGAAGTCTCTACCCACCTCTCATGCAGGCTAATCTGCATCATCATTATAGAAGTGAATTCTCAGTGTTTGTTTTCCCTGAGGTATCATCTCCCTTAGGTGTGAACTTTCTTATTTAGAAAATTACACTTAACACAGTCATTACTGTATTGCTGAATCCCAGCTATACTGTAAAGATATAGAAGGACAATCATATGACATACTGTAATTTATACAAACATAACAATGATGAACACAGAAAACGGATTCTACATCAGGAAATCTAATTCAGAAAATCATCTATGCATAGTAGTCCACGAATGCCTCAAAATCATCCTGCCTGGGGTGTGGTTGTGACACAGGGAAAAGCTAGAGGACATAAAAAGGCATGCAAGAGGAAATTGAAATGCAAAATACACCCCCCCACACACACACACACACCTATCCCCCCATGACCTGTTAGGTGTTTCAGAGTCTTGGTGAGACCACTCTTGTGACTGGATAGCATTGGAAGATGTAAGGTAGTGTTGCATTGTCAGTCCTATACACATTTCTTTTTTGGTCTAGGAGGAAGACAGTAGTTGATTTGAGTGTTCTTTGAGTTAAAAGAGGAAAAATGCAGTGGTGATATGGTTGGAGGTTTATTTGTGTGTTTCCTAACTGCCAAGTCACAGGAAGAAGAGGTGGATGAAGCACAAGACGTTAGCTTCTAAAAGGCACAATATTGGAAGCTCAACAGACTCTTGATTTAGTCTGTGACACATTTCTGCTGCTCCCATTTTTCCATCTCCTGTTGTTGTCGTAAGGTTTCAAAGTGCTGAGATCCTTGCAGCAGACTCTCCCTCCATTTGAGGCCATCCTGGGCAATAGTCTCCTATGAATTGTTATCGATGTTGCGTTTTTTTCAAGTTGGCCTTGAGGACATCCTTGAAGCGCTTTCTCTGCCCTCTTGAGCATATGCTTTGACTGAACTGGGAGCATAAAACTTGCTTTGGGAGTCAGACATCTGGATGATGTGGCCGCCCCAATGAAGTTAATGTCAGATGATCATTGCCTTGATGGTCATTGTGTTTGCGCATAATGTTGGTGCATCTATCTACCCACTAGATTCGAAGGATCTTCTGGAGGCAGTGTTGATGATACTTCTTCAGCGACTTGAGGTGTCTCCTGTACATTGTCCATGTCTCAGCTCTATACAGTAAGGTAGGAATCACGAATGTTTGATAAACCATGAGTTTAGTTTCAGATCCCATGTCATGATCTTTAAATACCAGTTTCCTCAGGCATCCAAAGGCTGCACTTGCACATTCAAAGGGATGTTGGATTTCTTCATTGATGTCAGCCTTCTGTGAGAGATGGCTTCCAAGCTAAAGGAAATACTTGGTGTTCTCCAGAGTCTTACTGTGAATCTGAATTACCGGAGCTGGGAACTGCTCACTAAGAGATGGAGAACCTTAGTTTTCTTAAATGTTAAGTGTCAGTCCCATTTTCCTGTATACTTCAGTAAAGACGTCAGCAATTGCCTGAAGGTCTGCTTCCACGTGAGAACGCACTACAGCATCATAAGCAAGGATCCTGGATTTAAAAGGATCCAAGGATCCTCTATTTAAAAATACAGAATCTCTGATTTAAAGAACAATCCCAAATTCTTATGTTAAAAAGCCCAAAACCCCCATCTTTCCTCAATTAAAATGAAACGCCACTACATATTTATATACATAGGTAGTAATTTAACACAGTGTTTCATTGATATGTTTACAATTTTAAAGCAATTTGGAAACCTACCAATGCCCCAGTCATTATAATAAAATAAATTCTAAATACTTGTATATTTTGGCATTTGATTTGGGTTTTTTTACCATGGAAAATCAGAGCTCCCCATACCCGCTTCACCCACCAAGATGCATGTCCAGCTGCAGCTGTCCCACCCTGCTGCTTTGTGGTCAGCAGCCCTGATATGTTGGTGCTGTGCCCATGACGTTGCCCCTCCCAACCCACAGCCCCCTGGCCTTGCCACTGGCCCTTGCTTCCAACCCACAGTCCCCTGCCTTCTCCCCTAGGCCCTGCCGGTACCCCTCGCTCCCAACCTGCAACCCCTTTGGCCGTGCCACTGCCCCACACTCCCAACCCATCGCCCTCCCCAGCGTTGGCAGTGCCCCTCACTCCTGATCTGCAGTCCTCTGGCTCTGCCAGCTGCCCCTGCCCCACCCAGGCCAGAGCACAGTGGCTGTGGTGGCTCTGGCTCATGAGGGCAACAGCAGAGCGAATCCAGCCCTGGCCCAGACTGGAGGGAGGAGCAAGGAAGGCCTGTGACACCCCCTGCCCTGGGCTGGGGCTCCCGCACCATGTTAGGCAGTCTGGCTACAGCTCCTCCTGGGCAGCATCTCTTGGCTGCCCCAGCCCTGGTGCAACCAGCCCATGCAGCTCCCTGCCACCCCCAAAGGGTCTCTTCTGCCCCCTTCTCCTGGTGAGGGGGCAGGCACCTGCCCTGCCCCAGCCCCAGTGCCCAAACATTCCCCCAGTGCCAGCAGACACCTGCCCCTGCCCCACACACACACTCATCACCACACACCCCCGCCACACACACATACATTCTCACATGCTGCCTGGCCCTAGACGTCCCCAAGCCCTGACCCTCCAATCCCCATCTCCCATGGACTTACCTGCATGCAGCTGCCAGGTCTGCTCCTATCACCCTGTCTAGCTGTATCCGTATGTGCACACACATGGTGCCCCCTGCCTCAATTGCCCTCCCCCCCAGCCCCAAGCAGCTCCTTGCAAGCTAGAAGGATGCCAGCCTGCAAAGAGAAACCTGTGGTTTCCTGTGGGTTTCTCCTTTGAAGAGGAAAATCTGTACTTTTCTCCCTCAAAGGAGAAAATCTGCATTTTTCCATAGTAAATGGAAAGCCCGGATCCCTGATCATCAGTATACTGGAGCTTGTTGATTGACGTCAAAGTAGTCTTGGTTTTGCCTCATAGTTGATTGAGATTAAACAGCTTGCCCTCCATTTGGTAGTTTAGCTCCATTCTAGCTGGAAACTTATTGGTGATCAGATGTAACATCATGGTAAAGAATATTGAGAAGAGTGTTGGAACTATGATGAAGCCTTGTATAATTCCCATTTTAACCTCTAAAAGATCTGTGATAGATCTGTTATTGAGAACTGCTGCTCATATACAGTCATGAAGCAGGCAAAGAATGGTGATGAATTTTGATGGTCATCCATATTTGAGGATTCCTCTGCAGCGCTTCTCGGTTAATGGAGTTGAAGGCTTTCCTGAAGCCAAAGAAGGCCGTGTGGAGAGGTTTATATTTTTCTTGACATTTTTGCTGCAGCTGGTGAGCAGTGAAGATCCTGTCAATTGTATCTCTTGATGCACTAAACCCACACTGAGATTCTAGGAGCAGCTCTTCTGCAAGTGGAAATAAACCATGTAGGAGGGTTCTCACAATGATCTTTCCTGCAGTGGATAGCAAGACAATCCCTCTTTAATTTCAACAATTGGACTTATCTCCTTTCTTGAAGATTGTCATGATCATGGTGTCCCTGAGGCCACCTAGGTTTTCCTTATTGTTCCAGATCTTTAAGATGAGGGCATGGAGCCATGATGTGAGTTCCTCTCCCCCCTGCTTGAATATTTCGGCAGGGATTCCATTTGCTCAAGATGCCTTGTCATTCTTCATCTGCTTGATGGCTTTCCTCACCTCAGCAAGGGTTGGAAGGATTCCAAGATAATCTCTGACTGGGTGTTGTGGGATGGAGTTGAGAACACTCTTGTCAACAACAGAGTCTCAATGGAATAGGTCTTCAAAATTCTCCTTCCAATGGGCATTGATGGCCGGATCCCGATGTGCCGGCACATGCAGTTTGTGGTGCCACAAACCACATGCCCAGCACATTTTGTAGCACAGGGGCAGCATTTGCTTCCAGAAAATCCCAATAAGCAAAAAAGTGGTGCGGTGCATGTCACAGGAGTATGCGCCAGCAAACACAGAAGCTTGGTTGGTCCTCCCAGGAAATGCTCTGGCTGCTGACCAGAGTCTCCCCTCCTCTAGTTCCACCCTGTCTCCTCCAACACGCTGAGAGCCAGGAGGAGCAGGGCATTTTGCCCTGCACCAAAGCGCATGTGCAGAAGCATGCACAGGGGCAAAAAGTGGCACAAACTTGTGCCACTACTTTTTTTGCCACTGTTAGTGCACACCCCTGCATGTGGGGACGTGCCCAATTGGTTCCTCTCTCCTTTGGTCTCAGGGGGGTTGTCCCCTGGCAGAACAGTGTTGGTGACGGTGATTCTGTGTTCCATGCATTTGGCCAAAAGGAGGATGCCATTGGAATTGACCTGTCCCACTCCTTCCTTGCCAATGGTTCCATTTCAGAGGTGTGAGTCCCTTCAGACTTTGGCATTGAAATCGCCAAGAAGAATGAGTCCATCTCCCACGGGAACTCCAGAAAGGACTTGGTCAAGGTTGATGGAGAATTTCTCCTTCGTTTCATTGGTGGTGCCTGTCAACAGTCAGGGTATATATGCTGACAACAGTGCCAAACTGGCTCCCTGCCAGTTTAAGACGGAGAGTCATGAGGCTCTCATTAATTCCAATAGGGAATTCGCTGAGTTGGTTTACAAGTTCATTTTTAATGGCAAAACCAACTCTGTGAAGCCAGCATTCTCCTTCCATTGTTTCATAGTTTCATAGTAGGTAGGGTCAGAAGGGACCTGAGCAGATCATTAAGTCCGATCCCCTGCCAAGTCCCGTTTACCCTTTCAGAAGTTGATCTTTGAGCTGCTGATCTACCACTCGCTTGATCTTGGTCAGTGCAGTGACTTCAGTGTTGCATTGCCTGAGTTCTTGAGCCACGATTGCAGTGCGGTGCTCTGGTCGTTCACTGTTAGGATTGCCCGTGAGGGTCCTGATGTTCTGGGTCCCAAAATTCATTTTGTGTCTTCATTGATTTTGGCTGCAGTAATGATGATCCCACTGGGTGCAGTTATCCAGTCAGGAAAAAGGCAGCCAGACTACGTTTAGGATACCTTTTTCTAGCCCCCTCCCCATGTGGGATGAGTAGAGTGGAAGAGGGCTGCTCAGTTGCAGTTATAGCTGCTAAATCACACTCCTAGCTTGAAGTGCTAGACAACCTTCTTGTAACTGCTGCCTTCATGTCAGTTCATGAGTATGATCTTCTAACATTTTCTTCCACCTGCTCCACCATTGAGAACTTGTAGACCCATGGCTGGGGGCTGGGCAGATTTATTATAATGGTGACCTATACTGGCCATGTCACAGCACCATCAAAGGATATATGTTGCTTTTCAGGAGGGACAGCATTGCTATCTGCTGGCGCCACCACATCCTGGTGGTGCTGCTGCTGCTTGGACCACAGCTGCTTATTTGTCAGAGTTACCCCTACTTATTTTGCAGCTGAACTTCCCTGAAAGTCATTCCACCATTCACCACTTGTGGATGTGCTGGGTAGCAGTACAACTCTGCCGCCAAAAGGGAAAGCACGCAAGAGATGGAAAAATGGGCAGGTCATCAAGGAACCATCTTGGGGAAATATCACAAACTTGTAGGGACAGAGTCAGAAAGGCAAAGATAAAGAATGAGCTTCAGCTGACAGGAAGTTAAAGACAACAAGAAGAGAGAGTCTGTGAACATTTTGACCAGAATAATTTCCCAAGCAGGAAGCAGCTGTGACCACCTGAAACCTGAGATCCTGCTGCTGCCTTTGTTTCAGAGTAATTTGTATAATCACAGAACCTCACAGGAGGTGAGATGCTCCATACCAGCTATGAACCGCCTTCCCATTGGAGTTTTCCATCTATTGACTCCTCTGTGAAATCTTATGAAATATGAACTTTCATTTCTACCCAGGAGAACTTTTACAATCTTTTCTCCAGTGCCTTATGGAAGGGTGTTTTTGCCCAAAAGCTTGCAATTAAAGATTTTTTTTTTAAAAATCTTGTTGGTCTAATAAAAGATATAATCTCTACTGTAAGTTCTGATTGCTTTTTCCTGCAGACCAATATGGCTACAACCTGGATACCTAAGAGATCTGAGTACATTTAGCCAGAAGAAAAGGCGATTAAGGGCAGTCATGATATCAGTCTTTGAATAATCTGAAACTCTGCTCTAAAGAAGAGGAAGAACAACCTTTTCTTCTTTGCTACAGAGTGGGATGCATAACAATGGCTTAAAATTGCAGCGAAGCAACTTTAGTTAGATTGGGTACTCGGAAAAATTTCTCCACTGTTTAGAGCAGTGAGGCAGTAGAATAAACTGTCTAGGGAAGCTGTGGAATCTCCTTCTTTGGAGGTTTTCGAGAAAATCTCCTTTGGAGGCATTAGTCAAAGATGATTTAGGATTAGCAATGCCTAAAGTACACTGTGAAGAGCAGCAGTTGGAAGCCCAGGAGCATCTCTCTCCAGGCACACATCTCAGATCATGAGAAGAGCTCTGCAGCCCAGAGCAGGTAGAAATTGGAAAGAACTATGCTGAACATCAGGAGAATGGAGAAAAGTTGCATAACTGACTGTTGAAAGAAGATTAAAGGATCTGGGATAAGTGTACAGAGGGGACAGGATTGTAGAAAGCAGAGTACTGACTCTCCAGTCAGTGTATGAGATGTGTTTTTGCATTCTCCTGGTTGCAGTGCAGAGTGGGCGCTGTTTGGTTTTCCCTTGTTTCTGGCGTTGCTGTTTACCACGTGGGGCTGAGAAGGAATTTTTCCCCCTCCTGTTACTACAGGTGCCAGGGTGTTTTTACCTTGGGTGTTGGCTGCACCCAACGCTGGGGATCTTAACTGGGGTTTGCTGATGCTCTAACTGGGACTGAAAAACCCAGAGGGTCTTGCTTCTCTGCCCAAGGTCAGACTGATCTCTACATTTGGAATCAGGAAGTAATTTTACCTTATGGTCAGGTTGGTATGCCCTGTAATCTTTTTGCTTTCTTTTGCTTTTCATTTTTTGCTTTTTTTTAATAGCAGGGGGTCATAGTCCTCTTCCCTGGAACCCTTGAACGTACATTAACATACTACTTCCTTTCCTTGCAGTGGCAAAGCATAGAAAATGTGTTATCCCCCTGTTATACCTGTGGCAAGTTTAGGTTTTTTATGTTTCGGGGTATTGTGCCTGGTAGTTGTGCAAGAGGGTTGTTCATGAAGTTTAAAAAATAGTTTAGACAAACAACTTCTCTAGGATAGTTTAGATAAGAATGGTCCAGCCTTGTTCAGGGGGTTAACCCTATTAGACAGTGCTATTAATCTGCTGTTTTAAAAAATTATGTTTTTTTAATCTTAAATCTTTTCTTTATTACTACTTCTATGTGCTAGGTGTCTAGCTGTTGCATGTTGCTTTTTGTTAAACTCTTCTAAAAATTTTCTTCAGGGATGCTGAAGATAAGCATAAGCTTATAACAAAGACTGAGGCAAAGCAGGAGTACCTTCTGAAAGACTGTGATTTGGACAAAAGAGAACCAGCACTCAGATTTATTTTGAAAAAAAACCCTCACAATGCAAATTGGGGTGACATGAAGCTTTACTTAAAACTCCAGGTATGGAAATTGTTGTGAATATTTTTCAAATTATTTGGTCCTTTTTTGTATTCTAATGATGCTCCTGCTGCATTCTGTAGTGGTGCTGAACTCAGAATATTTATAATTTGCCACACTAAATAAATTGTGCAGCAAAAGACAAGTGTCACAGAGCCAAAAGAAGAGGAAGCTAAAGGCAATCTGACTCCCTGCCCCAGTGATTGGGCACTCTGGATTCTCAGGGCTACAGAGTTAGACTGCATCTTATTCTGTTTTGGGCCTGTGAGTTACTTTCTCAGCTTCACAGTAGATCTTGTTTCAGCAGGAGGGTTGAAGGGTGCCCACACTTGGACTATCCTGTCACCTGGTAAGCAGGTGTTACATTCCTGCAAAATGAGAAATGTGGCTTAAAACTTCCACGGGCTCAGGAGGTCTTAGAACCCAAGTCTCCCACTTCTTGGGAAAATATTGGAATCCTTAGACTATTACATAAAAGGTGGGCACTATCTCTGCCACGGCATCATTTACCTATCGCTGGATCCTGAATAGAAGGAGGCACCTAATGCACCGGCCTGAATTAGGTACCGCAGGTCCAGAAAAACACAAGTTCAAATGGACCCCTGGGCTGAGTGTTTCCTGTTGGCTCACTCTAGGCAGATACCTATTCAGCATCTAAGTGATCTAGATCTCCCTTTGGAGGCACCTAATGCTTCCCATTGAGTACATGGAGAGCCTAGGAAACAGAGTAAGTTGCCTTATCACCTGCTGGAGCCAGGTGCCCAATTTTTACATGTTGCAACAAATTGGGGGTGCCTGAAGTGTTTGTAGAGCTCTCCCCGAGTACAGTACCCATTCAGATAGGATTTACTTGGTACTCTCCAAATCAAAATCTGATTTGTGTTTATACTTCTGTACAGAATCAACCATGCAGAACAGTGGAAGGGATAAAACCCTGAGCAGCCCTGGTGTGCTGCTCTTGGGATCGCTTCCTTAAGCATACTTACTGATGTGTGCTCAGGGCAGCCCCATTGACTAATTCGTGGCATTTGGTGCATGTAATGGAGCGTAATTCTTGGTAGTGCTCCGAAATGTGTCATATAGGTAGTGTACACAAGCCCTTTGTATTTTATAAGTGTTGTTGAGGAGGCTGTTTCTAATTATTTAATTATGCTAATTAATCGCTGTTACAACTTTGCTTCAGTGAAAGTTGGTGGGTAGCAAAGCTCTTGTCAGATCATTGCTGCCCCCCGGTCATTCTTGGCAGGCAATTCGCTAGCATCTTCATATTCTTAATAGTGGAGTATAGGAAATCACATAGGGTCAGATAGAACCAGCATGAGTTGGTGAATCTCTACTTGCAAATCCATTTCAAGCAAGTAACTTGCCTGTCATCGTGAAGGAATCTTTGGGATATAAAGGCAGGGTAAAATGAAAATGTGCTTATGTTTCACCCTCTAGGTAATAAAGCGTTCTCTTGAAATTTGGGGCAGTGAAGAAGCATTACAAGAAGCAAAGGAAGCTCGCCAAGGTACTAGAGAGAAAATGAAACAGAAAAAGTTTGATAAAAAAGTTAAAGGTAAGCAGATTGAATTTAAACCTTAATAAAAAGAAGAAACTTGTGGTTTTATCTTTTATTGACCATGAAATGAAATCAGTAGTTAAAATACACATTTATTTTTGGACATGGACACTTAATGTAAATACTACTTCTGCAGCAGCCATAGTAGTATCCATCTATATATGCATTTACTTCTACATCCATCAGTATATTTGGTAACTAAGCACTTAGCATGACCAAAAGGAAATTTTCAAAGTCATTTAGAAAACATGACACAACTGTGGTAGATGAATGTTCTTTGCCATATTTTCTCACATTACCCTCCACCCTTTCCTTTCCTGACCCCTGCATGTAAGACACGTACCTTGTATTTGGAAGGTAGAATGTAGAAGAAATATTTTTTATAAAAGTTCCTGTAAATAATAGTGTTTTTTCCACACTACAAGCCTCATGAAGATACTACAGAAAGCATGCAGCAGTTCACTTACTCTGAGCCAGCTCAGTTGGTGCTTCAGACGCAAGGTGCAGTACTCAACCAATAGCTTCTGTAGGTGTGAGAGGGTTAACATTAGACTTCAGCCTTTCTGTTTGCTGGGGCCAGGGAGAAGCAGTAACCATCCTGGGAGTCATTAGAGCCCAGTGTCTGCATACTCCTATTCATTCCTGTTGGTATTCCAGTGGAGAAAAAAATCAGCTTCCCCACTTATGATATGCATCGCAATTTTGGAGGGATGGTTTGCAGGGGGGTTTTCAAGTACCACAAATGTACATGTTGTATGTGAGTAAATATGGTATTGTAAAGCTGCCTATATGGAAAGCTTCTTCCACACTGAACGGGAACAAACTTTTCATTTATTTCAGCACTCAAAAAGAGGCTCTCTTGGTGATACTGTTTGTTTGTAGAAGGGGCCCAATCTACATCCATTTCTCAAATGAGAATCCATTTTGATTTCACTGGAGATAATCATGTAAAGATTTGTAGGGGTGGGCCTATAGGTTGTAAAGAGCTTTGGATCATTTAAGAGGAATAATAAGTACTATGTGGATGGAAAATATTGCCCTGATTATCATAGAATATATTTAGGATTAAAACTGAAGATCTAAGTTTACCTGCTGTCCAGTGTAATGGAAAGTGGCAAGCTGCATGGAAGTAATTGAAAGCATTCCTGGAAACAGGATAAAAAATAGTCACAAATTGCACTCTCAATACATGTTGGAGATGTGATGCATTGCAGGTAATGCTTAGTCACATATTTTAGTTACATTCTATTATCAATTGTTTTTGGAAATAAATTTTAATTATAGTTAACATAGTTTTGAACACAGCACTGATAACTTTGGCAAATGTGTGTTCTTGGGTATATATCACCAATAACTTCAAATTGAATCATTCACAGATTACACTCTTTCAGGAGGCCTTATTAATAACACGCAGGATTATGCAGCGAAAAAATAGGACATGGGCAGATCCAAGAATTCTCAAAAGTGGGTGTGGGAGCAATCTGCACTGCAGGGATGGCTGCACACCCAGCTCCCAGCATCTTCTGCCCTCACTGGTGCAGGCAGACTGTGCCATGGGAACTTCTGGGGACTTTTAAGTCCATGCAGCAGGTGCAAATCCCTCCCCATGCGCTTCCCTCTCCTGCTCAGAGGCAGCCCCCTTCCCTTCTTCTCCCTCTCCCCTCAACTCCCATGCTTGCTGCTGCTGCTGTTTTCTCCATTGATCCTGGGCCTGGAAGCTCCAGAGTCAATCCAGGCTGAGCAGTGGCTGGGCTCATCTGGGGACAGTGGCGACAGTGCAGCAGGAAAGTAGTTCTCCCCACCCTGCCTGCAGCAAGAACAGGGAAGGGGAGCCCCTGTCCATCCCCACTGTTTTCTGCATCTCCAGCTGAATGCAGCCCCCACACAATGAGTAGGACCAGTTCTACTGCTTCCTTACCTCAGGACAGAGGGCAAAGTCAGGTGGGGGAGAGGAGGAAGGGACATGCTTTTCAGCCGGAAGGGGAAGGGTGGGAGGATTTTCACATCCTTCAGGGATTTTACAAAGTCCTTGGAAGCTCCTGTGGTGGTGCAGTGTAATTCAAAAAGGAGAGTATAGCTGCTCGACTCCACCCCCTCTGGATCTTTTAGGGTAGCTTGTCATATTTTACGCTTTAAGTTGCACCTGTTTTTAGAGTGGTGAATTACAGTATTGTTTGAAGTTGTCTTAGGTAGACGGGGCTGGAACTGGGATCATAGAGCAGCAACAGTGCAGGGCTAGGGCCCAGGCCCAGAACAGAGCCATGATTCACTGTCCACATGTCCCTACAACAGGTACTGGTTCCATGGACGGGGTGTGCAGAGAGTGTGATGCGGCTCTGCCCTGAGCCCCAGCCCTGTGCTGTCACTACCTAGCAATCCCAGGGTCTCCATGAAGACAAGCTGGGATCTGCACATGCAGGGTGCATGGCCAGATGGATGGGATGGGTCCACAGTTGAGCAGGGAGCTGCATCCAAGGCTAGGATCTTCGGGCGGTGATAGCATAGGGCTGGGGCCCAGGGCAGAGTCACAATCCCCTCTCTGCACGCCCCTGCCTGCAGAACGTGTGTCCTTCTCAGGGCTATGCGGGCAGTGGATCGCAGCTCTGCGCTATCACTACCCCGCGATCCTATCCTCTGATCCTGGCCTTGCTCTCCTGTCCCACTCCTGAACATTGCTCCCCACCTGCCCCCAGTCCCATCTGATCCTCCCAGCTGTACACCCTGCCTGCGTTAGTACCCCCCAGCAGTGGGTGCCCAGGTATTGGGGCCAGGTTGGCAGCAGCAGCTGGAAGGAGCTGGGGCTGCTGGGAAGTGAGTCTGGCTGCCTTCCTGTCCCAGCCCCGCTGTGCACTTCAGGGCGGTGGGACAGGCCACACACCACAGCCCAGGCTGCCCCCTGCACCTGGGTTTGGCAGGACCAAGGGACCTGCCACAGGTTGGATAAAATTCCTTGCTGGGCCAGACATGGCTCGCAGCCTTTATTTTGCCCACCCTGTATTAGAGAGAAAGATGGAGATAAATAGAGCTTATGATGGTTGATAATGCAACATAAGGACCTGTTCAGTTTCCACCCATACAGGAGTTCTCAGTTGTATCAGTCATTTAGTACTTACTAAGAAGGCATTGTGATATTGTTGATAGTTTGGAAAATGAAAGCCACCCATTTCAGTTGGTAGTTTCATCTTTTTTGATGAAAGTTAACCTTTTTATCATCTCCCCCTAGAAACCCATGGAACATTTGGTGTATTTTAACAAAATAGGATTGAGGGGTTATAACAGGTAGATTAAATAATAGGTAAACTAGGCAAGGTAATATTCATTTTTAAATTATAACTCCTTTTATCTCCAGTTAGTCAACTTTCTTTCTAATCCGATACAGGCATTCCTACTCTTTTACTTCAAAAAGAACTCCTGCGGGGCAAATACATTTGCATTTTCCTTTAAGACTATTGCAGTTTCCTTAGTATGGATGTGGACCTTATCTCTTTCTCCTTGTCTGCACAAGCAGATCCACTGGCTTCAGTAGCAGTTGCCTGATACCTGCACATTCAGAAGTTTGACTCTGCAAGATATTTATGAAAATCTGCCTAAATAGTGAATGTCCTGTCTGACCTCTTGTAATCTCACGGTTATTTCCCTTGATGCTGATTTGTTTTATTTAAACAAGTAGTGCTTTCAGACTTTTTCTAACAGGATTTTATTAATGTTTTTCATCAGAGCTCCGTCGAGCAGTTAGGAGCAGTTTGTGGAAAAAAGAAGCAGGCATCCACCATCATGAGTATGGACCAGAAGAAAATATTGAAGAAGATATGTATAAAAAGACATGTACTACGTGTGGCCATGAGTTAACGTATGAAAAAATGTAGCATGTCCTGATTTTTTATTGTTCCAAAAGTGCATCTTTTTAATATTAAATATTTTCTGTCAAGGTAAAATTAATCTGATTGTGAGTACATCTTTGTACAGAATCCTATAAAGATATTGCTCATTTATCTTCAGTTCCTCTATGCAAATAGTTACATCTGACAAAATTAATGGTTTAGATATCCTTTACATTTTTTTTTGCCACTGACCAGCTCATGATGCTTATGAGCATATGTGCTAGGACCAAGAGAAGAACTCTGCCTGGGGAGAGCAAAGCCAGAGAAAACTCTGGTGGAGGCCCGTAGTGGTGCTGACATACAAATCAGTCATCTGCCCTAGATATTGGGGTGAAAAACTAATTGAACCATCTAGTAGCTAGTTCCTTCCAAAGTTGAAAGGTGAAAGATACAGCACCAATATAAAGGTGGGGATTTATTATAGGCCACCAAGTCAGGAAGTGGAGGTGAATGAAGCACTCCAAGCAGGTGACACATCTATCCAAAAGCTGGAACGGTACTGATGGGAGACTTCGATTTTCTGGATGTCTGCTGGAAGAAAGATGAAACCAAACATACAATGTCAAGCTGACTCTTAACTTGTGTGGAGGACAGCTTTCTGTTCCAAGGGACCATATACTTTGGATCTTGTCCTGACTAACAGGGAGGATGTGTGAAGGCTTATCTGAATAAGGAAGGGGACAAGCCAAGAGAGGAGATAACAAAACAAGTTGTCAGACTGCTTTTGTTGGGTCTTAATGAATTGAAGTCAGCAGGGCTGGGTGACTTCATCCCAGGGAGGAACTGGTAAGGGAGGTCTTGGACCCCTTGGCAAAGATCTTCATGAAGTTGTGGGAGATTGGCCAGGTACCAGAGGACTGGAAGAGGTCCACCGTAGTGCCTCTCTTTTTGAGAAGGCAAACAGGAGGACCTGGGGAACTATAGACCAGTTATCCTCACTTCAGTACCTGGGAAGTTAGTGGGGCATATCCTAAGGAAGGCCATTTGCAAGGATCTAGAGTAAGAAAGGCTGCATGGATTTATGAAAAACACATCAGACAAACTTGATCTCCTTTGACAAAGTAACTGCTTGGGTGGATGAAGGAAATGCTGTAAATACAGTGTTTCTGGACTTCCACAAGGCTTTTGACAAGATTCCACAAGTCCTTTTCAGAAACACATTGGAGAAATGTGGGCTAGATAAAACTAAGGTGGATAAGTTGCTGGTTCAATAGCTGCAAGTTAGGGTATTGTGTCAGCAGGTTGGGGTATTGTCTGAACATTGGTGGTAGTTTTATGAAGAGTTTAGATTACAAATTTGTACAGAATGGCTTGGATAGAGACGATCCTGCCTCAGGTAGGGGTTGGACCAGATGACCTTTCAGCCCTTTACGTTTCTATGATGCTATGACAGATCACCAGCAAATGTTAACTTTAACACTGACTAACATCTTTACATTAAGCACCTGCTCTGTAATCTCACCCGAAGATACCATTATGGGAGTTTAGTGAAGACTCTCAGGATACACTTGGCAGTTTTGTGGACAGGGAAATGTAGGGTCACTGCTGGTCTCAGCATGGTGCAGCCGCTTTTATGGGCCTATACCTACTATCCCCCCTTTATAGTCTCACCAGCTATGCCCTGATGTAACAGATTAATAGGGAGGCTGCCCTAAGTGCAAAGAGAGCTTTGTGTAGTGGGCTCTTTTCTGGACTGGCTGCCCCAGCCTCATCCCACTTTGACTCTGGCTGCACCATCTTGCCCAGGGCCACAAGCTCAGCCTGAGGGCAAGTCAAGTCATCCCCTCTTGACTCTGAGTTGTAGGGTCCTGTGAGGCCAAGGGGCCTGCTTTCATGTTTTCTGACTGTGCCTGGCAAGCTTTGCCCCTCACAGGCTCTGTACCTATCCCCAGTCTCTATCTGGGGTCCTGTTAACACTGAGTGAGATTCAGGGTGTCCCCAGGCACCCCTTCCAGTGGCTCCCACCTTGCCTACCGCCACAACCCAGTCCACTGGATGAAACAAAAACCAGAAAACATGGGCACATTCCATGGCTCAAACAACTGCTCCACCTGGGTTAGCCTTACCTTCCAACGAGGCTTACAAACCAAAACAGAAAAAGATTCAGAATACTTATCTCGCTCCCAATAAGGGTTTTTAGGTTCCTTTCACCCTGTCTGTCCATCTGAGTCCTTTCTTCATAGCCCTGGTTTGGCCCCGGGCTCTTCCATCTGGAGCTTTGCTCCCTATAGCTCCTATGACCAAACTGCTCCTCTGGCCTGAGGCTTGGGCTTATAAAGTCTCTTCCAGGTCACTTGACACTCCAGTTCTTCCCTTGGGCAATCAGGCACTGTCTGCACGTCAGTGGCTATCTTGTCTCAGGCTTCTCTGAATGTTAGTTTGGCCCTGGCAACACAAAGGAAGTATGAGTAAAAAGGAAGAAAAAGAGGAGGGGGAGGAGAGAAAAGGAAGAAAAAAAAGAAAAATAACAAAGAAGAGAGACAAACTGATAGGGA
>NW_005841935.1:968547-1020223 GCF_000455745.1 Alligator sinensis
AGAGAGGATGAGGCACCCCTGATCCCTTTCCCTCTCTAGTTTCAGGGTAAGGCCCCCATTAACAGGAAGAAAATGGGACAGGGATGGGTGAATGTCAGAAGTGAAGTGATACCAGGGATCCTCGCTTTCTCTGTTAAAAAAAACCCACGTTCTCTGATTAAAAACCCCAAAAGCCATGTTTTTCCTCAATCTAAATGAAATGCCACTATATATATAGGTATCCGTTGAACACAATGTTTAATTGATATATTTACAGTTTTAATACGATTAGGAAGCCTACCAGTGCCTCAATCATTATAATAAACTCTTAAATACCTATATATTTTGGCATTTGATTTTGGGGCTTTTTTATCATGGACAATCAGAATTCCCTCTGCCCCCTTCCTTCACCACAATGGAGGCCAGCTGCTCTTGTCCTCCATGCTGCTTTGTGGCACTGAGCAACCCAGATATACCAGCATCCTGCCTCTGCACATGCCATTGCCCCTCACACCCAAGCCACAGCCTCCCCATCATTGCTGATGCCCCTCACTCCTGACCCAAAGCCCCCTGCTGCTGGTGCCCTTCACTCCCAATACACAGCCCCCGGTCTTGCCGGACCTGCTGCCCCCAGGCCCCATCCCTCCAGTGTGCGAGGAAGGAGGTAGGTGTGTGGGGAAGGGGAGGTGTGGGCATAGGCAATTGTGTAGGGGCCAGGATGGGTGCAAGCAATGTTGGGGGGGGTCACATGCCCCACAGATTTCTGTGCCCACAGCAGGGTATGGGGCTGCAGTCAGACTGGACCAACTCTGGGCAGAAGCTGCCTCCATGGCCCAGCAGGCAGGACCCGGTATGAGAGGGTGTGCTGTGCTGCCATGGCCACCAAAGTGAGGTGGGGTCGGGGGAGAGGGGGGGTGACAGTGATGTGGAGTTGTGCACCCCGTTGTTGCTGGGTGGGAAGGGGGCGCCTCACCTTGGTGGTTATGGTGTTGCAGTGCTCCCTCTCACAGTGGGTCTGGCCTGCTGGGCCACAGAGGCGACTCATGCCCAGAGCTGGCCTGGCCAGGCTACAGCCCCATGCCCCACACCCCACTGTGGGCACATAAATCTGGGGGGGGGGGCACTTGCCCCCCTGCAGTGTCACCTATGCCTCCCCCCCACTGCATTGCCTGTGCCTCCTGCCCCCATAGGCTTACCTGGAAGGAGCTGCTCACATGCACATAGCACCTCCTGCCCCATGTCCTGCTCCCCTCAGCCCCAAGTGGCCCCTTCCAGGCTGGAACTCTGTCTTTAAAAGAGAAAATCCGCATTATTCCACCATGAGTGGAAAACCCGGATCTCTACTCATCATCTGTTCAAATCATTCATGAAGATGTGGCACAATACTGGACCCAGGATATACCCCTGGGAAATCCCAGTGGATACCACCACCCAAGTAGACATTGAGCCATACTTGCTGATGATCCAGCAGCTATGTGTCCACCTTGCAGTCATGTTGTCTAGTCTGCATTTCCTTAGGCTGTTAACGAGGTACTCATGGGAGACTATGCCAAAAGCCTTGCTAAAGTCAAGGTTTACCATATCCACTGCTCTTCCCTTATCCACAGAGCCTGTCATTTTCTCAGAGAAGGAAAGAAACCAGGGCCTTGAAAATAACCCAGTGATAATACAACCAGTTACTGCACTTCCTGATTTATTTGCATGCTGAAATTCCATTGTCTAGAATAAATTAGCATAATAAAATATATGAATGCTTCAGGTTCTCAGTGATGCCCAGGGACTTGTTTGTGCACAAAGGGAAGGAACACTAGATTAGCTACATTTTTTTACTATTCTTAAAGGCATTTAACAACCACTTCTGTGTGGAGGAAAGTTAAGGAAGGCAAGTAATTCTTTCTTCCTTGAAATCAAGAAGAAAGATACAAGGTAAGACTTTCTAATCTTATATGGTGTCTGGTTTTAAAAGTTTAGCTGTCAGATATTGACTAAGACCCATGAATCCCCGTAATAGGTGTTCTTCTATTCTTGGAAAAGGTCAAATTTGCTTTGTGTAGTTGCCTTGTTTCAGAACCTGAGTTTCCCATTCTTGAGTATGAGGCAACTTTATTCTCAGAAACACCTTTTTTGTTTCTCAGATGTAGTGAAATGCTGAGGAACTTTATATAATGTGTTAGAGGACAGGACTCCTGCTTGCAAAAGAAGTACCTACTCTGAAACATGAGCATATCAGTGATGGGGTGTCTAAATGGTCTTCCAGCTGTTTGTGTGCCATCTCCTCTACAACAACATTCCCATGTATGCATGTATTCCCTAAAAGCTTCTCAATTCACACATACTTCAAGGGTTGGAATTCACACACACACATACAACTTGATGAAAAGCATTTTTTAACAGATGGGTATTAAAAGTAGTGTATCAGAACCCTTGTTGCAGTAGAGGAGTAACCCTTCCTTTTTCTTCCGTGGTTTACTGTGCAAAAATATTTCACCGTCACACTGCAGATTATTTTTCTCAGTAGCTTGGGGTACTGAGTGTCTTTGCTGATTACTTTGATTACACAACTGTTATGTGGTTTACATCTCCCTGATTTCTATTTCCAGTTCATAATAACACGTTTGCCTGGATTTTGCCCATTTCAGTGCAGGAAAGCAGTCTATAGGGTGAAGCTTCTGTTCAGGAGGCTGAAGCATACTGGCTTCTCGTGCTTTTCATCAGTAGGGTTTAGGCTTTTTGTGATGACTGTACCCCTTTTCATTTTTTGAATATGATTCTCTGCAACAAGGAACTGGAAGTTAATGTTGCTGAGACCTTGATAGGAGCAGAACATATTATGGGAGAGGAGAATACGTTTTTAACCTTTCTGAGAGAGCTGATTATAGCTGTTTCTTGAAAGACCTCTGCAAAACTTTTGTAAAGCACCTGAGCTGTTACCTCTTAAAATGGAAGAAATTAGGAGGTCCTGACAGAACTCTGGTAGCTCATTCAGATCCTGTTGAGGAGACTTCACAGGTAGAAGAGCTGCCAGTCATACACGAACTCTCAGAGGTGGTGGAGGAAAGTGTGTCCTATGTGGCTCCATACTGCATTGCTACTGGCGCTGTATAGGAGCCTCTGCAAGGTCTGTAGGTGGAAGATGTGGGCCTGACTGCAGAGGCAGACTAGACCCTGCCTGCCCTCCTGCAAGCGGAGGCTCAGGACCTCTGCAGAGACCCAGTGCCATCCTGGCCAGAAGAACCCCAGCACCCATCTCTGGAGCCTGGCCAGGAGCTCCAGTGGCACAGGTAGGGTGTTGAAACAATGCCAGAACCTGGACATGACGACTTGATAGATGACCAGAGCCCTCCCACGAAGGAAGAGGTACTTCAGCAGTCCCACCCATGCCTGCAGCTGCTCAGACACGCTGACCTCTAGCCACTGACAACATGCAAGTGTTGTCAGTGGGCAGGCACAACTCCGCAGCAGTGCTGCCAGGCACTAGCTCTCGTCAGTCTGAAGCTCCATGCCCCACAGTCAGTGCAGAAATCGCACCATGACCACCCCCCATGCTGCTGCTGGGCCCTGGCTCTAGCTAGGTTACAGCCCCACACCCCACCATTGGCACAGAAATCAGAGGGCATGCATCCCCCTGTGCCTCCCAGATGTGTCACCTATACCTCTAGGTGGTGCCAGTTCTATGATGGGGAGGGGTGCCCTGAGGACAGATGGACACCCAGGTAGAGCAGTAAGCCCATGCTCCAATTGATGCCCTGGAGCACAGATGGGAGCGAGCCCACCTTCCATTCATTGCCTACTATCAGACCAGAGCTCTTGACCCAGTTGACCTGGGCAGAGGAGGCTGTCACAACCCAAAGGGTGTGATTTTTGTTTTTGTGTGCTTCGGCACTGCTAAATTGTCCCCGCTAAATTGCAGCTTCCTTGCACGGTGGAGTTTTCTGCTGCAAAAGAGAACCCCGGTGCAAGGGAGAATTTCCTGCCAATTTGAAGCTTTCTTTGCAGGGTGCATTTCTTTGTTGCAGCACAGAAATGCTCGTTGCAAAGAGTTCCCACCATTTGTATGCTAATTCGAGTCCCATTATTGGCCAGTTCTAAATTATTCACACGTGGCGGCTAGTGATTGGCTTGCTAGCTGTATAAGAGGCTTGGGTGGTTTCCGCCCAAGTTGGAGGACTCCACGAACAAGGGAGGAGGAGACTTCACACTGTGTGAAGATCGCTAAGCGCTGCGGATCCTTACGGACCCAGTGCATTTAAAGCAGGCAACAGAGGTCTGATCAACCTCTAGCCTCTCCCCGTCACCGAGCGCAGTCCAGACGTATCCCTTCCCGCGCGCAAAAGAACCGGACCCACGGAGCCTAGCAAACTTCGTGTGGAGCAGAAGGACCCACGGAGCCTAGCAAACTTCGTGTGGAGCAGAAGGACCCACGGAGCCTAGCAAACTTTGTGTGAATCCTTGACCGATCTCAGAGCTCTTCTACCCGGGTTCGAGTCCTGCAGGTTTATTTTCCCGTCACCGAAACTCTTTGCGACGTACCCTCGTATTTTTCATCTTCCCGTCACCGGAACCCTTTGCGACGTACCCTCGTGCCCTGCAGGTTTGAGTTTTGTTTTGTTTCCTGTCTGTAACTGCAACTCAAGCAAGCTTTCCAGCCTGCACCACTGCCATCTCGGTGTAAGTAAACAATCTTTAAAACTACTGATACGCGTTTGTGCCTAATTCCAGCTCGATGGCCTTCCCTCTCCAACCCGGCGTGCCCGGGCTGCTGGCCACAGCCCGCGTGCAGCGCGGAAAAGGGCTCGGGTCGCTCCCGGCCCGCACAGAGGCCACTGAGTAGATGGACTGGCAGGGCTCCACCTGTGTGAGACCATCTGGGTCCTTGACAGCAAAGAGCACATGTGGTGGCATATGCTGATAGCACCACCCTCATGGCCAGCTCTCAGACCACCAGTCCTGACATCCATTTAATCAGGAGGCATAGGAATGGCGTGAAGGTGATGGTGTAGGGCTGGCCTGACAGAGCAACCTTGACACACTCCCTGCCCAAATGTAATGGGCTCCATCAGTGTCTAGTTGAGCTTGCCCAGATACTCTGAAGGGGCATACAGTACAAGAGAAATTGCATGCCTGACTGTGCAATCACATCAGTCAACTTCTTCAGCATCCTCAAGTATATTGTGTCCGGCCCCAGGGACTTGTACATATCCAACTTTTCTAAATAATCCTGGTATGTCAGCCTAAGCACAGGGGCCTGTGTGCTAGCCCTCTAGGCCTCCTTCCACTGGTCACCTCACTTCAGCCACAGACTTGTCACCATCAGTGGTCTTTCCTGCCATGACTTGATGGAACACGCTGAATAGGGACAGTCTCACCAGCAAAATGAGCTCTCAGGTACAGGGCTGTTGTCTTGACAAAGACCTGCACTGTCCCTGTCCACTGTTACCCAAGCTGCATCTAGTAGCTCTGGGACCACTATTCAGGGATACAGGCTTCAGGCGCAGCATAGCCTGTCATAGGCTAATAGCTGCCAAGTCTGGCCATGCAACTGCTTATCTGTCTTAGCAGACATTTCCCTGCTAAGTTCAGAGCCAGTACCTTGCTCCCGACCTGGCCTCTACCGGCATCTCCCAGCTACTTTAGTCTCTCTCTTTTCTTTCTCTCTGTGCAACCTTGGTCCCTCCACTCTCCCATCCAGCCCACTTGCCAGAGTCAGTGCTTAGCCACAGCCATAAGTGGCAGTCTAATTCAGGTGCCACTTTCTAATTTCAGTCTAATCTAAATTTTCTAATTTAAAATTTCTAATTTCAGTCTAATTTTGGGTGATTACACCCAAAAGCTTTCTAAAAACTTTTTTCTGACTACTCAGTTGGTTTAATAAAAGATATCACATCTACTCAAAGAACCTTGCCTGCCTATGTCTTTAGACCAACATGGCTACAACCAAAA
Organism: Alligator sinensis; assembly: GCF_000455745.1. NCBI lineage: Eukaryota > Metazoa > Chordata > Crocodylia > Alligatoridae > Alligator > Alligator sinensis. Next base: position 974,467 of record NW_005841935.1, read on the forward strand.
CCCCAGTCTAATTCAGGGCATATGTGCTGTCGTGGAAACACACGCAGCATACTTTTGGGTCAGGTCAGCAGAAGCTTTTATTTAAAAGAAACTACAGCTGTAGGGGGGATTCCAAAGTGACATGGATCTCCCAAGCACTTGGAAGGGGTCCCCCCACAAGAGCAAAATCAGGAGGCTTATATACTTTTTAACAGTTGCTTACAACTCACGTGATCATATAGTGAAATTAGCATGAAAAGCGGCTATAACATTACTTCATTATTTCTTTGCTGTAATCAGGATGGGAACTAATGGGGGAGGCGAGGTTAGTTCACAAACCTCCTTCTTGCACCTGCAAATCAGAGTTGTACATACTTTTTGCTATCTTCAAGGCCGCGGTGAGCGAAGCAGTTGCAGAGGAGTTACAAAGAACAAACACTTTCTCTTATCTGTTCTACTATACAGAGCCAGCAATTCTCCACAAAGCGGTTATGTCATCTTATAACTAAAATAATCAAAGTTTAAGGCATATATTTTTTCTGATTCCACAAATACCAGAGAAGAAACTTGTCACCAGAATATCTAGAGACCATGGTAGTGTTGGTAATTTTTAGGTAAGGTAAATTCAGTTGTCTAAAAGTGGAAAGAAAATCTTTTATAGGCAGTACTTGCATTAGTGAAACAAAGTTGAAATAATTTTAGATTTCCTGATGTATCCAAAATCTGGTTATTGCATTAAAGGTGAAAGAAGTTGAAAAGGAATATAAATCATTAGAACAGCAGTTCATGTTTAATGGGCCTGAAAGTGAACAGCACAGCTTGCAGACCTAACAAGGGGTTATAGCACATCTTTGGGTAAATAGCATGAAGGATCTTGTTATAAATCTTGAATGGGAAATACAGATTCTTTTAAATTAATTCTGATAATTTGACCTGCCAGTTTTTTAAAGTTACTATGTTAGCATGCTAGAATTTATTGTTTAAAAATGCATTTCATGTTAATGTGTCAATTTGAAATCAGGGTGTTTTCAATACATAATCTGCAAAATTTATAGTTTATTGGTATTTAATTGCAAATAAACTAAGGGTTATTTTTGCTGGACAGAAAAGACTCAGTGTGTAGTAATTTTCCATTATGATGTTTCTAGCCATCAGCTGTGATACCAGAAAGCTGCTCTTAGTCTATCCTAGCCATGCAATTGATCCAATAAAAAGTGTCACTCACAAAAGTTCCTTATTGTGAAGTTCATAAGAAGCAATGCTAAGCCAACTGTCATTTAAAATTCAGAATTTGGGTATGGTGAGCAAAATACTTGTGGGGGGTTGGTGCAGTAAAAACAATCATTTACTTATTAAGCTTTAAACTTTCTAATTTTGAGCTGTTTTTGACTCTGCAGCTTGTCTCTCTGAAGTTGCCATGGTGCCAGGAGAAAAAGGGTATCAGCTTTATAGTAATTTCATGACACCTTTTTCTGTGCTTTCAATTATACAGCACGCCATATAACATGTTCCCTGCTCCAGTAATCACACCATGTTTCACACCCAAGAAAAACTCATATGATATGAAGGCTTAGGATACAAGCACGTCTATTTGCTGGCTTAGTTCACACTTGGATGCCTTTTAGAAATCTGCCACTATTGCAGCAATGCCAGTAGTACAGTCCTATATGCAGGGCAGTGAATATTTACTTTCATGTCATCTAAAGCTGCTCTGAATAGTTTTAGATAAGACTGAGGTGAATATACTAGAGACCTGTCTGTGCTGTCACAGGTGGATGTTAGCCAGTGCAGAATTAGGAATCTGAATTTTACCAGTGTAGATGAGGCCCTAGGTGGCTGGGGCTTGACTGTTTTAAGTAATCCTCAGTCTATGCCTGACAGCCCTTCAACATGAAGATATTCTAGCATCCTAGGGTCCCTGGAGAGCCTTTTAAGGGTAATGCATGGTACCACATAATGTTAGCACTGTTAGATGTGCAAACATCATTTATAAATTAAGCCCAGAGATTTCAAATAGGAATCCATAGTGTTTAAAAGCTTTTTGACCTATTGTGGTCTGAGTTTGCAACAGAAGAATGACACTCTAAGTTTTCTCTCATTTTCTGAGTACATAAAAATAAGAGGTGGCATTTTCCAAGGGATGCCTTGAGTCAAAAAAAGTTGAGAACCACTGTTCTAGTGTATTTCCTTCTCCATTGCAACGTAAAAGGGTTACTGTTCGTGACAAACAGCAAGTGGAGCTGAATCCTGAAAGTACTAAGTGATCTTGCATTTTTGATCTCTACTGGCAATGACTTTCAAAGACAGCCTGTAGAAGGACCCCCTCCCCTAAAGAATGTGTAATGAGTTAAATTGACTATTTATTACAAACAGCTTATCAAAGCTTGCCAAACTGATAGCCAGTGAGCAATCTAAAGAACTGGTGAGATCTACAACTCTTTCATTTTCTTTCATTTGAGTTTTACCCTTATGTAAGCTTCAAACCAGATGGACTTGGTTCAGAGTAGCTTCTGCTCTGCTTCTCAGCTGAATTCAAGAAAATAAACTGAATTTTACAGTCGCTATGAAAAAGAGCTGTTTAGCTGGGTTCCTGAATTACTACCATGCTTCCTAGTTGTATTTATAAAATATATTTTAGCGCACACTTTCTCTTTAATTGTTCTCCCTTAAAATCAAATTATAAATGCCACATTTTACAGGGAGAAGTACTTGTTTTCTAGTTTCAGTTTGAAAGAGGTTTATGATGGAAATGCTATATGGCCACAGATTTTAGCATTATGATCAGCTCAGGATTTTCTTACTAAAAAGTGATAATCATAATCCATCTAATCTGAACTCCTGCAAAGTACAGGACAAATAACCTTATCCAATATTTTTTTTCTTTTTAGATCTAGCCCATGACTTCTGTTTGAACTATGATACATCTTTCAGAAAGACTTCTAGTCATCCTAACACAGCCTGACTGTTCTAAAACATCGGACATTAGCATCACTATCAGTCCAGACCTGAAAAGTGACCTGATAATGACTTTCTAAATATCTGTCAATGAAATTAGGCTGCTTTTGTTCTGTATATTGAAGTAATGCATGAAGATCCTTATTGTACTGGAAAGAGTTTATCTGTAACAGCACCTAACAAAGTTGAGCCTTAATTTACCTTTTCAAATAGTTCAGTTTCTGTTAGATTCACGTGATGAAATTGACAGGGATGTGTACTCCATGTTAGGTGTAAGTTGGTCTAAGATGAAGCAGAGGTTATAAAGTAGTGTGACTTGTCTCAGCTTGACTTTGAATGGGGGTGAAAGTGAGAGTAATTTTTCACCACTTTGATAGTCCATAGGAATAAAATTGCTTCCCTAGTGTCAGCTGGCACAAATCCAAGTGAAGCATGCCTGTAATTTTCATCATTGAATGTATGGGTGGCAGTTTTGAAAATGGTACACTGCAGATATATATGGGAGTTGCTGAAGTTAAGATATATATGGGAGACTGACATATATTGCACCCCCTCTATTACTCTGAAGCATTTTCTGCTGTATTGATGTGTCAGTTGCCCTTGCTTTGCCCATAGGGCAAATAGCATATTAATTCACTTTCTGCTATTTAGTTTTTTAACCTTTCTTTTATATCCATTTGTGGTCACCTTGCTAAGACTGAAAGTGCTGAGCACATATTGTTGGGAAAAAAGGTGTTGCAGGTGCACTGAATTGATCTAGAAACTACTTGGGTTTTGCACCTACCTACCTACCCACCCGAGTGGGTTTGGCCTGTCTTTTTTTTTCGTGTGTGTCAAATAACAGACAACACACAAGTAGGCTACTTCTGTTTTTATTCAGCCAGGTGGTGATCTGTCATCCAACAGAATTTCCATGCACTTGTATCCATTTTTAATGCTCTCATCATGGCCCCAGTTGATATTTTCCAAAACTGAAAGCTGGCTGGCTCAGGAAGCTCAGAATGCCCTGTCCTAACATACCCCTTAGAACAGCAGTTTTAAAATTACTCTGTGGTATGTTTGCCATCTGTCAAGTTGGATATTACTGGCTCCTCTTGCTTCCAGTTTCTTTTAGAGTGGTACAAGCTCCTCACTGAATTGAAGACCTCTTGCAATGCATTAAATCCTTCTTTGATGCTTCTTGTGCATAAAAACAATTAGTATAGATGCCACAAGGATGTTGCTTCATGAAAAATGGACATGGAGGTAATCTACAGGAAGGCTAAGTAAAATGCACTAGCAGGTCACACCAGTTCCTTAAGACACTTGTGACTATTACAGAAATCAGTTCACAAAAACAGGCTATTTTTTCCCCATGTTTGGTGGCAGCCAATATAGATCCCCAAATTTGTGATTAGTGGTGCCCTCTACCCCAGCCTGGGGTAGATAATAAGAACCAGAGAGAGAAGAATGTGACTTCAGACATGGAGGATGACTATACTAGAGAGATGCTGCCCTCCCTAGTAAAAGGACCCTTTGGGAGGGGCCATGTTTGACTTCTGGCACTGGTCTTCACTGATCATAGTATGCTGAAGTCAGTATTTCCACAAGAAAATGTGCAAAGAGCATTCAGTGTGCAGTCTGTAGGCTTGTTCAGACATTTTCACTATCTTGATCTCCTATAGTGTTCACGTACTTGAGTTATAATTACTTCCAACCAGCAGATGGAGATGGCACACTAAAATATTTGATGGTATCATGTTGTCATATGTAAGGGTCTGGCACCCTGTCTACCTCCAGCAAGTCGGTTACGCTGTTGCAAACAGGCTGCTTCCAGAGAAGAGAGGGAAGCAGGCCTCAATGTTTTGTGACTGTAAGGAGTTGCAAGAAGCAAAATGAATTTTTATCTCTATACTGAGTATTCTCCCTTTCTGCTACCTTCTCAGAATTCATGAAAGGATGTTATTAAAGTGTCATCATAAAAGTACTGTTTAAAAAAAAAAAAAAGTTTCCTACAGGAATTTCCCTCCTTTGTTCTGTTGAATGGTTATGCAAGTTGGCAGTTGTTTTGCTCTGATAAAAATCTTACTAAGTGAGTTGACATGTTTGTGAATCACAAGGGCCTCATTCTGAGAAACTTATGAAACTTTTGATGACTAGATGGAGGCAAAGAAGCCCCAACAACAGCAGTTTAACTGCACAATATGAACTTCAAATGGACATAAAAGAATGAGAGAGAAAAAACTTTTTGAAACTTGAAATTTCTCAGAAAGTATTACTGTTTGCTAGTTATCTGGTATGAGGTCAGACCTGTGAATTTTGGATGAGATGCTTGTGAACATCAAAGAAGGACAGCACAGGCAGCACTGGGACTTGAGCTCTATGACAGCAGAAATTGACTGAGCACAACTTTGAAAAGGTTTGGAGGAGAAATAGATTCCAGAATGAATTTAAAATACTTAGGATCATAGAAATCTTAGGATTGTAGGACTGGAAAGGACCTCATGAGGATCATTTCTGACCAAAACATCCCAGCAAAGTATCTGTCCAACCTGCTCTTATACATTTCTATGGATGGAGATTCCACAACTTCTCTAGGTAGCCTGTTTCAGTGTTTAATCACCTTCTTAGAGGGTGGTCCAGCCTAAATTTCCCTTGCTGCAGCTTGAGACCATTGCTCCTAGTCCTGTTCCCTGTGGCCACAAAGAAAAGCCCATCTCCATCCTCTATAATCACCCTTCAGGAATTTGAAGACTGTTATCAAATTCCCCCATAGTCTTCTTTTCAGACTAAATAAGCCTAATTCTTTCATCTTTCCTCATAAGCCTGGCTTTCCAGGTCCCTAAATATTTTGTTGCTATGCACTGGGCACCCTCTGGTCTGTCCACATCCTTCTTGAAGTGTGGGGCCCAAAACTGGACATAATACTTCACATGAGGGCCTCACCAGTGCTGAATAGAGTGAAAGAAGCACTTCCCTTGATTTGCAAGAGACATTCCTGTTAATACAACCCTGTATAATGTTGACTTGCATAGATATATCTCTGTGATCTTTTATCTTTCAATCTCTGTATGCCCTTTGTAACTTATTTTTTAATCTCTGCCCTGCTTTCTGTCTCCCCCCGTCCCCCCCATCATTGGTATAACTCTGGTGCTTTTCGACTCACACCACATGGCAGAGCATAGACGACTGGTAGGGGGGCGTGCGGGGGAGCACGTGCCCCCCCTGACAGGGCCATCTTTGCTGCTGGCGGTGGCTTCTGTGAATGCACGCCAGCTTTGTCCCTGCTGCTGACGCCTCTGGCGGCTTGTGCGGGTGCTCGCCAGCTCCATCCCCAATGCCGACGCTGCCAGCAGGTCGAACAAAGGTCAAGGATATCCTCTGCTGGCTCCGGTGGTGGGGGCGCCCCGGGCAATGCTGGATACATCGGAGCGGTGGCCGGCGTGTAATTTGGGGGAGCAGCCAATTTCTCCCGAACAGCTTGTAACTGCTGTTTTAATTTTTCTTGAGAGTCTTTTAGGCTCCTAGTTTGAGATTCTGTCCGCCTTTTGGACATTTCATCATACCAATAAAAGAACGCGTCCCACTGGTTTTGTGGTGTTTTGGATCCACGGGACTCTAAAGCCCCTCTTAAGTGCACTATTTTATCCTGATCAAATGTTCCTTCTTGTGGAAAATGCTTCACAGGATCATCCCTAGTATACCAGTTCCACTTATCCAGGTACTTGCAAGCCTCGGGAGAATAGTGTGTGTACATAAAGTACGCCGGAGTCCCCTTAGGGGGGACGGGAACTTGTTTAGACTGACTCGTTCCCATTTTCAGTCACACAGGGAGACGTAGGAGAGGCTTATTTAGGATGTCCGGGCCGCTCAGTGCCTTGCCCCGCAGTTTTTCACTGCCCAGACAAAAGGCTTCTGACCCGACACCGGCTCATAAAATGGAAATGGGAAGGGAAACACAAGAGGAATCCTTTCACTCCTGCTCTCGGCAGAAGCTACTGGGACAAGGGGTTTGGAAAAGACAAAATCACTCAGACGCCCTGTCCACTGGGTCACGAGGTTTCAGCTGGGCCCCCTTGCTTTCGACGCTACCTTTTTTAGGCAGAATCGGGGCGGCTAGACCCAGCCTTAGTCCCAGACCTGGTCAGTGGCTCATTTTTCTAAATGCACACACACACATTTATTCAATCACTGGGAAGCCCTGTCCACTGGGTCACGAGGTTCCAGTTGGGCCCCCTTGCTTTCAAAACTGCCCTGTCAGGCAGAATTGGGGCGGCTGAACCCAACCGTAGTCTCAGACCTGGTCAGTGGCTCATATTTCTAAATACACACACATGCACATTCATTCAGTCAGCCAGACCTCCTCCCCCACACCGCCTTAGTTAATTAACGACAAGCCCGATGTGCTGTAGGATGAAGGTGCTTCATACAGTTTCTCCCTAAATAAAACGTACGTTACCAGACACAAAATGGGATCCTTTACCAGACAGAAAATTTTAGCCGGCAGTAAGGTTCAGACTGACCTGTTTTAACAAGGTTCAGATCCAGTTACCACGGCCAAGTTGGGAGCCTACAGGCAGTCCTCCTCCGAAACCCCAATAGAGATTTTGAATTAGGTCTCTTACGTCTCAAGTTTGGCGCCTCGGGGTTCGGGGGGGGGCAGTCTGCGGTCCTCCTTTCTCAGCCTGTGTTCTGGATCCGAGTCACGGCCCCAGGAATTGTCGTGGAAACACACGCAGCATACTTTTGGGTCAGGTCAGCAGAAGCTTTTATTCAAAAGAAACTACAGCTGTAGGGGGGATTCCAAAGTGACATGGATCTCCCAAGCACTTGGAAGGGGTCCCCCCCCAAGAGCAAAATCAGGAGGCTTATATACTTTTTAACAGTTGCTTACAACTCACGTGATCATATAGTGAAATTAGCATGAAAAGCGGCTATAACATTACTTCATTATTTCTTTGCTGTAATCAGGATGGGAACTAATGGGGGAGGCGAGGTTAGTTCACAAACCTCCTTCTTGCACCTGCAAATCAGAGTTGTACATACTTTTTGCTATCTTCAAGGCCGCGGTGAGCGAAGCAGTTGCAGAGGAGTTACAAAGAACAAACACTTTCTCTTATCTGTTCTACTATACAGAGCCAGCAATTCTCCACAAAGCGGTTATGTCATCTTATAACTAAAATAGTCAAAGTTTAAGGCATATATTTTTTCTGATTCCACAGTGCTGTGCCAGGGCTCACTTCACCCAATGCAAAGTCTCATCATCAGAGTCTCAATTGAAAGTAAAAAAATCATACATATATCTGGAAACTTTGTTGGTTGTTTGATCTCCCTGCCTTCAGACTCCTGCTTCTCCCTGTCTCCCTTCTGGTCACTTGAACCTCGCGTATCATGGCAGTGGGTCACCTGACCCCTCCACTTCCACCCCCAGTAATCAGCCCTGCCTGTGCCTGCACCCAGCGGTTATCTGGCTTCCGCTGCTTCAGGGTAGGTCCTTGCCACAGCAACACCTGGAAGCCCATTAACCTTGACCACATGGTGAAGATAAGTGGGTGAGTGTGCTTGTAAGCATGTGTGGAGCAATGGGGAATGAACACATTGGGGAGAGAGACGGGGGGTGCTGATCTGGGAAGGAATGGAAAGTTGTGTCCACGCCCTCCATGAGAGGGTGAAGAGAAGGAAGGTGCCAAGAAAAGGGAGGCAGGGGATGAGGGTGGAGTTGTAGTGGGAGCAAGCTCTGAATGTCTTAGTCTCCTTAGTAATGGAGTAGGGGGTTTGTTCCAGTCCCTAACTTGTTCTTTCATCACTGGTGGCTGCTCACCTCCTCCCCAAACTGTGCTGCCATATGCAGTAGTTTGGGAACTGACCTTGCCTGTGAAGGCTGAGAAAAAAAAAAGGTATTGGGTATTTCGGGCTTTTGCATGTCATCTGTCACTAGGTTGCCTCCCCCATTCAGTAAGGAGTTCACACTTTCCCTAATTTTCCTCTTGTTGCTGACTACTTGTAGAAAACCTTCTTCTTATCCTTCATGTCCTTTGCCAGTTGCAGCTCCGATTGCATATTGGCCTTCTTGATTTCATCCCTGCATGCCTGAGCAATACTTTCATACTCCTTCTTAGGTGTCTGTCCAAACTGCCACTTTTTGTAAGCTTAATTCTGGTGTTTCAGCTCACTGAAGAGCTCCTTTTTAAGCCCAACTAGTCTTCTGTCATACTTGCTAGTCTTTCTGCACATTGGGATGGTTCATTCATGCATCATCAGTAAGGTTTCTTTAAAATACAACTGGCTGTCCTGGGTTTCTTTCTCACTGAGACTGGCCTCCCAGTGGATCCTGCCCATCATTTCCTTGAGTGAACTGAAGTCTGCTTTTCTGAAGTTCAAGGTACATACTTTGCTTCTCTCTCCTTTCTTCCTTTTGTCAGGATCCTGAACTCTCATCCCATGGTTGCTGCTGCCCTAGTTGCCATCCATTTCTACCTTCTCCACCAAGTTTTCCCTGTTTGTGAGCAGCAGATCAAGAAGAGCATGGCTCCTAGTTGGCCTCTCCAACACTTGCACCAAATACAGGCTGTTGGAGATGGTCCTCCCCAGCACTGTGTATGTCTGATTGGGATGGATCATGTCTCCCAGCACAGACTTCAGGCACAGTGCAATGGCCTTAACTACCCACCTTGCAGTCTGTGCACAGGAGAGAGACTGGCACCAGTTCCTCACATTACGGGGGTCCCCCTTCTCAGGCAAGAGGGTCAGCACAGTCATCCTGCTTGACCAGGGGATTCCTTGCCCTCTGCGGTCAGCCCGTCGGTGCCTGGTGCTTTGTTGGTGGGCATCAGGTGGAGGATGCCTGAGACCTCAGCCAGGGTGAAAGGAGCCTCTGCTGGTCCCGGTCACCTGTGCTGACCTGCAGCAGTCTCTCTCACAGGACCTGGCAGGCATTGGCATCAGATTTGGAGAGAAGAGTACCACATAGAAAGCCCTTGCCCTTTCATAAAGCTTGCCTGGATCCATGAGTAGGGGAGGCAGGCAGGCAACAGACTTCTTGGCACCCTTCCTCTTCTCCAGGGCATAGAAGAAGCAGAATCCACAGCCCATCTCCCAGAGGAGCTGGATCTGCAAGCAGACAAATGCGCTATGGGTGCTGTGAGGTCACTCAGAGCATGAAGCTCCTCCTGCCTCTCCCAACACTTTCTGTAGAGGGACAGGTTGTCCGGGTCTGTGCCCAGGTGCCTTTCCAGCTCCAGCACTTGCCTCTCAAGCTGCTCCTTGGCTGTCCCTGCTCTGCTGGGTGTGCCCCATATGTAGTTGCCCCATATAGGCAGTCATATGCCCTCCCTACATCCCACCATCTCCAAGCCAAAGGGAAGGCTGGCCATTGCTCGTTTCTCAGCACACGACTCAGCACAGAGCTTAGTTCAGCAGAGCAATGATAAAATGCAGTGAGACACAATGCACACACACAAGTTAACAGAGCAAGTGTGAGCAGGCAGGGTTACTCAGCATTTCCAGACCGACACCCTCATGTGCCCCGAACTCAGCACAGGAACAGAGTATGTCTGAGCCAGGCTGGGTCAATCAGCATTTACAGGCTGACACTCTCCTATGCCCTGGCTCAGCACTTCCCAATCACTTGTCCCAATTGTCCTGGTAGTAACTCCCTTGATGAGCAAACCCCACAGGATTTTTGGGCTTTACAGGGATCTTTGGCTTAGGTAAAAGAAGCATTGCAGCAGAGCAAATGGGGAGGTTGAGGAGAAGGAAGAGTAAATGAGGTTCAGAGAGAGTCTGGCAACCAGCTTGACTGTAAAAGTTATTTTATTGTCTGGTATATGAAACTTATAACAACACTAGTAGTAATAGCCATACAAGGAGAGACAAACAAGCAAACAAAGCAGTTACAATATTACAGTTTCAATCTGGTATTTGGAGAAATCTAGCTCAAGTTTGATCAGCAAAAGTCAGGTTTAGAAAGCTGTGCCTGGAGTGAGAGTTGGGGTCTCACCACTCAGTGAAGCTTGAACCAGTCGAGGTGTTGTTGGAGCTGGCAGAAGGGCAGAGCCCTCAGCACAGTCAGTGGAGGGATCCAGGCAGAGGAGGAGTGGAACTGGTGCAGCTTTTGGATCCAAGCACCAGGACAGACACTTGAGCTTGGGTAGGGGTTTTAGTCAGAGAACTGACAATGACTCAAGGGAGAACACTAGGTTTGTTTATGAGTAAACGATGGCTCATATGCTGGATAATAGGAAGTGACCACTCCTGGCTATGGGTGGCATTACTCTGAGGGGGCTCAATGTAGATAGGAAGATTCAGTGTTTTGGGTACCAATAAAGGAGTCATCACTAGAATTGGTGTGATAATGCTGAGCTGGGTGTGTGCAGACCTGGGTTGATTACCATTTGGAGCAGAGATCCCCCATCATGCAGTGCTCCCCTGCTTCTCTGGTCCCAGAGTTCAGTGCAGTCCTTGCCTTGGAATCTGTTCTCCACCCTGAACGCTAATGGAGGTGCCTCCCTTTCCCATCTCTGATGCAAATGGGACTAGGGGAGTTGCCTTAATCCTGCCACCTGTATCCAGAGGTGTTTAGGTGCATCGCTCACTGCATCTTCATTGTCTTTTGTAAGTCCTTCTTTTGATCAGTTCTGGTTCAGGCAAAGGTGGAGGGAAGTGGGGGTGGTGGGCAAGAGTCCTTCGTGAGTCAGACAGGCTGGGTACTGTGCCAGGGTTCCCCAGGAACACAGAGGTCACCGATAACAACAGGCTTGGGAGAGTCCAAAGAAGAGCCACCTGTATGATCAGTCTTGCATGGCAAGCCATACGAGGAAAGGCTGAGGGATCTGGGACTCTTCAGCCTGAAGAAAAAAAGGCCGAGAGGGGACCTGGTAGCAGCTTATTACTACACTAGGGGAGTACACCAGGGGCTCAGTGAGCAACTGCTCACCAGGGCACCCGAGGGGGAAAACTCAGTAATGGCCACAAACTCCTGGAAGATTAATTCAGGTTCAACATTAGGAAAAACCTTTTCACAATCAGGATGTCCAGACTGTGGAATAAGCTCCCTCCAGAGGTGGTGTAATCACCCACCCTGGAAATCTTCAAGAGGAAACTAGGCAGTCACCTTGCTGGGGTCACCTGACCCCCGTTATCTTTCATGCTTGGCGCAGGGGGCCAGACCTGATGATCTTCCAAAGTCCCTTCCGGCCTTACAATCTATGAATGCTAGCCATTAGCCTACAGCCCAGCTCCAGCAAGCTGAATATTAATTAGCTACCACTAAGAAAAACCACAGACAGATTCCTTATTTAAAAAGATCTCAGCTTCTTGCCATGCTTCTCCTCTTCCCTCTCCCTTTCTGGAAGGGACAAAGTAATACCAGGCCTGGTTGTGCTGTCAAAAATAAGTGAGCAAAGAGTTTTAAGGCCCTTGCAGATCACACATGGAAGCTAAGTCAAGTAAAATATTTTTTAAAAAGATCAATTTAATAATGAGGGTGAACATACCAAAGTAATATAATAGGATTTACCTACATGGTTGTCTGCATAGTGATTTGTTTTCTTATGGAATCATTAGAATCTGATTGGTTTCCGCAATTATCCAATATATGACAAAGTGATAAAAAAGTAATTGTTCTATTACGTTTTGGGCTTGGGACCCTTTGCCAATGAATCTAAATCAGATTAATAGTAATGCATGCAACAAACCAGGGATGAAGCCAACCTGTGCAGGCTGAGGCCTGGCCTACCCAAGCACCAGCAACAACAGGAAAATATAATTGTTTAAATTAAAATGAAGAAAACAGCCTAATTCTATGAACAAAATTAAAGACCTTTAATTGAAAGCATTTAAGTATAAAATAAATCCAGGTTGTTTTTAAATCCTACATTAGAAGCTGATTTTATAAGTTATAACAACCTATAAAATTCCCATGTTTTCATTGTGTATAGCACCTGGCACAATGAGTACCTTGTCAATAACTGTAAAAATATATTTTGTGTGTGCTTAACTTTACAAATATGACTAATTCCAGACTCAGCACATATGTAAGTATTTTCAAGCATAGTAGATGGGTTCTGCAGGAAATGGAATTAATACCACACAACTTAACTGTATCCAACTAAATCCTCAACTGTATTAGTTCTCCCAGTCAATTTATGAGTGAAAAAAAGAAACAAAAAACCCTCACCAAATGTGAATAAATCATAAATTTGAAGTGACATTCCTCAACATCAACAAAAAGGAGGATACATGTTATACATCAATTGTTAATTGCATATTATTCACTCAGCATTTCTGCTGGTTTGTGTGGTGTTTCAACAACATAGAACTGTTGGGTTGGGTTTTTTTTAATAAATAGAATACTTTTTTTTCCCCAGAAAGATCACATTGCTCTGCTTCAACACCCTGGTTTGCAGCATATGAGGTTTTAAAATCTGGAATAATAATAAACTATGTTCAAAAGCTTGGCAATTAGATATATGAGTTCTAGCAAACTACCACTTGTCCTTACAGTGGTGGGACATTGACAGTGCCCACCTCCCCCTGCTTTGCCTTTGGCAAGTTAGGGTGCTTTGACGTTCTCAACCATTGTGCCTCATGCAAGTGGGTGGTTTGCGGTTTTTAATAGGTTAGCCCAGGGATTGGCAACCTGGATCCAGGCTGAGGACAAGGCTTTGGTGGTGGTGGTAGGACTGGGGGGACTTCAGCTGTGGGCATAAGCAGTGGGAGAAAATATTTTTGGGGGGCTGGGTGGTGCGGGAAGTGCCTGCCTGACCCCCGCCCCTCCCTCCCACAGGGCCATTGTGGGGGCTGTGAGGTGCTGGTGCTGTATGCACAGCGGCTGCAGAGCTGGGTGCAGTGCTGCAGCAGCAGGGCATGGCAGTGGTGCTGTTGCCAGCCATCGCGAAACTAGTTTGGGCCCCATTAAGCCCCAGCTTTCCACTGCCTATGGCTGGGGGTGCTCTCCCCTGAAGAAGGGTGTTTGTGCCTGAAAGCTTGCAAAGAACAATTTTTCCAATTATTTAATTGGTCTAATAAACGATATCACATTTACCCAAAGAAACGCCCCAAGGGATGACAAGATCGAATGATCACAAACTCCTCTGTGACCATTTCAGGCTGGACATAAGGAAGAACTTCTTCACTGTCCAAGCCCCCAAGGTTTGGAATAGACGGCCACCGGAAGTGGTTCAAGCACCTACCTTGAACGCCTTCAAGAGACATTTGGATGTCTATCCTGCTGGGATCCTATGAACCCAGCTGACTTCCTGCCCCTGGGGCAGGGGGCTGGACTCGATGATCCTCCGAGGTCCCTTCCAGCCCTAATGTCTATGAAATCCATGAAAACCTTTTCTCCCCATAATGGCACAGGGCTGAGTGGCAGCAGGGTCCTAGTGCCTGCCCACCTGTGACCTGGGTGGGTCATTCCAGCCAGCAGCTAGAAACAGTTGCTCAGACAAAACACTTATCTAGGGTGGTTTAAGATGCAGACAATCCTACCATGAGCAGGGAATGGACTACCGAGGCCCCTTCAAGCCATATTTGCCATGATTCTGTAAGACCTCAAAAGAAATAGAGAAGCACACCTGAACATTCATTTTATTTATGCCTTAAAATGCGGCCCTCAGAACTTGAAATGTAATAGAGTACATTATACATATACACCTGAATTTCTTCTATAGTCTTCTGGAGAGTATTGGACCTTACCCCATGTTTTGAAGCGTTGTTGGTAAGATTCACAACAATGCAAATTTGTAGAAAATTGGTTCACGTGTTAAACACAGATATTTAAAAATCAACAAAATCAACTTTTTTGGAATTAATGTTTAGGTTAATGTGGTTCAGAGCATATTGGATTACCTCACTTTGGAAATTACCAAAGATTGAGGGAATCGCAAAACACAAGACTGTCTCAGGCCATGAAAATTCAAGATGTTCATAAATACAAAAATGCTGATTTTTTTTAACATCAAACTTGTGTTATGTCTCTCTGACAGCAGATAAAAACTTTTCAAGTTTTGATGATCCATGGTTCTTCAATACTACGCTGGGCCACAAGTGAAAGTTTGGAAAACATCATCAGAACAACTCCAAACCTTTATGCCGCACAGTAAGGAGGAACCAAATGCATGAGGTAATTAGGAACATCTCTTCCATCAGAGAAGTCCTCCAGGTGAGGGCCTCCAATCACCCTGACATCTGCTGGGAGGCAATACAGCAGTGCACAGGCAATCCAGGATGTTTCTGGAAAGTGCTGGGGACAACCTCCTGGTGCAAGTGTAGGAGAAGCCAACTAGGGGCCATGCTCTTTTTGATCTGTGCTAACAAACAGGGAAGACTTGGTGGGGAATGTAGAAGTGGATGGCAACTAGGGCAGCAGTGACCATAAGAGTTCAGGATCCTCAGGAAAGGAAGGAAGGATGGAGAGCAGCAGAGTAAGGACCTTGGACTTCAGAAAAGCAGGCTTCGACTCACTCATGAAAGCGATGGGCAGGATCCCCTGGGAGGCTAGTCTCAGGAGGAAAGGAGCCCAGTAGAGCTGGTTGTATTTTAAAGAAGCCTTACTGAGGGTACAGAAACAAACCATCCTGATGCATAGGAAGACTAGCAAGTATGGCAGAAGACCAGCTTGGCTTAGCAGGGAACTCTTCAGTGAGCTAAAACACCAAAAGGAAGCTTACAAGAAGTGGCAGTTTGGACAAACAACTAGGGAGGAGTGTATAAGAGTATTTCTTCGCCACGTAGGGATGAAATCAAGAAGGCCAACATGCAATTGGAGCTGCAGTTAGCAAAAGATGTGAAGGGTAAGAAGGGTTTCTACAAGCATGTCAACAACAAGAGGAAAATTAGGGAAAGTGTGAGCCCCTTACTGAATGGGGAGAGGCAACCTAGTGACAGATGACATGGAAAAGGCTGAAGTACTCAATGCCTTTTTTTTTCCTCAGCCTTCACAGGCAACGGCAGCTCCCAGACTATCACACATGGCAGCACAGTTTGGGGAGGAGGTGAGCAGCCAACAGTGGTGAAAGAACAGGTTAGGGCCTATTCAGGAAAGCTGGGTGTGTACAAGGTCCATACAGCCAGACATGATGCACCCGAGGGTGCTGAGGGAGTTGACTGATGTGATCACAAAACTGCTGGCCATGATCTTTGAAAACTTGTGGCAATCAGGAGAGGTCTCAAATGGCTGAACAAAGGCAAATATAGTGTCCATCTTTAAGAAAAGGAAGAAGGAAGATCTGGGGAAATGTTCAGCCTCAACTCAGTCCCTAGAAGTCATGGAGCAGGTCCTCAAGGAATCCTTTTTCAAGCACTTGAAGAAGGTGACTAGGAAGTCAGCATGAATTCACCAAGGGCAAATCATGCTCGACTGACCTAACTGCCTGCTATGCTGAGACGACTGCCTCCGCGGATGCAGGGAGAGCAGCGGATGTTGTATACGTTGACTTCAGCAAGGCTTTTCATAGAGTATCCCACAATATTCTTGGAAGCAAGCTAAGGAAGTATGCGTTTGATAAAGGGACTGGAAAGTGGATAGAAAACTGGCTGGATCATTGGGCTTAAAGGGTAGTAAATCACTGGTTCGATGTCTAGTTGGCAGCCAGTATCAAGTGGGGTGCCCCAGGGGTTGGTTCTGGGGCTGGTTTTGTTCAATATCTTCATCAAAGACTTGGAAGATGCGATAAAGCATACCTTCAGGAAGTTTGCAGGTCACACCAAACTGGGGGGAGTAATAGATATGCTGGAGGGTAGGGTGAGGATTCAGAGACCTAGAGAAATTGGAGGATTGAACCAAAAGAAATCTCATGAGGTTCAATAAGGACAAGTGCAAAGTCCTGCACTTAGGACAGAACAATCTCATGCACTAGTATGGGCTGGGGAACGACTGCCTAAGCAGCAGCTCTGCAGAAAAAGACTTGGGGGTTACAGTGGACAATATGCTAAACATTAGCCAAAAGCATGCCTTTGTTGAGAAGGCTAATGACATATTGGGCTGCGTTAGTAGGCGTGTTTGTTGCCAGCAGATCAAGGGAAGTGATTATTCTTCTCTATTTGGCACTGGTGAGGCCACATCTGCAGTACTGTGTCCAGTTTTAGGTCCCCCACTACAGAAAGAATGTGGACAAGTTGGAGAGTCCAGTGGAGGAAAACAACAATGGTTAGGGTGCTAGAGCACGCGACTTCTGAGGAGAGGCTGAGGGAGCTGGGCTTTAGTCTGGAAAAGAGAAGGCTGAGAGCAACCTTCAGCTACCTGAAGGGGGTTCCAAAGAGGATGGAGCTGCTGTTCTCAGTGGTGGCAGATGACAGAACAAAAATAAATGATCTCAAGTTGCAGCCAGCAGTTTAGGTTAGATAGTAGGGAAAACTCTCTCATGAGGAAGGTAGTAAAACACTGGAACAGGTTACCCAGAGAGGTTGTGGAATTTCCATCCTTGGAGATCCTTAAGACCTGGCTAGACAACGCTTTGGCTGGGACCATCTAGTTGGGGATGATTCTGCTTTGAGCAGGGGGTAGGGCTAGATGACCTCCTGAGGCACCTTCCAATCCTCATTTTCTATGATTCTCTCAGAATGGAAAGACATGGGCTGGAGGAATGGTGCTAGGTTGCTTTGGGGGGCAGATGCAGTCCATTTACCTCATCCAGCTGCACAGGGCTGAGTCTGGTCCAGCCTGGGCCCCAACCAGCTGTGCAGCACCGGATCCTGTTTGTGGGTCCCGTTCGGCCATGTGGGGCTTAGCAATTTGGCACCAGAATGGAGGCAGTGTTAATTGCCACTGCTTCCCCCCACTACATTTCCAGACCTGTGAGGAGCTCCACGGGCCAGATGACATGGCTCTGGAGGCTGGATCTGGTCTATAGCCAAGGGTTGAGCACACCTGCACTACAGTGATATTTTATAATCAACAAATAGGGCAGCACACAGTCCTCTTTATGCAGTGGTTTGCTGACAGCAAGCAGCTTTTGCCACCAAATACACCTGTTAACAATATACCTTCCAGGCCTCCAGCACACCACAGCAGAAGATGCACAGGCTGCTGCTGAAGATTCATGTCCCTACATCCCAATTCTCCAGTTGTGACTGTGCACTGAGGCTGTCTGAAATCCAACTGTTTGTATCAGATGACAACAGGAAGGTCACTCTCTGGGCTCCCAATGGTGTCTGCCTTATTCCATGGGCAGGAGTCCAGCGTGCTTTCCCTCCCATACTTTTCATTGTATGGGTGCTCCACAAGAAATGACAGGATGCAATTACGATGTTCCTGCTGGTCCCCTGGCTGAGATAATTTTGACATCAGTGATGAATTCTTATACCAATGAGGGACTCCAGGGCTCTGCCTGTGGTCCTGGACCTTCTGACACAGGACAGAAATTGCTTCATCCAGATCTGCACCTCACAGCCTGGGGGCTAGATAGCTCTTGGAGAACATCCTGCCAGTGCAAGACATCCTCATTCACAGCAGAATGAATTCAACTAGATGCATTTATCTGGATAAAAGGTCCAGATTCTCAATAGGGTGCCAGGAGAGAAACCTCTCCAGTAGAACTTCTCTCATTTTGACTATACTGGAATATCTACTTAAACACATGGACTTGTCCATAAGCTTGGTCAAAGTCCACCTAGCTGCTGTCTTGGCTCACCATCCTCCAGTTGAGGATTCCTGTAGTTCTGAAATTCCTCAAAGGGCTATCCAGGTCCTTGCTTTGGGACTTCAGATTTGCTTTTCAGGTCTCCAAGATCACCCTTTCTCCACATTTCTTTGAAAATGTTTTTTTCTTGTGGCTATTACCCAGCAAAAGGGGGAGTGGGGGGGGCTGAGCATTAGGGCTGTGTGAAGCTTTGGTAGCTGATTCAATTCCAAGGAGATTTGGCCTGATTCAGTGGCCAAATCCCTGAATCTGAACTGAATCAGAAGTCTCTGTACAGGCAGGCACTAGGTAGTGCTGGCGGGAACAGCTGGGGGAGCAGCTGGATGAGTCCCAGCTTGAGTTGGCAGCCCTGAGAGAAGCCAAGCCTTGTCCGGCTGCCCCCCTGCTGGGGCAAAGCATGCAGTGCTGGCAGCCCTGCGAGAAGCTGTGGGGGCTGGGGGGAACGACCGGGAGGTGGGGGGAACGACCAGGGGCTTTCCCCCAGCTCCCAGTTTGATTCCACAGCTCCCGGTTTGATCCCCCAGCTCCCAATCATTCCTGCCAGCCCCCACGGCTTCTCCTGGGGCTGCCAGCATTGCCTGCCTTGCCCTGGCAGGGGGGCAGCCAGGGGAGCAGCCGGACGAGCTGCGCCTTGAGCTGGCAGCCCCAGGAGAAGCTGCAGGGGCTAGGGGGAATGATTGGGGAGCTGGGAGGAAACCTCTGTTTGTTCCCCCAGCTCCCGGCTCAATTCCCCCAGCTCCCCAATCATTCCCCCCAGCCTCCATGGCAGCACTGCCTGCCTTGCCCTGGTCGGGGGCAGCTGGGGAAGCAGCCTGACGAGCCGCAGCTTCTCCCGGGGCTGCCGGCTCAAGCCGGGGCTTGTCTGGCTGCTCCCACTGGCACTGCCTGCCTGTACAGTCTATGGCCAAATAAGATTCGGTGCTGAACACCTTCAGATTTGGCCAAATTGAATAGGGACAGTGATTTGAATCACCAAATCGAATCACTGTCCTTCCGAATTGCTGAATTCGAATCCGAAGTTAATACTTTCCACTTCACACAGGCCTATTAAGCATCCCCCTGTGGTGAATTTCCCATATATTACCTTCTATTGAGAAAGGAAACGTACAGCATCACCAGCTATCTGTAGTTTTAAGGCAAGTTCATATTCAGCTGGCCAGAATATTGCCACTGGAAGAGTAGTTGGGTTGACAAAGACTATACCAGGGGGGCAGCCAGGCAAGGCTTGGCTTCTCTCCTTGCTGCCTGCAATACTGAAGCAGAAACTGCCTAAATTTGGAATGCATTTCAGGTGATGAATCTCTTGTGTCGATACTTCCTCTTTGAAAAATAAGTATCTGCAGTACAATCTACCAAGCTGAAGTGGCATCAAGAGCTTATAACTATTGTTTCAACTTACTGTTGAGGCCTGAGGACTGTTTTTCACAAGTCATCAATCAAATACAATATTTTCCTAAGTTTATTACAAAATCCTTTGCAGTTAGTTCTATAGACAGCACAAACGTTTGCAGCTACAGCAATAAGACACCAGACAAAGTTTAAAAAACATATTTCAATTGTATTTCAATCACGTTCGTTCAAACCATGAAAAGCTATTCATTTTGGTAATCTAGATCCATAAGCTCTAGACTACTCTGTAAGTGTGACTGCATTTCACATGTCCAAAGTTAGGATATCCAAAGTTATGATAATTTCTGTCTGGCTACTGAGAATTTATCAAATTGCTCACTGAAAACTTGCATTTGTTACATTCACTAAACATCCTATCACCTGTTTCACATTACTGTAATTAGGGAATTAAATTTGCTTGGAAGGTCAGGCAGAGGTAACCAAATCTATAATTTTTTGGCTTTTTTATATAAATGGGAGAAAAACAAAAAACAAATACTATAATGAAGTCAACGGACCAAAATTAAAAAGGACAAAATTAAAAAAGTTCATACATTATTCCACACCAATCCCCTACCAACCATAACTAATAAGGCCTAGGATGCTAAAATAGTTGCCATTTGTTATAGTATGGTATCAGTTATATAGGAGAGCATGTTAAACCATCTTGAAATAAAAAGGTTGTCTCTTTCCCGAGTCGTGTTCCCATTTTTAAAAAATATTAAATCAATTTAAGTCCACCAGCTAAGACTCTGCATTGTGAAAATATTTCAAGCTTGCAAAGCACAGAATTGCTGAAATACAGCCAATATGTGATGGTCCAGTTCAGCTGTAAACAGAAGGTTCTCCAGGGTCACCATGTACTGCTGAATAATCTGGTGATGCTGCAGAAAGACAGGACACTTTCGTTATACTCATTGGTCTTTGTATACAAAAACCATTCAGAGAAAAAAAACCCCACAGATTTCTTATATACAAGGATTAAACATTTTGGCTAAAATTATGTGTAACCCACAGCAGTTACAGAACACAAGAGCTGCATTTGTTATATACCTAGCTTTACCAAGTACAGTACTCCCCATACGTAAGAACTTCTGACAAAGGTAACTGCATAGTAGGGGTCCAAGATGTACCAGAAAAGCCAGAGGAGTTTGTTTTCATGGAAAACTTTTCTTGAACATGGACAAGACTAATCCATATAAAGCATTACATACCAAAACCTCTACAACAGCCCCTGTTGGTTTTCATACCAAGAATATTTCCAGTGTCCAGGTCTGTCAGTCTCAGCCAATCACCTACATTTAATTTTAACCTTAGTTAGCAGATTTAAAATCTCAAGTTCAGAGGTACCGACTTTAATAGGGGTCTAAGTATCAATTGGCAAGAATCTTAAACATCTTCTCTCATGATTGTAGCTATCAACAATACAGGGTTTTACAACTATCATTTTTGTTTCTTTATCCTTGTACACAAGAGTACAGCAGTGGTTGTCAACTGTGTTCAACTCAAGGTTCCCCACAGAAAGTGCTAGCTCTTAGCTTCCACATATTTCTTTAACTATGGAAAAATAACAGAGTAAATTTTGTTGTAAAGAACTCAAAATGACCTCAACAAGCCAGAATGTTTTTGATATTATGCTGAAGTCTCTGAGTTAATCTTATGAGTCATGTGTAGGTATGTGCACACCTAACAGAGGTAATATTGCGTAGCACCCTTAAAAAGGATCTTACAGTACCCCAGAGTGCTGTGGCACCTTGGTTGAGAACAATGCCTTAAAAGGATCTCAAAGTATTTTTACAATCAAGTTATAATATAGGGGTCGGAAAAGTTTTTGGTCATAGTGCCACAAGCATCCCAACCTCCACCCCCATCTTGGCTTGGCGTGCCAGAGGCCGGGGAGCCACAAGGGGCCTGATCCTCATTGCTGGTGATGGTTGCATGTGTGCCTCCAGGCAAAAAGCGGGGGAGGGGACATGGTGTGCTGCCCTTGCCCCTTCGCCTCTGGAGCTGCAGAGCCTGGCATAGCTGTTTGCAGCCTGCCCACCACAGCTGACCAGAGCCTGGGCTGGCTGTGGCAGAAAGCCAGGAGGTGGACAGCAGGGAACAGCGCTGCCCCAAGCCCCTTCTTGGCTGTGCACCCGGAGACATGCAGCAAGCCACCACAGCTGTGGAGCTGGTGCCAGGGAGCGGAGCCCTATGCAGCGGTTTGCAGTCTCCCAGCTGCAGCCAGCCTGGACTCTGGGCAGCTTCTCCCTGCCACGGAGCCCAGGTTGCTTGTAGCAGGGCTTGCAGCCTCCTGCTGCAAGCAGCTTGAGCTCTGTGGCTGGTGGCAGCTGCCCAGAGCCCAGGCTGGCTGTGGTGGCATGCCAAGGAAAATGGTCTTGTGTACCATGCTCGGGCATGCGTTCTGGGGCTTGCTGATCACTGTTATAATATATACCCTGACTGTAATGGAATATTTGTTCAAACCCATGCACTTGTCTGCTAGCTTTGTTAAAGTATCTAACTGCTACTTCAGCCAACCATCCTCCTGTTGAGGGTTATTATATATATTCTCACCCTGTGAGAATATAGCAATAGAATGACACATGGTAAAGCTAGGGCTGTAACAGTGATTCAGGCTTGATCTACACCAGAAGTAACATACACACAGCCTAGGGCCCAGATCTGGCTCATGGAGCCGTATGACTCAGCCTGTAGGTCTCTGGACTGACCCTACAGGCCAGCCCCAGCCCCAGCCCCACTCACTGCATGCAGTACATGGACACCCTGGTGCTGTGGTACAGGGCATCAGTCTAGGGCATGCACCGTATGTAGCACTCCACTGAACCAGCCTTGTGTGCTGGTTCTGGTCCAGACTGGGGTGTGCTGGAGGCAGAGCATGAAGCTGGTTTGGTGGGGCACCATATGCAATGTGTGTGGCCAGCCCAACCCTGCAACCCGCATGCAGCACATGCCAGTTCTGAGGCTGTGCACACAGCATTACAGGCTGGCACTGAAAGTATGCAGCCTGTAATGCACAGACTGGATCTGGTGCTGCATATGGTAGAGGGGGCTGGCACAGGTGCGCATTGCATGCAGGACCTCGCCAGACCAGTCCTGCATGCTGCACAGGGGATCAGTCCCGGTCCAGCAACCTTCATCCTGCTCATGGGGCCAGATCAATTTGACAGCCCAGATCTACACCACTTAGTTTTGCCAGGAGAACTTGGGTTCTGCCAGGAAAATCATCAGCGAATCCATACACTTGGCTCTTCTGTGGCAGTAGATACAGACACTGTGTCTGTGGCAGATACAGACACCCATGCCTTCTGCCACCTGCTACACTTCCTTTAACAGCCATGCCTAGCCAGGCTGCACTTCACACCTTACCAGGACAGCTGGTAAGCTGGAACCACGCAGTTTTGGTAGGAGCTGTGCAAAGCTGGCAGAAGTTGTGCATGTGCTTTGGTCATTTCTCCTCTTATGGCTGCTATCTGCTACCAGAATATCTGGTGGCAGGAGCAGCTAAGCGTAGACATGGCCCAGTCGTCACTGGTTGGCAGTCACAAAAACAATCAGTATTAACTAGCCATAACAGCATATGCAATCCAGTTAAAAAGGAAAAGCTAGAATGTATTGGTTAATTTGTACTAAAACTGACACACAAATATCACCTTATATTATTTATGTATTTTTATTTTTGACCCTGACTGCCTGCAGCCAAAAGTCCTGTTATCACCTTTGGCTCTTTGTGGGAGATGTTAAGTGGATGAGCTTGGGAACTGCTGTCCAAATGTCACAGGACTAGGACTAGGGGATATACCTCTAACCTTCCAAGTTAACCACCAGACCCCTTAATGTGTTTTAATTCAAGAAGGCTGACAGGGCTGGGAGAATGCAATCAGTTCTGAGAAGTCACCCACAGCTTTTTCTAGTGGCCATCTAGGATTTCTCTAAATGATTTAACAAAACCAACCTGCAAGAAGATCTGCTGCAGCCTCTCTATACAGCTCTTGTACCAGGGCGTAACTACATCAATCCCACCAGTTTCGCATCGCACCAAATGCTCAGTTAACAACATAATGAAACGCTACAAAAAAAGAACAATATTAATGAAATACTAGTTAAGTATGTCTTGTCAAGCAAAAGAAAGTTACATTGGACAAATATTAACACTTCATGCAAACACAAGATAACCCACTGGATGGTATTCATTACCTTTGTATTAGTCTCATAAAACATATTACCTCCATTCAGACAAGTTTCCAAACAAACAAGGACTCTTTTGCTTAAAGCTAGGCAAGTCTTGTCTAAGATAATCTGTTAAATTGTTTGCAGGAGTGTTAGAACTGTATTAGTAACTTCCATAGTGAACTTATCTATCCCCACCCCCCCGCTTCCTCCCCTCCCCCTCAAATGCCTGCAATAGGACTGACACTGCAAACTGGTAGTATGTACTTAAGCTACCTCAAAACCTGCAAGCTATTAGAGGAGGAAATCCATCACACCATTACCTGGAATATAACAAGGAAGAGATTCTTTTGCTCACTCTGAGCAGACTCCACTTTTTCCTGCAAGCGTTCTATTTGCTCTTCCAATGGTCCATCCTCCCTGTCACTGCTTCGGTCATCATCATAGTCATCATCATCGCTGTCTCGCTAGGAGTGACAACGAGTGACATACAGAATGTGACTAGACTTGTTAACATTCCTTGGTAAGACAGGCAGACATGCATGCTTGCTTGCAGTCAACATAAATGGATCAGTATACTGCCTTATAATATTTTGAGTGGTATTGATGGGATTATTTGGTATTTTTGCTTTTTAAACAGCATTTTAGCTTTAATAGGGGCTTGTAAGGAAAAAATAAATTTAGAAGGGTAGAATGGCTCAAGATAAGCCACAAAGCTTGAGTCGCCACTACTAGGAGAGAAAACTGCCTAGGGACCAGAAGAAATGTGGTAGGCTTAAAGAAGCTTCACTTTTCAGAATGGGAGTTCACTGCAATGAGATGAGCATATATACACCCACTGTGGATGTTTGAAGAAGGTAGGTCTATGTACATTATCATCAGGACACATTAGGCAGCCATTAAGCTGGACATGGGGGTAGACTTTTAGAAAAGCATAAAAGTTTTGTCCCAGCTGATAAACACGCATTCATTCGATTGTTATGTAATACTGGTCAGACTGTCAGAGGGAGGAGTTACAGCAGGGGTGGGCACAATATGGTCCATGGGCCAGACTCAGCCCGCCAAGGGACTTTTTCTGGCCTGTGGCAGATCCCTCAGTCCCACTTGGCCCAGGCACTATTCTGCCGCCCCCTGGGCATCCAGGAGGGCTGAGAGAGCTCTGCAACTGGACTGCCTTTGTAGGCAGCCCAGGTAGCAGTGGCTCCTTCTGGCTGCTGCCACTGCTAGCCCCAGCCCTGTAGTACTGACTGGGACTTGTGTGCACAGCCCCAGCCCCGGCTTGCCCCACACCAGCTCTGGACTCGCCCGCCCACGTTAAGCAGCAATGGTGGTGGCCAGGCAGAAACTGCTGCTCAGCGTGGGAGAAAAAAAAAGAGGCCCCTCCACCCTTACCACTGCTGGGTCCTTCTTGCTGCAGCTGCCCAGAGCTCATGCTTGGGCTTCTCTGCAACTTCTCTCCAGTGCCACTGCTGCCCCACTGGGTGACCCAGAGGTGGCAGTGACAGTGGTGGAGAGGAGCTGCAGGTCAGCCTGGGCAGCTGCAGCAAGAAGGGCTCAGCGGCAGTGAGGGAGAGGGGGTGGTTTTCCCCTGCTCTGATCAGCAGCTTCTGCTTGGCTGCTGCTCAGTGTGGACAGGCAGTCTGGAGCGGGCATGGGGCAGGCTGGGGTCAGGGCTGTACATGTGGGTTCCGGCTGGTTTGCTCTGGCTGGGGTGAATCCAGAGCAGGTGCAGGAAGGGCTGGGGCTGTGTGCAGGGAGGAGTTGCAGGGTACATGGACTCCTGGCTGTTGCAGCAAGGGGGGAGGGGAAGAATGCTGACCAGTCTGCAGTAGGTCCCCAGAACTGCCTATGTGGCCTGGGGGGCCAAATAATTGCCTGTCCCTGAGTTACAGGGACAGATGAAGATTTTGGCACTAACCTGCATCCATCAATTGGTGATGAATGCAAGTGAAGGGCATAAATAAGTATCATGGGTGTTGCTGGAACTCAGCAGGCAATAGTGAAATCTTTAGAGTTCCACAAATGCCAAAACCAACAAGACTTAGTTTAGGTATTCCACACAATGGCATGGTTACTAGCTGACCATGCCCTCACCTTGGCTCAATTTAAATCAAATCCACCCTGCTATCATGTCACTAATGATTAACTGTTGAATACTATCAGATGTATATCTACCTTACGGTACTTTCATATAGTTTGCATTTCCTTAGCTTACTAAGGTCATGGGAGACAGCATCAAAGTCAAGGTACATCACATCCACTATTCTCTTCCCACCCACAGAGCCTGTCATTTTGTCACAGAAAACAATTAAGTTGGTTAAGGCATAACTCATTCTCAAATTGACGCATTTCTTTCACTTTGTTCTCATTCAGAAATAGACTCCTCGGTCATTTGATTGCACCACAGCACTGGCCGTATGCATTTGTATAAACAGCGATATGTGTCTCAGCACTGAGAAAATGGCAGCAGTGCGCTTTTGAACTAAAATATATTGAAGGTGTTTTAATTCAAAAGCACACCACCACCATTTTCTGTGCACTGAAGTGCATTTTGCCGCTTGTACAACTGCATGCGATGCAGCTCAGTGTGGGTCAACTTGTGTGCAGATTAATCGAGTCTTCTCCGATGTGTCAGATATCTGGCACATCGTAGCATGAAAAGGTATGTGTATAAATGCACCTTGGATGTCTATACATGTGCTCCAGAGTGGAGTGGTATGTGATTTAAATTAGAGTGGCTCTGAGAGCCACTCCAATTACAGTGCCCACAGTATCATGTATTCAGCGCCCCACACTTTAAAATGGCAGTTATTGCCTTAAGTTAAAGCACCCCTGCAGTCATCTTGAAACATGGGGACACTGAACAGATGTGACACAGAGGCTGCTGAAGTGTGTTAATTAGCAAGCTCCAGAAGACTCGATTAATGGCGAAGCAGATGTCTGCCCTGTGTATAGGTGCCCCTTGATCACCTGCTCTATAATCTCTCTCAGTATTGAGGTCAGACTCGTGGTTAAAGTGTTAAAGACGGGCAGTTTTCTGTAATGAATGACATGTTTCCTAACAGCATCTTTATTCTGGGCCTCACAGAGCAGGTCTTATACCAGGTTGTGTACATATCATACTTTACTGGGGTGACATAATTTGAACTGTGTAAATACTCGATATGCAAATAGCACATTTATAAAACATATACGTTACATACTCGTTTGTGCTGTCTGGCTAATCTTGCTTTGGTCTCCTCTAGTTCCTTTTGGATCTTGAGAACATGCTTGTTCATCTTACGAATTGTAGAGTGTAAGATTTCCCAGATATAGAACCTGACCAAAAAAACAGTTATAACCACATAGTAAAATCTGAATACCCTACGAACTACAAACTATACAAAGGAAGAAAGAAAAAAAAAAAAAATCACACCAAAAAACCAACTCAATTTTCTTTCTAAGACTGACAGCCAGCAACTGTTCAAATTCCCATTGTTATAAGGATTTATTTTAATAAGTGGACTGATTCCATAGACGTAAGAATTTAAAAAGCTTTCCAACTATAACCCGAGTTGATTTAATTATGCACTGGAGTGCAGACATTAATTGAAGAAAGAATACTCAATATTTAGATTGATTACAGGTCTGTGTCTGTAACAGGAAGCCATACAAACTCAAAACTTTCCTATACTTTGATCTATTCGAATCATTCTGGAATGCATGAGCCACATACACGGAGGCATGTGTACGTACACCACCCCTGGTTTAGGTTTTATTTCAGGCCAGTTAGGCTGAGCTGTCAAGGTACCAGAGCCTCTCTATTATACCATTACGTTGTAATGTTTTAAGTTTTTTTTCTTTTAAACAATTTGGAGGACTTATGCCTAAGAACTGATGAACAGGTCTTGAAAAAAGTACATAAATATCGTTAGCTTGCAAATATTTCCCTTATTAAAGGGTAAGTAGAACTTCAAAAAACAGTAACGAGAATGGTATCTGCAGTTACCAGAAAGTTAAATGTGGACCTCCTGTGCTGCAAACTTCAAATTGATGTGCATCAGCCATTTCCCTACCACCCCCCAACTTAAAAATCATTGCTTGTATTGTAGCAGCATCTATAGCTCCGGTCATGGGTCCAAATCCAATCAACCTAATGTAGCTTCAGTTGAGAGAACATTAAGCACCTCTTTGGAGGATGGGGCAGCAAAATGCAATATTGCCCACAGAAGTTTTGGACCTGGGAGTCCCACCTCTCTTATCAGATACCCACACACCCATTTGTGGCTACTGAATTTTGGGACAGGATAACCTTATATAAAAAGAAAAACATAATACATATTTTTTATAATTAAATCATGACTGATTCTCATTACTTTTCCTTAAAACACAGAAATACAAGCCATTTGGGATTCACTGAAAAAAGCCCTACTATGAATTCCCAGTCATGGAATACAGTTCAAGGTCTTTCCCCCCCAGCAAGCACTGACAACAGGCAGGCTGCATACAGAGCACGAGTTTTTTCCACTTGGCTCACCATGCTTTAGTACATTAAATGGTCCTGGGTATGACCATAAACTGCATTAAACAGTCCCGAGTATGACTGTAAACTACATCTGCCTGAAAGGCCTGGTGGCAATGTGGTAGGGCTACTTGTGGCAGGGTAGCTCCTATAAAATACTGCAATGTTGCAACCTCCAGAGTAAGGTGAGAGTAGCATGCTTCAAAACATTAGCCTCCCCACTGCCTTGTGGGTACTCTTTGGTTGGAGAAAGACTAAGGGACATCACCCTGACAGAAACACGCCCTCACTGAGGTGTTAGGCAGTCAGCAGCAGTTCTTCTCTGTTGCTCTCTGGAAGAAGCTATAACCTCTGAGATGCTGAACGTCTGGATTCAGTCTGGCCTTTGGATTCTGTCTCAATGGTCTAAAGTGGGGATGGTAGGTCTTGAACAGCCTCCACTTTTCCGTATCTTGCCCAGGCATATGCATAGAAGGACTTGGTGCAATAGTTGCAGGACTTGGTACTTGGATTCATCAGGCACATGACTAGCCCTCTTACGTGTACACTGTGATCCAGAGGATCAACGGCTGCCTACTACAGTACATTAGAGCAGCGTTTATTTTATTTTTTTAAAAATAAGCTACTTCCAGAAACAACAAATGCAATGAAATTCCAAAAGAAAGTATTTTACTTTATTACCTAGTAAAATCATGAGTAAGCTCTGAAGAGAAGATCCAGTTTGCTACTGCAGCACAGTCGACAATCTGTGTTCGGATCATCTTGTCAACAAGCACAGCAATCATCTGCATCATGGGAGACAAGGAAAAAAATCCTTCTGTTTGTCATATTATAGGAGTGGTGAAACTACTGTAACAAGTTATTGCTCATTGCAACAAACAGCAGTAAGAAGTACTATCAATTATGGCTTTTCTCATGACTCACCAGCAATCATCAGTAACAGCTTTCATACTGCACTACATAGGGGAACCTGCGTCTCTTAAAGCAGTGGTTCTCAACTGGGGTGCCCCAAGACCCTTCCCAGGATGATACAACACAGGTGCTGCCACAGTAGTGGCCAGGTGGAACTGCCTCACCTGCCTTGTACATAGCCAGACATAAACCAGATAAGCCAGATAAAAGATAGGCAGGAGTGCCTGGTTTTGTTGCAACCCTTCCTGGTCTGACCCTTTATGCTCCTCCTGGAAACAGAGGCACATGAGGCAGGTGACTATAGGACCCTCACCTAAATTCTGATAGTTAAGGCAGCCCTGCCACACAGGAAAACAGGGCTCATCTTCAGTAGTGAAGCTTCCAAGGCTTCAGCTATCACAGTACACTCCCCTATTCCTTTTCATATAGTGCAATATGGTTATCCGCACAACTATGAGAGAGAGGAAGTGCTCTAATGCTCATTGTAGGGATGGATATAGATGGCATATTATGACTTAGTTACATAGGAAATGTGAAAAAGAACAAAATTAGTCTTCCACACTAGAACTCTCAGTGCGTGTGTCTTCAGATGAGACCAGAAGGAACCTCCGTGATCACACAGCCTGACCTGCAAAATACAGGCCAGAGGAGCTCCTCAAAATGGCTCTTATTTGGATTATAGCATCCTCCAGAAAAGCATCCAGTGGTCAACTACCTTCACAGTTCACATCTGCCAGCAGTAAAGATTTGTATCAAATGGTCTGTGAGGTACTGAAGTACCATGATTAATATCCCAGAAAAGGCCTCTGAGAAATTAATGTATTTACATGTAGGCTTTGGGCAACTGGCACTTAGGAAGCCCAGGGTAAGAACTGAATGAAAACAAAAATATTGAACAGCTGCCTCAAACTCTGAACACTATCCATTCTGTTACCAAGTGAAACAGGGGTCTCATGGAAAAGATGGAATGTGATACTCAAAGGCCACATGATAACACACCTGCAGAAAACAGCTGAGTTGTGGTGGCACAAAAAGACCCAAAAAACCATTCTGACATTTTTCTGACTGAACGTCTTAATTTTGTAACCTCAACCTCATAATTTAGCTGTCACCAGGTTTGCAGAAATCTAGAATGGTTTCAGTCAGTCTGCACTCCAATGCCCTTTACATGCACTGTCAATTCAGTCTAACTGCTCTGAACTGGGTAGCTAGTATTTGGGATTTTTTTTTACATGATTCACCGAGCAAGATTTGATTGGAAGAGGGAGATAATGCAGGCAGACTCCTACTCCCTAAATTATAGCAGGGCAATTATACAGAAGAAATAGTGTCACCATCATTCTGGATGTGTCATGTCTTACAAGTGCAGTCTGGCACAATTTGGAAAGTTAAAATCCCCCATTAATACCATCTCATACTTTTTAGATGATCTCGTCATCTATTTGGAGTGCCTTGTCCACCTCTTCTTGACTTGGTGGACTATAACAGGCTTGCACCATAATATCACCACTATTCTTTCCCTCTATGCTGGTTTGTTGTTTTCTTCCCGGTGGAACCAGGAACCATATTTTTGTCACATGGCACAATACTTCCTCCCCTCCACCCCCAAACCTATCCCTCTAAAACAGTGCATAACCTTGAATGTTATTTCAGTCATGAGACTTGTCCCATGTTTTTGTAATACCAGTTAAGTTATAGGTTTATTTTTGCAGACTACGACTTCCAGCTTACCCTGCTTCCTCCCTGTACTCTTTGTATTTGTATGTATAAATCTAAATACTTATGCATTTTTGACCTACTAATTTTTCCTTTGACATTTCTTTTTGTTCTTCTGGTGTCTGCACACAAATGCAGGGAGCCTGGGAAACAAGCAGGAAGAATTGGAAGTCCTTACACAGTCAAGGAACTATGACGTAGTTGGAATAACAAAGACTTGTTGGGATAGCTCTCATGACTGGAGCACTGGCATGGATGGGTACAAAATGTTCAGGAAGGACAGGCAGGGGAGGAGAGGAGGAAGAATTGTACTGTATGTAAAAGAGATGTACAATTGCTCAGAGATCCAGTATGAAACTGGAGAGAGGCCTGTTGAAAGTTTCTGGGTTAAAGTTAGAGGGGAGAGCAACAAGGGTGACCGTTGTGGTGGGTGTCTGCTATAAACCACCTGACCAGGAGGATGAGGTAGATAAGGCTTTCTGCAGCCAACTAACCAAAGTTTCTAGAAACTATGCCTATGAATTCTTTCAGCTGAGAATTATTCCACTTTTGAACCAATCATTTGTTAAATCAACCACTGGAGAAAAATTAAAAGTTATTCAAGGTATTGGCATTTCCCCTTCAAGTTTCAGTGTATTATTTACTCAAACTAACCCAACAAACTTATGTCAGCTAGCTTGTGCTTGGAGGTCAAGATTTTGTACAAACCTTTTATACATTCTTCTGTATCCAACACTGACCAAATCTGCCATAATCTCTCTCTCTTTTTTTTTTTAATTTACATTAATGTCTGTGATCTGAGCAAGATCTAAGTAGCCTAGATTTCCATTTTTCACTTTGAAATATAAGACAAGTTTTTATAAAATCTCAGATCCTGGGAAAAGTGATTCTGCTACAAGCAACCTTCAATGCAAACAAAGAGACATTTCAGCAAAGAGACATTATGGTATTTGCAGTTCAAGTAATGCACTTAGAAACTGAAAGTCAAAGTCAGACTGGCCATTTCTTTATTCCCAGCTTGAAACAATTTCAATAAGGAACAGCTAGCTTAATTAGCAACGGATACAATTTGCATCTGCATCTAGTATGAGGTTAGAAACACCAGTAAGGGAATTGCAAATTCTCTCGCATACATTTGGAGCAAACAAGCGCTCATTCTTTTTGAGAGACAATAAACGCGGTCGAGTTCTGGTGCTTCTCAGTGTTCACCTGGTGAATGAAAATGCCATCACCTATTTGAAGCCAGCTTTCTTACCTGTGGATGGTTCTTCCACACCTCGTACATAACCCTTAGGACATGGAGCTTCCCCTCATCACTTTCAGCAAGCGTTTTGAAGACTTCATGAAACCTTGTTACAACAGATAAAAGCAATCAGCAGGTGCACAGCCAGCAGTTTAACTGGTCCAGTAAATATCTGCTTTTGGTCAATAGAAAGCAATGCTCACGGTATGATCCAATCTACTCCAAAGCAATGAGGAGGTAGGAATTCAACTGAGTAAAGGCAATTGCAAAGTGTTTACAGAAGTTAGTTATGCAGATATAAATTACTTTTAGGCCCTACTATGCAATCAGTAGTGACCACGTGTGCCAATGATGGTAACAGGGCACTAACAATAAAGTCTATGATCAATTGCAAGTCAGGGGCTCGCCATTTGTTATAGTAATGCAATTCTTCAACCAAGAGACAAATGCACATTTTATGTAGTTCAATGCACCTTTCTACATTTAAAGAGCAGTTCAACTTTATGTAACCAACTTTCATGTTCCGTTGACAGTTCAAGAGAGAAAAAAGCTGATTCAGAAACAGCTGGACACAGATCACAGCATACCTTACATGAACATAGCTAAAGAATGTGTTAAGAAATCATGATAAATTTTGAGCAAACAAAGATTTCAAGAACGTTTTCAATGCTTGCAGTAGAAAACATAAAAGTTGAAATGTTTCTTCATAAGGGGATAGATACACGTAGGAAAGACGTGAGGGAAGGGAAGGGGAGACATTAGATATTAAGCACATGTCTATTTAAAGTTTACCTACTTGTTAGCTGCTCCTGCTCTGAGATGTTCCAATGTATGCTGTGCTTGTGATCTCACACAGGGAGCCAGCCAACAGGGGGTCACAAGAGGGTTTTTCCCCACTCTATGGCATGGTTTTGCAAACTTAAAGATGGGTCATAGTTTTTGGACTATAAGAGACTGGCAAAACCATGCCATATAGTAAAGAAATGTACCACTTACCTACCCCATTTTATGCTGGCTGCCAGGCAGCTGTAATATCACCAGCACAGTGCACTGCTGGAACACTGAACCAGGAGCAGGTGCTACTTGACACTGGGGAGCAGGTAAATCTAAAACTAAGGGAAATAAGCACATTTTAAGATGAGCTGTGGCAAGTGCCTCTGATCACTTATCTGGGGCATTCTGAACATCTCTCTATTACTGGCTATGTGTAAATATTCTCAGGCCACTTCTGAGAAAGAGATGAAGCTGTAAGATATGGTGCTGGGCTCATTTCTCTTAAATATCATCACACAAGAAGAACTCTGTGGTTTTTGCCAGACTAAATACAAAAAAATATTAGCAATCCAAAATGAAATTAAAACCAAGAAATGT
The DNA here is from genome assembly GCF_000455745.1 of Alligator sinensis. Classification (NCBI taxonomy): domain Eukaryota; kingdom Metazoa; phylum Chordata; order Crocodylia; family Alligatoridae; genus Alligator; species Alligator sinensis. Next base: position 1,008,326 of record NW_005841935.1, read on the forward strand.
GGAATTAATCAAGTTACTTATTGAGTGCTTCTCAAAACTCTGATTGGATTTTTCATCATGTGTTATATACAGGCTTTTCAAATTCAGACTATATTAATAATACCGATGACCTATACCTATTACATTCATATATATAAACTGGCAGAGCACCAGGATGTTTAACTGAGGTGAGCATGGGAGACCATCTTTGCCTTAAGCTTATGATCCAACTGGAATTTTAAAAATATAAGAATTAATCAAAATATTTAAAATATTTAAAACATCATTTTAACAGCAAAAGAATACAATCTAACACGAGTCTGGTAGAGCACAGTCATTTTGCACTGGAGTCTCTAATGAGATTTAGACATAATACTGGAGGATAAGCTTCACTTCTCTCAGTTTTTCTGTGGGACGTGGTACAAAGCCATAATGAAGGTTGGATGGAGAATTTCTTTAGCTAATTTTTCAGGCTAATTAAATTGGGAGAAGCAGTTTAATTCTGGGAAAGAGCTAGAGAGCCCCAGAAGAGCAAAAATGTCAAAGGAAAAATTAGTAGGTCAAAATGCATAAGTATTTAGATGCATACATACAAATACAAAGAGTACAGGGAGGAAGCAGGGTAAGCTGGAAGTCATAGTCTGCAAATATGAACCTATGACTTAACTGGTATTACAAAAACTTGGGACAACTGCCATGATTGAAATAACATTAAGGGATATACTCTGTTTTAGAATAATAGGTTTGGGGGAAAAAGGAGGTATTGTATCATATGCCAAAAATATGGTTCCTAGTTCCATGGGGAATAAGACAACAAATCAACTTAGAAGGAATGAATAGTGGTGATATTATGGCGCGAGTCTGTTATAGTCCACCAAGTCAGGAAGAGGTGGACAAGGCATTCCAAGGAGATGACGAGATAATCTAAAAAGCATGAGATGGTATTAATGGGGGATTTTAACTTTCCAGATTGTAATAAACCATGCACTACTAAGATACGACCTAGGAGCTCAAGTTTCTCTCCTATGTTCTACTGTGTCTCTTAGGGGATAGATAAGATCTTGCTCCTGGGGTAACTCAACCCTAGCCAATCTCAGTCTCCCTCAATCCCAAATCAAAAATTCACAGCTTCAACAGTGGAAGCTCTGCCACTCTTTGTGGTTATCACCCTGGATCTGCAAAAAAAAAAAAAAAAAAAAAAGCAGATCCAGATTCCTCCCCGCCTTTCCAAGGAAGAGGAAACCCTGAAGTATGAAATGCTTTGTTATCATGCTTGCCACCGACAATCAGGCAAAAGGAAAAAAGGTTTTATTACAAGAAAAGATAAAAGGTGTAAGCAAAACAACTGTAGTTTGAGAGACGGATAAGAGGAAAATAAAAGGTAAAAAATACAAGATCTCACCTCGATTCTCTATCTAGAAATAGCCTCAGAGCAATCCCTTGTAACCAGCAATTTCCATGCAGATGTCTCTCTTGGCTAGTGTCCTGCCCACTCAAAATCCCACAGCTTGCCCCAGCTGAATCCTACATGGATTCCTCAAGTTCAGGAACATCTAGTCTTTTTTACCAACTTGGAAGCTGGGGCCATAAAAACTGTCCTCTTCCCTAGGGATCTCCCAACCTGTTCTAAGGAACAAGATTTTATACCTTCCAAATCTCCTTTTTGTTTCTAGGGAGAATATTATGCAGATAAGTCTTCTCTCTCCACCAGGGAGTGACTGACAGTGCTTTGCCCCTTCTATCTGCACCCCCGCAACAAAAAAGCTTTTGGGGACAATTTATTTCGCTACTGTTTTATATAAGGAGCAAATATGACCTCCTCTGAATGGTGTTTCTCAAAAACTTATCTTTGTCACCAGGTCTGGTCTGTGTTGCTCTTGGGTAAGAGAAGAGCTTTAGGTGAGAGATGAGCCACACCTGACTACTGCAATTAGAATCATAGTCAGAGAAAACTAGGGTTGGAAGGGACCTCAGGAAGTCATCTAGTTCAACCCCCTGCTCAAAGCAAGATCATTCCAGCCACAGCTTTGTTGAGCTGGGCCTTAAAAATCTCCAAGGATGGAGATTCCACCATCTCTCTAGGTAACATGTTGTGCCTCACCACCCTCATCGTAAGAGCTTTTCCTAACATCCAACGTAAACTTCCCTTGCTGCAACTTGAGACCATTGCTCCTTGTTCTGTCATCTGCCACCACTGAGCAGTCTAGGCTCCATCTTCTTTGGAATCACCCTTTAGGTAGCTAAAGGCTGCTATTAAATCCCCCCTCCGTCTTCTCTTCTGCAGACTAAATAAACCCAGTTCCCTCAGGCTCTCCTCAGAAGTCATGTGTCCCAGCCCCCTAACCATTTTCGTTGCCTTCTGCTGGACTCTCTCCAACTAGACCACATAGCTTCTGTAGTGGGGGGCCCAAAACTGGACACAGTACTCCAGATGTGGCTTCACCGGTGCTGAATAGAGGGGAATAATTACTTCCCTTGATCTGCTGGCAACACTCTGACTAACACAACCCAGTATGCTGTTAGCCTTCTTGTCAACAAGGGCACACTGTTGACTCATATCTAGCTTTTTGTCCACTGTAACTCCCAGGTCCTTTTCTGCAGACCTGCTACTTAGCCAGTTGGTCCCAAGCGTGTAGTAGTGTATGAGATTCTTCTGTCCTACATGCAGGATTTTGCACCTGTCCTTGTTGAAACTCATCTTGCAGTTAGTCTAGGTCACTCTGAATCCTAGCCCTACCCTCCAGCATATCTACTACTCCCTGCAGCCTGGTGTCATCCACAGACTTGCTGAGGGTACAATCCATCCCATCTTCCAGCTCAGTGGTGATGAGTAGGGGGTGCACGTGCACCCCCTGAGAGCACTGGTGCACCCCCCATCAGGCTGTGCTCCCTGTTTAGGTGACAGACAGGGGGGCAGGCAGAAGTGCCGGTGTCCCAGCTGCGAGCACTGGCCAGGGAGCAGGGCTACCAGCAAAAGTGGCCATGCCACTTCCAGAAGTGACCGCTTTTTGGTGAGTGAGATCGGCCACTGGGTGACACCTCCCTCCCCTCAGTCAGTGAGATCAGCTGTGGGGGACCCCGCTCCCCGACTGGTGTCAGGGGGGCAGATGCCCCTCCCCCGACTCAGGAGGCACCAGCCGCCCATGTTCCAGTTTGTTAATGAAGATATTGAACAAAACTGGCCCCAAGACCGATCTATGGGACACTCCACTTAATACCAGCTGCCAACTACACGTGAGCAAGAAGTCAAGGGGCATATCTCAGAATGTGTAGAACTCTTGTTCCAAGTAGTCTTTGCACAAGTAGACTACATTAAAATTGATCTATACCATTCATATTACCATCCTGTCAGTAATCACCTACCAGGTCTTCCCAATTTACTGTATAAATGTTATGCTATATGAAACTTCCTTAGCCTGATGAAGGGTTTTTGAACCCGAAAGCTTGCTTAAGGAAACTTCCTTAGCCTGACAAAGGGTTTTTGAACCCGAAAGCTTGCTTAATAACTATTCTCCAACTATTTGGGTTGGTCTAATAAAAGATATCAAATTCACCCAAGGAACCTTGTCATGCTATATGGAAGCATTATTCCACCAAGCATGTCACTGGTTCAATCAAAATATGTTCCACAAACCCAGAAGCCACATATACAAGCACATGCATAAACACACACATCTACTTACTTTGCGAGGGCACTGAAGGAGTGGCTGAAGGACTTAGCAGCTAGATGGAGCAGAGTTTGTACAAAAACTTCTATTTTCAGAGGGTTGAAGCTGAACCCTTCATCTGAAAGTTGGAACAACAAGAACTTCTAGTACATATTAAGTTAATGACATTTAATCTTCACAAAGTTTTGAGGAGAACTGGGATTTTTTTCATCATTTTGTTCACCTATTTTTTTTTTTAGCATCTGTGGGCAGGGAATCAAGTAAATACTTTGAGAAGCAGTGGTAGAGGCTCCCACCATGAATCAGGAGCTACCATGGGAGACTATATTCAACTCCTGTTTTACACCAACAGAGAAGATTCCATTCCCATCTGAAAATTTAGCAACCCTTGCAAAACTCACTGTTGTCTTTCAGATCTATGAGTACTAAATTGCTTGTTTTTCAGGGCATGACAAATCAAAGTGAAATGCCTTGCAGATTCTTCCATGTGTCAGGTATCCAGGTTGTAGCCATATTGGTCTAGAGGAAAAAGCAATCAGGACTTGTAGTAGAAGTAATATATTTTTATTAGACCAACTAGATTTAATTTTTTTCAAAAATCTACTTGGTCTAATAAAAGATATCACCTCTACTGTGAGTCCTTATTGTAGATTCTTGTAAGCCATGTTTTCTTAAACTGGGGCACTTCTACACCTGTGTGCTTGTATAAATACGAGAATTACAGAGCAAATCAAACTTGTCCCACCCAAACTAACAAGTTTAAAAATCACCACTCCTCAAGCCTCACTCCCTTTCACACACTTTTCTTTAAAAATATCCCCAAGGACAGAGAGGCCCAGCAAGTTAAACTCTGGCTCTGGCTACACTGGTAGAAGGGCTGGAAAAGTTTTAGGCAAGGCCAATCAAGGCCTTATGAGAATGCTTATTCTATTTGAATTGGGGGAGGCCTGCTAATGCACTTGAGCCATGTACATCTTTCTTCTGTAAGGCTAAGTAACTGCTGCTAAAGGAGAAAGCATACAAAGTTATGTACCAGCAAAACCCACAGATCCATACAATGTCACAAGTAGTTTCAGTTACAGAACAAATCAGGATCTTACAGTGTCTAATATCAAGTATCCTTACCATCATCATCATCCTGGTTAGGATTGGGCACATCTTTTAAGATGCTGAAGATTTCATCATTACTGGCTTTATTTTTAATAGCAATAGTCAAACAGAGTGCAACAGTATATCCTGGAAGGGACCCTAAGGATAACAAAGAAAAATGCTCAGCTGATCCTTTCAAAATCAAACGCAATGAATATTTTATATCAGCCCAAGTATTTCTCATATGCATACACTTTCTTGAACATTGTAAAGTTATCAATTACTGTTTTCTATTAAAAACAGACATTTGTGCTGCCTGGTAATATGGTTTGTGCAGCAAAGCTACAGGCCAACACGCTACATCTAGATCTTACCTGGCCATCTCACTGGTGTTTATGCTCTGAAGCAATGACCAAGCTTAACAATTAATACTAACTACTTAGATTGCATTCACAATTTTCAGCGGCAGCCCTAAACTGGACGACACCAGCCCTCACTAAATAGCTCAACCTGAAACCTGAAGGCCTCAAAGTAGATACAGAAGACAGGAGTATTACATTTTTCTACTGCACTTGATTTGTTGTTTTGTCTTCTATTCCTACTTACCAAATAGAAGAGAGGTGGACTTCAGGGGAAATCTATTTATCTACATATGAATAACTAAATTTCTCCACTGCTCCATCTCTTACCCCTTCTTTAAAAATGCTGCCACAGCATGAATTTTAGCTTTCATACTTACTGTTGCTTTCATCTCCATACTTGTATATACACACTGGATTTGCAGGACTCAAGACAGAAAAACTTGCAGGAACAATGTCTATTATCCGTTGATGGTAGGAAAGTCTGCAAAAATAAATTTCAGTTGTGGTAGAATTAAAATGGGGATATCTTCAGGTATGCTTCAGGATACTGCTCAATGTAAGATTTTTGGGGTTTTAATCTTGGCAGAATATAAACCAAGAAGTCTAAAACAGTTCATTTAATACTGTGATTAGCTCCTGCCAGATATTAAGATCTGCAGGAACCAGGCTTGGAATAAGACTTTCTGTGGACAGTTTTGATTTTAATAGCACAAAAACATATTCTCATCCTCACCTAATTAACTAACTTTGCTCATGAAAAAAGGACACACAGCAAACAGTGCCACATTTTATTCAAACGTGCAAGATGCTATGCAGACCACAGGTGTCTCAAACTCAGGAAGCCAACTAACCAGGTGCCCTCACTTTAACATTTGGCCTCCTTTACTCTTTACAAAAATATGCAAGGATTAACCCACCAGCATTTGAAATGACATGAAAGGGATTCACGGACCAAAAGCATTTCTCTTGTCAGACCAGGCTAATCTTCCTTCAATACCTCTTGTCTCACAAAAGAAATATTTCATTTAAGCCTCCTAAATCACTTAAGGCCTTTGAAAATTTTACTTGCCAAGAAGGTCCACGTTGCCTCTGACCATGAAGTGCACCTGCTCCTTGCAAACAGTAGCCACCACCTCCATGTAATAATGTAGCTGAGTGGATGAGGTGTCCTTTGGGGTAGTGTTTCAAGGCAGGGTAGACATGTCCTTACCGTCTCCTATCCTTCTCCCCTCTCCAATTACTAACCCAATCTTAAGAATAAAAGAGCATATGGAAACTTCCTTTTATGTCAAGTATCACAAACTTGAATGTAGCATGCACTGGGATGCAGTGTGACTTTAAATGTCCCCACACTAAGAGCCAATGGGCTTCCTTCACACAAGAGACATTTAAAGTCATGCTGTATTGCCCAATGCTGATCTACAGCATGTGCAGCTGGGGACCTGGGAGCTCCTCAATGTCGAGCTGAACACGCTCCAGCGTGAAAGTTTTCACATTGAAGTGCATGCAGCTAGGGAATGGGGAGCTCCCCAGGCCCCAACTGCATGCCCCCAGTTTCCCTGCCTAAGAGCCAGTGCTGCTCCTGCTCCCTTTTGAAGGGGGTGCTGGTGCAGCCTAGCATTGGGGAAGCTGGTTCCTAAATGCTCGGTTGCACCAGCATTGCCAGGGTATAGGGAGCCCATCATGGCTTATTTTCCTCATGCCAGGCTTCTTGTGCTGGCACTTGCACAGCCGGGATCTGAGGAATTCTATCTATCCCTGATCCCCCCACAAAAGTCATTCATTCTGCTATGCACATATCAAGCTACACACAGTTTTTGGGACCGGGGACAGAATTCTTAAGATCCTAATCATGAGATCATTTTGATAGCTGCCAGTCTTTGAGTGACCCATATTTTGCAGCAACATCATGTAAAGCCTATTACTCGCCCCTCTCCATCATCAGATTTGTCACTCAAGTACAAAGGTGTGTCCACACCAGATCCTGGGAATCCTTAAGCCACCACTTTCAAGTACATCTATCCACCTGCTCTTACTTGCATGTGCCAAAGTCAGAAGAAAGGTTGTGAAACTCAAGGAACTGATGGGCAGCATCTCCTGGGAAGCCAGGCTGAGGGGGAAAGGAGTTCAGGACAGCTGGCTGTATATTAAAGAATCCTTACTGAAGGTGCAGGAAAGAACCATCCCAATCCGCAGAAAAACTAGAAGTGTGGCAGGAGACCAATTCGGCTTAGCAGGGAGCTCTTCAGTAAGTTAAACCACAGAAAGGAAGCGTACAAGTGAAAGCTTGGACAAACAACTAGGGAGGAGTATAAGAGTATTGCTCAGGCATGCAGGGATGAAATCAGACAGGCCAAAGCACAATTGGAGTTGCAGTTAGCAAGGGACATGAAGGGTAACAAGAACGATTTCTACACGTCAGCCACAAGAGGAAGATCAGGGAAAGTGTGGGTCCCTAACTGAATAGGGGAGGCAAACTAAGTGAAAGATGATATTGAAGAGGCTGAATTACTCAATGCCTTTTTCACCTGTCTTCACAGGAAAGATCAGCTCTCAGACTACTGCACCTGGCAGTACAGTTTGGGGAGGAGAGAGGAAAACTGAGGCAAAAGAACAGGTTAGGGACTATTTGGAAAAGCTGGCTGTGTACAAGTCCATACAGCCAGACACGATGCATCTGATGTGATTACAGAGCTGCTGGCCATTATTTCTAAAAACGTGTGGTGGTCAGGAGAGGTCCTGGATGATTGGAAAAAGGCAAATACAGTGCCCATCTTTAAGAAAGGGAAGAAGGAGGATCCAGAGAACTACAGACCAGTCAGTCTCACCTCAAGTTGCTGGAAAAATCATGGAGCAGGTCCTCAAGGAATTCATTTCTAAACACTTGGAGGAGAAGAAGGTGATTAGGACAGGTAGCATGGATTCACCAGGGGCAAGTCATGCCTGAGCAACCTGACTACCTTCTATGATGAGATGAATGGCTTTGTGTTGCAGGGAGAGCAGTGGATGTAATATACTTGGACTTTAACAAGGGTTTTTGTACAGTCTTCCACAACATTCTTGCAACCAAGCTAAGGAAGCATGAGTTGGATGAAGGAACTGGGAGATGGATAGAAACCTGGCTGAATTGTTAGGCTCAACAGTAGTCAATGACTCGGTATCTAGTTGGCAGCCGGTCTCAAGCAGAGTGCCCCAGAGGTCAGTCCTGGGGTCAGTTTTGTTCAATATCCTCATCAGTGAATTGGAAGATTGGATGGAGCACACTCTCAGCACGTTTGCAGATGACACCAAGCTGAGGGGAGTAGTAGATATGCTGGAGGCTAGGGCTAGGATTCAGTTAGACCTCAAAAAACTGGAGGATGGGACCAAAAGAAATCTCATGAGATTTAATAAGGACAAATACCAAGTCCTGCACTTAGAACAGAAGAATTCCATGCCCCAGTACAGGCTGGGGACAAACTGCATAAGCAGCAGCTCCGCAGAAAAGGACCTGGGGGTTACTGTGGAAATTAAGGTGAATATGAGCCAACAGTGTGCCGTTGTTGTAAATGCGGCTAACAGCATACTGGGTGGATTTAGTAGGAGTGTTGCCAGCAGATCAAGGGAAGTAATTATTCCCTTCTATCCTGTGCTAGTGAGGCCACATCTGGAGTACTGTGTCCAGTTTTGGGCCCCCCACTACAGAAAGTAAGTGGATAAATTGGAGAGAGTCCAGCAGAGGGCAAAGAAAATGGTTAGGAGGCTGGGACTCATGACTTCAGAGGAGAGGCTGAGGGAACTGGGATTATTTAGTTTGGAGAAGAGGAGACAGAGAGGATATAATAGCAGCTTTCAATTACCTGAAGGGTGGTTCTAAAGAGGATGGAGCTAGACTGTTTTCAGTGGTGGCAGATGACAGAACAAGGACCACTGGTCTAAAGTTGCAGCAAGGGAAGTTTAGGTTGGATATTAGGAAAAACTCTCTCACTAGGAGGGTAGTAAAGCATTGGAACAGGTTACCCAGAGAGGTGGTGGAACCTTCCTTGGAGGTTTTTAAGACCTAGCTAGACAAAGGTCCCTCCTGAGGTCCCTTCCAACCCTAATTTTATATGATTCTATGAAGTTGTTGCAGAGGCAGCCCTGCCACTGTTGTTCTCAAAACCTCTTTTGCTAGTAAGTTTGAGCTGGAGGCCAAGACAAAGCATGCTTCACTACTTTATTTCCAGGTTTGGGGCATGAAATGGGAGAAGTAGAGAGCATGTTTGAGAGAGATGCTCCCTTGGAGTGCTAAGGTGGCAACGTATATGTACCCCAAAGTAAAAGGAGCATCTATGAGTGCACTGTACGTGCACTAAGCACTAAGTGCTTGCTCCTCCACGTTCCCCTTGTGTGAGGCTAAGTGCAGGCCCCTCAGTGGCCAGCTCCAATACAAGAAGGTAAGCTCACAATCATCTCTGCCCTACTGATCTATAAAGAACTAATCTCTCACTCCTTTCTTCCTGCCCTTGTGCCCAGAGTTAAGTGCTGCAATAAGCAAACTAGTTATTGAAATGGGGTGCCATTTAATTTGAAGATGTTATGGAAGAGTGCGAAGGGCCTAAAAATGTTGAGAATCACTGGAATAGATTGACATTTCTGGCAATGTGATTGAAGAGAAGATGCAGCATCAAAAAACTGTGAAAGGGGGGTTGTGTACATATCCCAGCATAAAGTATATTGTTAAACAAACCTGAAAACAAATGTGATACCCTTGAAGTGGTGTGTGTTCAAAAGCCTCACTTACCTCATGCATTTTTCCAAGACTTCTTTTACAAATTTGGCTTTAGACTTTTCAGGGTCTTGGGTAAGACAGTCTGACCTACAAACAACAAAGTTTGACAGTGCTGGCAACATAGTGGCAGTTGGCAGTAATTGGACCTCTTTACAAATTAAGATTTTTTTTTTTAACAAAGTAAAATAATTTTGTCAAACCATATTTAGTGGATTATGGTCTATTAAGTTACATAAAGGCAACAAAGGATAACTTTTCTTGGATCTAGAAAGCTTTACAGAAGTGAAACTGCTATGGCAATACATGCTTTATGCTAAATATGGTTGGCTGGAAACAACTACAAGCATTTTATGGGTAGGTTTGAAAGTTTCAGATGTGTGCAGCATCTGGCTTAAATGACAATCCTAAAAGAAACTCACCAGTCCTCCCAGCTCCAACGGAACTGAAAGTTACTCAGATGATGAGAAAACCAATTAATGAACCTTAAAGAGAGAAAAGAACAATTTCACTGCACTTACCCGATTGCAAGACTACTGCAGTTTTAAGATGATCCCCCCCAATAATTATATGCTATACATGGAAAAACTTATAAATTTGTTTTAAATTTCCATGCCTGAAATCTAATAATTGGAGTGCAGTCTTAAATTTGTGTCTTGTCCCATTCTGTCCCTCCACCCCTAATACAGCAGGGAAAAGCAGCAGCAAGGGGTCAGCAGCCTGATGCTTGTACCCTGAGACTGCCTCCCCCCACACCTCCCCCTGTACCTTTACCACCTGCTCCCCCCACTTACCATTAGCTGTGGTTCCAGCTCCATTCTGGCCCCAGCCTGACCACACAGCAGTGGCAGCAGTAACTCTAGCATCCTGGGGCTGGACCTACTGCTGTAAGTGCTGTTGTATGGCTCCAGGGCTGGAACAAGCATGTACTGTATATGCCCTAGGCTAGGATGGGGCAAGAAGCATGACTGATGGTAAGTGGTGACTTGAGGAAATGGGGGGAAGGGGGCAAGAGGAGAGGCTGCTGCTCTCCAGGTCATTCTTCACCTGGAAGTAAGCCTGACATGTTCTGGTCACTATTTTATTGGCTAAAATAGGGTTAAAGTATCGTTTCAATGTTGGCAAATAACAGTTTTTCAGTAATTGTAGCTTATTGGGGGGGGAAAGAAAAACAAAGAAAAAATATCTCCTCGCATTCTGGTCCTGCCGCAGGTACTTTAATAAATTCTTTAAGTTACAGACTTAAGTTCTCAGTGTTTACTGGTTACTGCCATGTTTTTGAAAAAGGAGAAAATTAGATTTATATTTTTACAGATGCTTAGCATTAAGTTTAGTGAGTTATTTTGGCTCTCCTGGGCCATAATTGAAAAAGCCTCATGTTTTCTCAGATATGAGACTGATGACTTGATATCAATTTTTGTTGCAACCTGATGATTTTTATCAACATTTCCTCCACAGCAACTGCAAGTCTTATAAAACTACTTAGCTTCACATAATCTTTAGAATGCTAAACTGCTCCCTTCCTTTGGCCTACCAACCCACAGTAAAACCAACTCCAAAAACTCGGTACAGCCAGAAGCCAGTGGGTGGAGGCAGCATGCTTCATAGAACAATTTAAGGGGAGGAGCTGCCATTAACTTTCTAATGGCATTATGCAAATAGACCTGGAGAGGCAACAGGTCACTGGTAAAACTAGGAACAAAAAACAATAGGGAGGAAAGAGAGGTGAGGCGGGGGGAGATGCTAGTTCCCCTCTTTCAGTTTTGAAGTCTCAAATCTAAAGTACAAATGTTAAATTAAAAAAAAAGAAATGGGAACAAGATGCCAAAGCAGGAATTTTAGATTTGTGGATTAAAAGCGGACAGCATGTAAAAAGGAGAAAAAATGTGAGTGTATTATGATGTTCCTGAAATGCACAAACACTTACCTGTCTACACATATAGTATTCATAGTATCCAAACGCATATACAGCATTTCTGTGGCTTGCGCAAGCTGTGTAGTTTCTAATTAAGGTTAACAGAGAAGAGTCTAAAAATAGATCACCCTCTCCAAA
>NW_005841935.1:1020254-1032815 GCF_000455745.1 Alligator sinensis
TTCTGTACTGCCATTCTGTTTACCTGCTTGTCCCAAATGACAGCAAGTCATAGTAACTCTACTGACAAAAGGGGTTTTGCAGTTTGGCCCAACAAGCAAATTCTATTCTCTATTCAAGGTATTTTTCTTTCGTAAAGCACCATCAGGCTCCTTATAGAGGTCCAACTTTCTAGGACTTCTGCATTGGATTATAATGGGACAACTTTTTGGATGGTATGCACTTTTATGGTTAAGTGCCTGTGATGCTGCTTAATAAACAAGCTACCTTTACTCATGGTTATCTTTTAATTCATTAAACCAGGGGTGTCCAACCTGTGGCACTCATCCCACACATGAGAGAGGCACCCCTGTGGTGGCATGCAGCAGATCAGGGAGGGAGGAGAGAGCAAGAAGTACAGCTGCAGATTGGGGAGGGAAGGGGACTGGAGTGGCAGTAGAGGAGGGTGTGGGGCTTAATTTGTGGCATGCTTACCAAGAATGTTGACCTCCATTGCTTTAGACGCATCATTTATTTATGCTATACTGTTTTCATCACTTGGGGTAAGGGAGATAGGGGTGGGGTGGGGAGGGCAGATTACACAGAAAGTAGCTCAGGAATTAAAAAAGGGTGGAAGTCCCCCGCCATACTCAGTTGCTAATTTTTTAAAAAGGTATAGGGAAGATTTAAGAGAGCAATGGAAATACTTCATGACTAAAGCAAGAATGAAGAAGGTTTTTTTTATTGCTGCATAACTTTATGGCCCAAAGCTGTTAATACTTATCCATACCGGTTTGTTTGTTTTTTATAACAATGAATTTCAGAAGCAAGGGTGAGCCTTTATAATTAATTCTGGATGACAATACTTCGAGGGGGAAAAAAATTTAAAACATGTCAAAGATCTGACTACCATATTTACTCTAATCCAAGATGAGGTTGGATGAGAGCTGGAATGGCTCATTTGGAACAGGAGGGGGCATATGGCCAGGGGAACACGGGGGAGACAGTGGGGTGCGCATGTGAGACTAGCCTGCAGCCTCCCCGCACCCTCTTGCCCACTGCGCTTGTGCCTGCCCCTGCACCCCCATCACTATCCTTTACTGTCCTCCCCCTTCTGCTCCCGGCCCTCCAGCTCCAACCTGGCCCATCTAGGAGCTACTACTGCTTCTGCCTGGACTGAGGCCAGGATAGGGCCATGCTGCTGCAGAGGAGCAGAGCTGCAGCTGAAGATAAAAGGGAAGGGGTGGGAGAAGGCTGGCTATAGGGGTTGGGAGGAGGTACACTGTAGTTGGGAACAAGCACAGGCAGAGGGGCAGGCAGCAAGGGTGTAGGGGTCTGGCCCCTTACCCCTCCACCACTGCTTCCCCTGCTACAGCAGTGGAGGGGATGGATTTGAGATGACCTTCCATTAATTAAATTCCACTCTTGGAAAATAACAACACACTTACAATTTTCTATACATAGAATCTAATTACTGGGGTGGGGGCAGTTTGTCTTAAATTGAAAGTCATCTTGGATTCAGAAAAATACTATAATTCTACATACTTCCAAGCTGATAAGAAAACTGCACACCAATAGGATCAAAAACTTGATATAACAAAACTCCTATGCTGCAACAACCTTTTTTAAATGCAGTGTCCTGCAAAATTTAAGAACTTGTTATCACCTTATCTCTTGCTGGGAAATATTTCTATTTAAGAATGTAGAGAGAAGTCTTATAATCACATTATTTGTATAACTATGTAATTATTTATTTATATGTATATACGTATGTATATATTTACAGGATCAGAAACTGATCAACAGGTTTTTTTAAAAAGACTCTGTCCCAGTTCAAACATTTTCAAATCAAATTTCTAGTGGTTCAGCTGCACATGAAGCATGTTTATTATTCTGATGCTGGACTTAAGTATTAAAGCCAAATTGCATACATAGCAGCTGACATATTGCTATGCTTGACCAGCAGAAACAAACATGCTGAGTTTGCTGCTAGTCTGTTTCATGCCTTATGCTTCTGTTCCATAAACAAAGTACAGTTGTCTCTTTTCTGGCACTTGGGAATTATTTTTAAACTTTCCATAGCACTGGCTTTCCTCCATGATGTTGATGCTAGGGCAAGGCTACTCAAACTAAAATGGCTATGTGGCTGCATTATACATTGGCACATGCAGTATTAACAGGCAGTACATTTGTTTTACACAACTGGCAACAGGGTGGAAGAAATGATCATTGCTGTATCTATACCATTTAGATTCCTACAGGATGGAATGTTTTGGGATTTTTTTCTCTTCTGTAGAAAACAAACAAGGAAAGGATACAACTTGTGGTAAAGAGCCAGGCTGAAGTTTGCATAGTTCAATAAGAAGTGTTGTGTACATAACTTCAATGTGTGGTGGAGTTGGAAGCTGAAACAACTCTGAAAATATTACCTGGTCAAAGTGGGCGGAGGAAAAACAATTATTAAAGCTTATTCAAGACAGAGACATGCACGTTTTTCTTCATGTCTATGCACATGGGGACACTAGGGCTGCTGATACACATGGGGGAAACAATCAACTCCCCCCACCTGCCACACACACTTTACTGGAAGTAGCAGTGTGTTAGTTTGACTTGGCTCTGCAGCACCTGTATAGCTTGGATGCTTCAGCAGGGCTTTTTAGGGGCATTTATACACTTCCTCCAGGAGGTGGTGATTTAAGAAACATCAAGTTTCAACTTCAAAAGTCTAACTCAATCCTTCCAAAGCTAGTTTCAATCCTGAGACCAAGCATGGCAGCCTGAAGACTAAAATGTAAAGGTGCACTGATATATCGGTCCTACAACAGATCAGCACCAATATAAAGAAAACTGAAAGCATCAGCAATCAGCTTTTTTTTCCTGATGTGACTGATAAACGCCCTGTGCATGTGCACAGCTGCAGGGTAAGACACAGGCTGTCAGGAGTGCCTGGCAGCATGGAGAGCAGATGAGTCCAGCTGGTAAGTCTGTTGTGGGGGAAGGGGCGTAGATCGAGGCCCCCGTGGTGAGGGAAGGAGTGGGGCTGGGGCATGTACTGCACAGCTGGGGTGGAGTGCAGGACAGAGCTATGAGCGGCTCATCCAAGGGGCAGAGGGAAGGGGGGCAGCTCCTACTGCTGCATGCACCCCAGAAGGGCATGGGGGCATATGTCCCCAGATCTGCAGGTGGAGTGAGGGCAGGATACTGCTGCAGGTCAGGGCCAAGGCAGCACCAGGCTCTTCCTGGCAGGGACCTGGGCTGGGCTGCGTTCGAGGCGGGCAGCAGCACTGGGAGGAGGAGTTAGGGGGGCCATGGCAAATTTTGGGGTGGCTAAAGGCTGCACCCCCCCCTCTCCCAGCACTGCTACCACCTGCCCTGAGCACAGCCCAACCCAGCCCCTACCTACCAGGAAGAGTCTGGCACAGCCCCAGGCCCAACCTGCCTTTGCCCTGCACACAGATCTGGGGCACATGCCCCCATGCCCTCCTGGGGTGCTTGCACCAGTGGGAGCTGCCCCCCAGATGAGCCGCTCACAGCTCCATCCCATGGCCCATCCCAGCTGTGCAGCGCCTGCTCCTGCCCCAGCCCCACTCCCACCCTCACCGCGGGGTCCTCAATCTGCCCACTCCCCACGCCCCTTCTCCCACAACAGACTTACCAGCCGGTCACCACTCTCCATGCTGCCCGTCTGCATATCAGAATTGGATCGATATCTGTCGATATGGCTCATTAAAAATCAGCTATCGGTACCGGCCCAAAAAAATCTCTATTGGTGCACTCTTACTAAAATACAATGCTTGTTATTTTTAATTAACCAAAGGAAGTTTTAGAATGGAAGTTGGGCTTGACATAAGGATGAATTCCAAACTACTGCACATGCTAAGTTGTAGCATCATGGCAGAAGCCAAAAAGCAAGTTAATCTGCTTTTGTGTTGGGAAAATTATATGAACAAAATGGTTAGTATGAAAGACTGGCAACTTTTATGCTAGTGTCATTTTAGTTTTTTCCACCAGACTACACTCACTTCACCCCACAGAGAAATATTTATTAGAAACAGGTTAGCATTCTAAATGGGGGCAGAACTTTTATCACAATCAACACTGTGACCTTAAGCTCCTGGCAGAGATCAAATTTAAAGTGCAGTGGAATTTTATCTTTGATCCCCAAAACTGAGCATCCTGCCATGGCATACTGAAGATTCGGCAGAGCAGGATGTGCCATTTTGGGGATCTGTGATAAAATGTCTCAGATCCCATTGCATGTCAGATGGTGCTTGAACCCAACACCAGAGGTGACTCCAAGATGCACCCACACCTTTTAAGTGTCCCAGCATGCAGGGAGACATTCAGTGATTTTGGGGTCCCCCTGCACTGGCATATTCAATGGGTGCACAGCAGGCTCAAGTGCCATCATGTTCAAAAAGTGCATGTGTAGCATGCATGCCTTTTAACGTTTCAGGCACGTGGGGAGCTGTTCCCTGATCTTACGCACCCCAAGGACTGGCACCTTCAAAGGGTGCATATGCAGCTGGGATTCTCACACACCCTGTAAACTAGCATGTATGCCACATTCGAATTAAAACATGATACGATTCAGCCACAAAGATGCTCCATATTTAACAAGTAAAATCTCTGTGGCTGCTTTGCTATTTTACAGGGTGATAAATTGCTTGCACATGCAGCAGTTACAATTTATTGTGGTGTCAGCAGAGTTAACTGCATGATAAATGTAACATCTCCCAGAGGCCCATCCTACTTTGTGAAATCCTGCACTGATGAGCTTCCTAAAATCCCAAACAGCCTGTCTGGCTTCGCCAACACCTTGCACTCCTAATTCTGTGTCTTGATTTAGTCCACCAATTGCACATAGATTGTGTCCTTCCTGTATTTCATTCTAAATTTCTTAGTTCCTATTTGCTTTTTCCACAAAGGCCTTGCAAACAAGTTAGCAGAATGAATTCTACTCTGTGCATCCCTTCAAGTTAACCCTGAGGGTTACACAGGGCAGGAGGTAGAGGCAACATAGCTGAACACAACCTTCAGGGTGCCGGGTCCAGCTGTAGGGAAACAGTGGCATTCCCTCCTCAGCCCCTATCCTCCCCAACAGTTCCCTCATCTGTGTAGGGCGAGAAGGCAGGGCAACAAGAGCTATCCTGCTGGTGGGATGGACCCTCATTGTGGGGAAATACCCCCGTGTTCATGCACAGTCTGGACCCTGGTCTGTGCAGAGCAAGGGAGGCAATTGCCCTCACGCTAAACCCTTCTCCCAGAATGATGGTTCCAGCTGTGGAAATGCCTCACCCTCTCAACTCCTCCCCTTAACAGACCTGGGCTGGCTGACCTGGGTCTGTTAAGTGGCAGGGGCACTGGTACCAACAGGGATCCCCAACAGCTTGCCCCACAGAGGGAGAGACATAGGGAGAGAGGGGTTCTGTGTGATACTAGTAGTACTTGCCATCTGGATGAAGCGTTAGATGAAGAAGAGAGATCACTTCCAACCAGGAAGATCTAACGTTCTTGCAGAAGAGCCAGTTCTCTTCTATAAGAAACCCCTTTAATGGCTGTATGCTCTCTTTGTGTTAGGAGAAAGGCTTTTTGCTAAAGTTAATCACCTTACGCAAAACAAAGGAAACTGAAAGATGGCATATGTAATACACATACCTCAACTATGTGGTAGTTCAAAGGGATCTTGTTATTTCCTGGATAGCTCAGTAACTGTGCAGCACTACAAAGAGAACAGATGCATGAGAGTTAGAATGCAATACATCAGAAGCAATGGTTTAGGTACCAAGCAAACAGAACAGTTTGTTCCTTGTATTAATCCATCTAAAGGAAAGGTGTCAGGCTGACAGCCATGAAAACACCTATTTAGCCACAGAATAGGTACAAAAAAAGCAGCAATATAGGCACATTCATAGTCACCTGACCCCTGAATACACATTTCCCCTCCAAGCCTATGCTACCATTGAACTCTAACACTGCTAAGAGATGTAACTTTGTGGAAGCTTTTGTGGTGATTTATATGATGCTGACATGTGGGCTGAAACCAAACTCAACTTGTGCATTCCAATAAAAGCCTGGATATAGTTTATCATCAGAAGCCTTGGCTGGATTTGAATCAGGAACCGTGATGAAGGAATCTTTATCCAATCAGCAGATGACTGTTGAGCCACTTCTCCACAGTCCTCTTAGTTAATCGTGGATATTTGAAAATGAGAAAGCTGATGGGAAAGATACAGGCAGTCTTCTAACCACCTTCACACTATCGCTAGTTGACATTCCAGAACCCTGCACTTGCCTCAAAGCAAAATTACTGACATTTGTTCAATTCTAGCCTTAAGCCATTCGCACCATTTATACTTTCACATAAACTCCCCAAGAAAGTTGAAGATAAAGACAGAAGTCCTGCCATCAATTTCAACACAAAAATACAGATTTCGCCTTCTGTGGAATCAGAAAACCACACAAGTCTTTGTACCATGTACCTTTGCCATGAACACAGAATTTGGCACATTTTCCACCACCCATTGAATCTACCACCTCTTATTTGGAAACAACATACCTTACTGAATATGTTAAGAATATGTCAAATGTCACCTCAAGCTTTTGTACAACCAATTTCAGAATTATGAAATATCATAATATGGAAGTGACCATAAAATATCATAATATGAAATATCACCACTACCAGTGGAAGTCATGATGCCAAAAGCAGGAAGCCAGACCTCATAAGAGGAGTGCTGTGGTATCATAACACTGATACACTACTTACCAAGTCTTCCTCTCTTTCCAGTGGGATTTGATGATGCAATGAAGATTCTCTTCTATTACAAATCTTTCAACAGAATGACTGCCAGGCATAACAGGGCCCTATTAAAAAGCAATTAAGACGTATGAAAAGTCACTATTTCAATTCAGAAGAATGAACACTAGGCTCCCATGACCAATAGTATTTTGTTCAATTAATTTTTTCAAGTCGTATAAAAAAAATAATGGAACCTAAATACATTATATTTCTAGCTATATCAATGGTTCCATTAGAGATTGTTCACAAGGGTTTAAACATTCTGGTTATTGGTTGTAAAAGCTTTCTAAGTTCCAAGCAGAAGTACGCGGTCCATAAATGATTTTTAAACCTGCATACAGATAAAGCTTTCAGATGCAATGTCATCCCTATAAAGGATTCCAAAAAACCCTAACCCTCCCATCACAAAACACAACCCATAAATATGACTCATCTTTATTTTTCATTCCAGCTTTTCTAAATGTCATAGGAGCTCACTTACAAGAGCTATTAAATGCATCTATAATTTCAGATGCTGGTCAAACCAGCTGCCTACTTTTTTAATGAAAATATTATTCTAGTAGTGTCAGTAACTCCTGGAAGTTTCAAAGAAACTATTTGATGCTTCTGTACTATTTTCATGTAGAATTTTCCCCTACTGCTCCAACATTTAATCCCAATTACTTTTGAAAATTATATAAAATAGCCACAAATCAGAAGCATTACTGCAAATGCAAGAGGTGGTATCTAAGGAGTCACCTTGCCCTAAAACTGGTTTAGGGAGGCGTGAGCTTTCATAGGCAACAACTTTAGCAGATACTATTTCACAGTCAAATACAAGAGTCACACTACAGTATAACCTCATAAAGCAGGTATGCTCGGGACCGAGCACCTGCCGGGAATTTGAAAATTCCAGATTTTTGATACCAGTGGTGAGGGAGGGAGGGAGTGAAGCTGGGGTGGGGGGAGGGGCATGGTGCAGCCCAGTGGCTGCAGGCAGGTGGCGTTGGGCCACTCCTGAGGCTGCAGCAGGGAGCAAAGCGGAGCTGTCAGTGGGTGTGATGCAGCTCTTGCTGCTACATGCACCTTGGGAGGGCTGTGGGCTGACGGGCTGCGCCAGGCTCTTCCTGGGGGCCATGTGCTCCCGAATCTGTGCACAAGACGAGAACAGGCTGCCACCTGCCCCGAGTGCTGGGAAGAGCCTGGTGCAGCTGCTGGTCCTAGCCTGCAGCAGCAGCCTGTTCTTGTCCCATGTGCAGATCCAGGGGCATGCAGCCCCCAGGAAGAGCCTAGCGCAGCCTCCCAGCCTGCAGTCCTCCCACGCCGCACCCACTGACAGGTCCCTCCACTTTGTTCCCTGCTGCAGCTCCGGTAGCAGGCGATGCCAACTGCCTGCAGTGCTGGATTTCTGAGAATTCTGGATTTTAAATGCTGGATTTATGAGGTTATATCCTAATATGTCCATATGTCTTCTGTTATAGCATCCTTTACACATACTGCAAGGAATTAATCTGACCTACATCACTCCTATCAATCTAATGAAACTGGACTCAAAGCATCAGTACTCCAATATTAAGACAAGTACAACAGCTAGAAAAGATGCTTGTCATAGCCAGTACAGTGTTTATAGTTCTGGGTAAGGTAGCCAAAGGTGCCAGATAATTAACTGATTTAATCCATTATGTTTTAGCATGTGCCTCCCTACACTTCAAAAGATCAACTTCAGCAATTGCTTTTTTTTTTTTTTAAAAGAAAAGTTGAAAGTGATCTCTCAAAAATGTTATCATAATAATGTTCTCATATGTGGCATTAACATGCACAGTATTACTACTGCTCTTCTCATTGCTAAACATTTATTGAAAGGGGGAAATGCAATTTCTCATTCAGTGCTGGCTTATATTTCTACTGGCCTTGAGAACCTTGGACATTCAGATTCAGTATCAAAGGAGGAAATTACTTGTGTTTTCTCAAGAACCTCCTAAAATTCACTCACCTCAGGATCATCTGTATAGTCAAACATTCTAAAGATAACTCTTGGCACTGGGTAAACTGAGTCTTCAGTGTGAGGTGGAGGAGTAAAAGGAGGCAGGTTGTGCTGTAATGCTTCACAGAGGATGCTGTCGAAGGCCAGGTAGGGCCTCAGAATGTGTCTTTCTTGCCAGTGATCTTTTTTCAACTTCTGAATTTGAGCCCAAAGACAGTCTAAGTACTTAAGGAGAAGGGAAAAAAAAACCAGGAGCTGATAAACCCAAATTCTGTAGCTTAATTAATCCTTAGATTCTTTGGTAACTCTCCCAGAAATCTTCAAGTATCAAACAGGGATTTTCTTATTCCATCACACATTCAGACAAGCAAAGCAGGTGACTTGACGAGGAAAGACATGTAGTTAAGCCATATCACCCCTTTAGAAGAGAAAAACTAATATGCAGAGAGCTCAATAATTCTACGGGGAAAAAGCTGCACACAGTTCAACATACCGAAAAACGACTTCACCTTTGTAGTTATACATCTTAGATCAGTACAAGATTTAAGCTCCATTTCCAGTAACTTGGAATTAAGTAGATGATCATACATTGATTTACATTCTGTTGACCAAAAGGGATCCAAGTCACTGCAGACAGGCACTCCTTTAGTAAACACTAGCCTAGAATGTGTGCTCAAGTGCAAGAAGTTATGTCCGCTCAGTATTGTGGCTAATAATTTTATTATACATTATGAGATGAATTCGTATTCCAAATTAACAAGAGAAATGCCCATTTACCAACTTCTGTATATATTGAAGTTTTCTATTACTGCAAGCAAGAAAGACCTCTGTCTTACTTTGAGTAATGCAGGAGTTGCTACAAGTTTTCCTTGACTAATATTATCATGAATACACAGCTGCGCGTTAGGCCTTTCTGCATTTTATTTCTTTTTTTGCTAAAGGACAGTAACCAATCCATGCTGAAAATGAATGTAAATTATGAGCTTTAAAAAGAAAAGCATGCAGATTTTTAAAGATGAATGTACTGCCTGCTCCCCCAATAGATTGCTAGAAGATCACACAAACTGCCCTGAAGCTCAGAACAGGCGAATACTGGAAAGGATTGTGGCTGAGGAGAATGAAGCAAAGGTTGTTTGGTTTCTCCCATGCTTTTGGGTTTTGCAGAATGCCACATGGGCCTGAGAACGAATTTTTCCCCCCAACTGTCAATGGGCGACAGGAACAGGGTTTTTGTTTGTTTGTTTTTGCTGTCCTCAGAAGCACTGGGTATTGGTTGCATTGGGATTCCTGACTGAGACATACCAATGCTTGTTCTGGGATTAAAACCCAGAGGTTCCCAGTTAGAGGGTCTTGTTCCTCTAACTCGAGATCAGACCAATCACCACATTTGGGATCAGAAGATATTTTACCCCGTGGTCAGATTGGTATGGGCTGTGGGGACCTTTGTCTTCCTCTGCAGCAGGGGCCATGACCCTCTTCCTTGGATCTAAAGTGCATTTTAACAACTCTTGCAGAGCCACGACACTAGCTGGTTTCATCCCCCTGCTCTATCTGTGGTAGGTTAGGGTGCCCTTGGTATTTCTGGGGCAATATGGCTTTTAGTTGTGTGCAAGTGTTGATTGTGTAGTTTTAGGAATAGGTTAGACAAGCACTTGCATGGGTCTTTTAGATAGCAATGATCCTGCCTCGCACAGGGGGTTGGACTAGATGACTTCCTAAAGGACCTTCCAGTTCTACTTTTCTACGATTTTATGACTGCTTGTATGATTTCCTGCTCCAACCATCATGGTCACTCAGCTAAAACCTGATGTCCAAATGCAATAAACCAAATTACTAGCATAAAAGACACTGGGAATTCTCAATACTGATTTGAAGAATGAGATCAGTAGAATCCTTTTTTCAGACCAGTTTAAGAACGTGTGCATTGCAAAAGGCAAAGCCACTGCAAATGGAACACAGCAGGTTCCATGAATGGTGTGTACCTCCTGTGGCTGGGGGGGAGGGGCCGGGCCACGGCTGTGCTGGCGGTGGTGGGAGCGTGGTGGCAGCAGCGGCAGGAGCCCCACCAGTAGTAAGTGTGGCAGCAGTAAGTGTGGAGCTCCCGCAGATGCTGCCGGCACTGTTGGCAGGGGGTGGGGGGTGCAGCGAGTGCTGACGGGGGGGGTCAGCAACCACCCACAGACGTCACTGGCAGCGACCAGTGGCAATTGCGGACCACCCGCAGACGCCACTGGCCCCCTTTTCATAGGGCATGCACTACCACACTTAGGGGGTGCACATGCACTCGCGTGCACCCCCTGTGTGTTGCCTCTGGCAGGTTCTTTTCCTGCAGGGGTTGGCTTATTTTTAACATAATGGAATATATTCAAAGTGGTGACTAAATGAGGAGTAATATCAGGCGTCACCATATAATGTTTGAAGTAGACAGACTTAAATCTTTTCCTGCAAAGTTACATTTTGCAACTACTGCTCATTTAGCAGCATTTTCTCAAGCAGTCTATCAGGAAACATCAAAATGTCTCTCATTAGAGCAATCTAGCTTTGCAGGGGTTTGGACCCAAGAACTTCAGAGAAAATCATTACCTAGAGCCTACAGGAGATAAGAGCACAGAGAAAGAGAAGAATATACTTCAACTATGTTAACTTTTTTTCCATAGATCTTCTCTTTAATATTAGATTGCAAAACAAAAGGTGGGGATTTCCCTACTTTTGTTATACATCAAATAAAAATCCATTTACCTCTTCTTGTGGATGCGGTTTATCAGCAGTCCAAACTTGCAACATGGGTACATGAATTTTCTGACGCCGTCTGTTTATACAGAAAATCTACCATTTAAAAACTTTTCTAAAAAAACAAGATTCTTCCCACCACTGATCTCTCTACTCAATTTACTCTGTAGCAGCCTAAGTATTTACTAACCCGTCAGATTTTTTAAAATCACCACTACAATCCTGTCTTCACTGCAGGGTTACCCATGCTCAGGTAAGAGCAGACACACTGTGAAAGATACTATCAAACAGTAGTAGCAGCACAGAGCTTTGCCAGCTCCAGCTTGATCAACCAGATCAGAGTCTCTGGCAGCATAACATTCTACCAGAGGTAAGAGATTTGTATGGGACTGTGGCTGTGGCAACATGCGAGTTCTACCATAAGCCAACACTGCAGCAAAGGCAAGCAATGTATCTAACGAGCTGCAGGCAAAAATATTCAAGCAAACTGAACAGACTGTAGCTTGTTTGTAACAGTCAAACACCCCAAGCCACTTTTAGACAACCGGAAATACTAAATTACACTACTTGCATGAGAATTCACTTTAAAGATCCACAAATCAATCGACACAGTGAACAGATTGGAAATGATTAAGTCTTTCAATTTTAAGGTGGAGAGATGAAACTATTGTTCTGATTAGACCAATTTACCTGTTGGTTGCACTGAATGAATGCAACTTTTATTTAGTCAGTCTCCACCTTAATGTGGAACTAAACTACTGAAACTTTAAACCTCAATGAAACAGGTTTAATGTTACAGTGGTATAGCTCCACTTATAGCAGCAGAGCAACAGAAAGATGAAACATGTATTGATGCAGTTGATTCATACTTCCAAGTGGCAAACTCCTCCCTCCTTTTTTTAAAACTGTGTATTGTTACACTTGTCCACAGGCTTAGAATACTTTTGAATGAATAGCAGACAAAGCTATTTATTCCACTCATGACCTGGTAACAGGGAAAGGGGATTAGTCTTTGTTATAACTTACTTCAAATAGCTTTCTGTTTGTGATAAGAGGCGGTCCATCTCTGCATCCTTCTTCTCATACAAT
>NW_005841935.1:1032846-1035835 GCF_000455745.1 Alligator sinensis
GACAGAAATGCATACACATACCAATCACTCCGCACCTACAAGAAACACAGATCAAAAGCACCTCAACGTACAATTTTTATACCTTAAACAATGAAACTTGAGAAGCTTCCACTGTGTAATGTAGAAATCACCTGGGATTAGAGAAAATATTCACCACTTTGTTCTCATATCTCTAAGTATAGCTCCACTCCAAGATATATCAAGAATCTGTACATTTGAAAGTGTGTTCGCCTGTTCTAGTGGGTGGATCTTTAGATATGCCCTTAATCTTTATCTTTTGATTTGCTTTTAATATTATATATTTTACAAGGAACAAGGCTGGCCGCACATCAGTTATTTAAAAACATTGCACACAGAAAGCATCACTTAACTTTGATTTTGTTACATGCATTTCCTTGATTATCTGTGGCTTTGTCTTACCTCTTACTAAAATTTTAGATTAGAAGCAATAGAATAAAAATGACTGCTGTTTGATTATTTTGCTTCAACCACTACAGGAAGAAATTGTGAAGACTGTGGTTAAGACAAAAATAAAACATAGTTCCTAACATTTTCATTGGTCTTGTCTTTCTTTTATGAAGAGTACCTAAACCATCAAATTTTGATCCAAATAAATGCTGACAGTCCATTTTCAAAAGATAGCCTATGCTTTAAAGCAGAGATATCAAACATCTGGCCTACAAAGCTGATTAATCTAACTTGCAGGGCTCCTGGCAGGGCAGGAGGGAAAGTAGAGGGTAGAGAGCAGCAGGGAAAGTAGGGGGTAGGGCCAGTCACCAAATTCCATGGTTTAGAGTGCCATTGGGGACACGTTTTAGCAGTGGTAGGCAAGCAATAGCTGTCTTAATCCCTGAGGCTTCCTGAGGCCATTCAACCCACCAGTCTCTCTCAGTCTGGATCCAACCTGAGACAAACTTCATGGGCCAAACAAGTCTGACATCCATGCTTTGAAGGAATACTGGTTAAAAATGATGTCTTAAGACATCTTCTTGAGAGTATGCAAAAACACTTCTGCCAATTTTTCACAAAGCATGTTTGCATTTTAGTCCTGTGAAGCTTAATGCAGCCAAAAGGCTGGACTGAATTACAACCTAGGGTATTAACAGAATTATTTGCAAGCTTTCAGTTGCACCTGATAAATGTTTAGCACAGTAGAGTTGCACAGGTGCCACCGAGACCTTAACCTGTCTTGAATATTTTTACCGATGAACATACAAAAGTGGAAGAACCCAACCACAAACTCTGACCCAGTGGTGTGTTTGCTGAGCTGACAGTTCAAAAAAGCTTTTCGCTTGAGAGGTTGGGTCATATTCAGTTTGAGAATTACCAAGAAAAAAAACACATAGAGCTAAGTACCACATTTTAGAGTCTTGCTTTTCTGTTAGATATGTATTTTGTTATTTTAAAGATCAAATCTGGCAGAGACTCATTAAGGAATATGTACATGCCAAAAAATGGAATTTAAAGAAAATCTCTGAGCTGTCTAACTGAAGATTATATATATGTAAGAGAACTTCTGACTGTTACAAGACCCTTCTAGCCATATGCAGGAACAGTCCATTTGGGAAACAGCCAAAAGTACTCTCTCAACTTAGCACAGGCATATTATTGGTCAGTACAGTCTGGCTGAGAAAAAAATCCACATGTGAAAGTCAGTCACCCGCAAAGTGAAAGGTCTTTTTGCTTACCTGGGGTACATCCTCCTCTTGAGTCACACTCACAAAGTTCTCAAACATGGCTACCATTGAAGGTGCAGCTATTACATGACAATTCACAAGATCAGAAAGAAAACGAACCTGTTGGAGCAAAATAAAATTCTGACTATTCACTTTTAAAACATTAATTTTTTTGCAACTGCTAACTGGGCAACAAGGAGAAAATAAGCACTATTTTAGCGACTAATGCAAACTACCAACAAAACAAAAAAAAGTGATAACACATCTAGTAGCATAGGGAAGGCAATTAGCAGGCAGGCAGCTCCAGGTCAGATCAGGCACGCCCATTATTAAGGGACTCTTTCCATGAGAGCGCTAGAGTCAGGGAAGTTGGAGGAGACAGGGCGGCAGGAGGCAGGGGCGGTGTTGGGAGGGGTGGCGCACAGGAATAAAAAACAAAAACTAGTCCAGGTAGCTAAAAGTAGAAAATAGTCTCTGGAAGCAGACTTAATTGCATTGGTATACCAAAAAACCATAACAAAAATTATGTCTTTTACACTTGGTGGCTCCTGTGGCTACTTATTTATAGAACGGAAAGCTTTTATACAGGTGATCCAAGAGAGTGCTTTGATCTCGATATTTTAACAAAGTTGTCTAATCCATGTTAACCTGAGAACTGAATGACATCAGCCATCCAAGGAACTAGAACTGCATTTCTCCACTTGGTAATGTATTAAGTGCTTCATATTATAAAGACTGGCAATTTAAAGAGAGCAGCATAGACAGAAGTCTGCTAGAAGCAATTGGATTGATTTTTTGTAGACCTACTTGGTCCTTTGATCTCAGGATTAAACAGTGTAAATCACAGAAACTCAAGTCTCCACAGCATCGATGAGCAACCAAGGAGGAGACTCAAGTATCTATCTTGTTCTAGATGGCTAGTCCAAAACAATGTGCTTTAATCTGAAAAAGAACTGCAGGCTCTCCAGTTTAAGAAAGACTGAGATTGACAAAGCAATTTGGGCTAAATAGACAATCCATCACTCAGAACAGTTAGCTATATTAGTCTGAAATCAGGCAGAAGGCAGGAAAGGACTGCACTTTAGGGTGCCTGTACATGTGCAGGAAGGCTGCTCTGATGCACTGTAATTACAGCACACTGGAGCACTCAATTAATGGAGTCTGCTGGAGTGTGCTAATTAGCACGTTCCAACCAGCCTCTGTATCTTGTGTATTAGCATTCCTGTGCTTCAAAATGGCAGCAAGGGTGCTTTAATTAAAGCTCGTTTGATGAGTTTTAAAGTGCTCCCAACACCTTTTATAGGGAAGGAATG
>NW_005841935.1:1035866-1039795 GCF_000455745.1 Alligator sinensis
ATGCTGATATACAAGATGCTGCAGGTGCTTAAATTACAGTGGCTTTCGAAGCTGCTCTAATTAAAGCGCATCCCCCCACAGCTGCCAGAACATGTGTAAAAATGCCCATAATTACTAACTTGTTCAGAGAGGCAAAAGCTTTTATAGGCAACAAACTACTTCATCCAATGTTGAATAAATGCAATTGCAATTTCTATGTCCTTTAGAGGGAGTATATCTGGCACATTATAAAAATAAACATGACTTCAGAAACCACAGTTAGAGATGCTCTGATACTTGGGTGAGTGTTATCAGAGAAGGGGGAAGCAGAGGTGGGGGAGAGAGCATGAAATGAAAAAAAAAAAAAAACACTTACTAAATACACAGCTTCATTATACATATTGACTTTCAAACATTCTTTGAGTTGACGAATCATGGCTTCTACAAATTCCCCACCAAAATTGTAGTTCCTGGCATTCAGCAACCCAACTAGTGTTGTGTAGACAGTAAGTTTTTCTGGTAATAGACGTGCACTGATTTAGATGTAGAAAATAAAAAACAAAAACAACAACATTGCATTAGATGTTAAAATGCATCATTTGCCACCTGCTGCAATTATTTAACATTTCAGATTGTGGTTAGTGCAGGGTGAACTGATCTATTAATTCATCAGAAAGAGGTAAACCCCAAAAATTAACCTTTCCTTAGAGTCCAACAGTATTTGGCAGAGCACTATTTTTAGAATGATGATCCACCTAAGAATTTACATGCATTTTTAATTAAGTTTCAAAATAATTTCCTTTTAAATCATACTGGGCATGTTTACACAAGATGTTTACTGTGCAGAATTAGCTGCACAGTAAACATCACATGGGTGCCCCTATGAGGCCGGAGTAGATTAATTTACTCCACGGCAGGAGAGTACTTGTAATACAAAAAGTACATAGTACATGTAATACATGTACTTTCAGCTGCCTGTATGCCACGTACTATCCTGCTGTGGTGTAAATAAATATACTCCGGTCTCATAGGGGCACCCATGTGATGTTTACTGTGCAGCTAATTCTGCACAGTAAACATCTCGTGTAAACATGAAAAACTCAAAAAGTAGAGTGCATGTAGATGCTGCCCCAGCAGTCCAGGGCACAAGGGTGCTTCAGTGCAGGGGCTGACTGCTGGCTAGCTCCACACTGAAGCACCCTTGTGCCCCAGCCAGACCCTCTGCAGCATGCTGAGCCAGGGGGAGGAGCCCCAGGCTGGCAGGCTGACCCCTCAGACTGGCAGCTCAGACCTGGCTCAACATACTGTGCCCCCAGATACACATTCAGACATGGTGCCTGGGAGCAATAAGTGCCAAAGTTTATACATGCACACTACTAGCACGTGTAGATGTGCCCACCAGTTGTTGAGAACTTCATTAAAACTGTATGGGGTTCACATAGTTAAGTGATAAAAAAAAAAACTTTTAGCTACAATTTCTGTCCCCACTGTCTCAAACTGACCCAAAACCAAAATCGTAACATTGAAATCAAATTGAAGCACCATTATACTTGGAAGGACCAATGTAAATTTTACGGTTATTTAGGGTGCAAATACACATGCAGTTAATGTGAAGCAATAAACTCCAGAGCAGTTTGAGCTGGAGTGAACTCCTTTCAGGTGCAGCACCCACACATGGTCCCAGGACAGCAGCAATTTGAACCAGGGAGAAGCAGGCCCCAGCTGGCAGGGCTGAACGGGCGCAGCTTATGCCCATGGTCAGTGTCCATATAGGAATTGCAGTGCAGTAAATTACCCCTCCATAAGATAGTGCTGTTGGGGACAGTACTATCTCACGGCAGAATTAGTTTACTGTGCCCTAATACCAGTGCACGTGCAGAAGGTTACACTTTACTGAGGAGCTAATTAGTCTACTCCACAGTAAAGCACACATGTAGATGCGCCCTTAGAGTTAAAAAAAAAAAAACAACCCCCCCCAAAAAACAACCCCTCCACCCCCCACTAAATCTTAAAAAAACCTATAGAACAAAACAAAAACTTATCGTCATACCTCCCCCTCCCAATACCCTTTCTTTAGCTACTCCCTAGATTTCACACAAACATGGCTAGTAATTCAAAACTAGAATTTGTGAAGATTTATAATGTTGGAATAATATAGCTATGAGGGTCCAGAAATTATGCAAGAGGCAAGGGTTATTATGGGTGATATCTTTTAATGGACCAACTGCATGGCTGGGACAGAGCCATGCAGTCCATCCAACGAAAGGCATCACCCACAAAAATCCTTGCCTCTCTAAAGGTTTATATGTACTGTTAAAGTATATATCAGATCATGAAGGTTATACAAAAAGACTGAAATGCCATTTTATACTGCTTATAGAAATTTTGAATTAAGATCCAAAAAGCTTATCACACCGACATTGCTGATTTCATATGCAAGGCATTTAAGGAATTCAAGTGGACTGTTTCCATGTTAACTATGTTAATATGTCATTTAACTATGTTTCATGTCAATGTAACATCAAGCTTTACACCTCTTCAGGTGCCTAACTGCTGTGGGAAGCAAGTTAACTGTTTGACTTGTGCATTTATGGTTCCGATGACAATGTTGTAATAATTCTCAGAAGTGTAACTGTGCATTGAGCCACACCTATCCAAACCTACCCTGGGATTGGAAATTTCAGACAATACACAATTGAAGGCATAAAAATGCAAACCAAGAGCCAACAAAATATCACAATCTTGAGCCACCTCAATGGATCCTCACAAGAGTCTCATGGCTCTCTAGTGAAAGGATGGCTTTGCTATGTTGTAGAATAAACCAGATGGAGAGCCTCAGACTAACTACTCAATGGACACTCACAGCGAGTGTACTTGGGCAGTTATTTTCCTTTTTTAGCTTCTACTGCCAACCAAGTTTCCTTCTCCAATTTTTTTTGCTAAGAATAAAATGAATTCTGTGTTACTAATGCTTAAGAAGTAGCTCTTACGAAGGTTTTACACGGGACATTTATGTTTGAGAAACATTTAACGTAGATAACAGTACCAAGTGATTTTTGCATACATACACTGTACAAAGAATTCTTAATATCTTGCTCTTGTAGTTTGGTAAGTCAGCCTCCAGGACACCAGCTAGACCTTCCAAATTGCTCTCCAAAGATGAAGTACTCTAAGAAAGAAAATAAGTTTTAGAAACTGACCGATCAAGAAATATCCATCAATCCCTCAAGAAAAAGTGTTTGGATGGAAGAGTATTTTGTTGTGCTTTTATTAATGAAGAGGACAATAGATAAAAAGAAGATGGGGAGGGTTGTTTGTTTTTATGACTAATGTTTCAAATCTTACTAGGCTGCACAACATTTTTCATTTGCTGGAAGCAGGCAGCAGATGAGGAATAAACAAGGAATTGAGTACTCTTCTTCAATTCTGCCACAAACACCAAAAAAGTCATCTCTTCATTTCACTTGGAGAAGGGATTTTTAGAAAACTACACTACCAAACCTGCATTTGCATAGATCAATGGTTGTCAACCAGGGTACATGTACCCCAAGGGGTACTTAAAAGGGTCATAAGGGGTACCATAGAACTCTGTGTGCATGCGTGCAAACTCAGAACAGCACACAAGCAGCCTGGCCACATGGAAAGCAGCCGGGTCTGGCTGGTAAGTTTGTTGTGGGGAGAGAGAGTGGGGCTAGGGCAGGGGCCACAGGTGCCCAGCCAGGGCAGAGCGTGGGACTGAGCCACGTGGGGGCTGAGGGCAGTGGCTCCTGCCACTATGTGCACCCTGGGAGGGCATGGGGGGCATGTGCTCCCAGATCTGAGCGTGGGGTGGGGTGGGGTGGGGCCGGGGCCATGTTAGGCTCTTCCCGGTGGGGGCTGGGCTGGGGCAGGCTGTGCTACAGGCAGGTGGCAGTGGTGCTGGGAGGGGGGTTGGGGGAGGATATGGCTAA
>NW_005841935.1:1039847-1055655 GCF_000455745.1 Alligator sinensis
GGTGTTCCCTGCCACTGCATGAACCCCAGGGGGGCATGGGGGGGCCACGTGCCCCTGGATCTGTAAGCGGGGCATGGCAGGCTGCCAGTGCAGGCTGGGGCCAGGGCAGCACTGGGCTGTTCCCGGCGGGGGGCTGGGTTGCACTCAGGGAGGGTGGCAGCGGTGCTGGGAGGGGACCTACTGGGGGTGGGCTGCAGCCACCCCAAAATTTACCATAACCCCTTCACAGCACCACTGCCCCCTGCCACTCCAGAATTTGCTGTAGCCCTTCCCCCTCCAACTGCCCTCTCAGTGCCACAGCAGCCCACCAAGCGTAGCCTAGCCCAGCCCCCACCCAGAAGAGCCCAGTACCCCAGCCCATAGCAGCAGCCTGCCTGCCCCCCATGCACAGATCTGGGGCACACCTCCCCCATGTCCTCCCGGGGTGCACGTAGCAGCAGGAGTCACCCCACCCCGGATGGGCAGCCTCTGTCCCAGCCCCACTCCCTCCACTACTGCTGGGGCCTCAGTCTGGCCACCCCTTCCCCTGCAGCAGCAGCCCGGCCTTGCCCCACACACAGATCCAAGGGCACACGCCCCTCATGCCCTCCCGGAGTGTGTTCAACAGCAGGAGCCATACCCTCTCCTCATGCCCCCTGGACAAGCCACTCACAGCTCTGTCCCACCCCACCCTGGCTGAGCAGCCCCTTCCTCACTCCCTATCCCACTGCTGGAGCCTCAATCTGTCTCTCCCCTCAACAGTAGCAGACCGCCATTGCGCCGCACGCAGATCATGGGGCACTTGCCCCCCATGCCCTCCCGGGCTGCATGCAGCAATCCCATCCTCTGTGCCCCCTGGACGAGCCTCTTGTGATTCTGTCCCACGCCCCAGATGAGGAGCTCCTGCCCCTGCCTCACTCACCACAGGGCCTTGATCTGCCCCCCTCCCAAAACAGGAAAAAATATTAAGGGGTACATGAGCTGAAACTTTGAGAAAGAAGGGGTACACTTGTTAAAAAAGGTTCAACCCCCCTGACATAGATGGTATTTGCATCATCTGGACTGAACCCCTGGACTCACTCCTTGACTTCCACCTGAGGTTTACCAACTATCACCCCCTGATCAAATTCTCTCTGGAATATTCTTATACTAACATCAACTTTCTAAATACCATGATCCACATCTGGAACAGTACCCTACAAACCCATATATACAAAATAACGTACAGACCACCATATTTACAACCACAAACAGACCAATAAAAGCTGTAAATCTCTAGTCAGGCCCTCAGATGCCACGGCATCTGCTCTGAGAACACTCCTGATGCCAACCTAGCCAATATGAAACCTGCCTTCATACAACAAGGACACTCTAGCACGGAAAGGCTGATCACAAATACCCAGGGCTAAAACCAGTTAGAAATGGATTGTCCTTAGAGATAGTTGCTATGAAATATCTGGAGCTTAGTAAAGATTCCAGACCAGGTATCACTGAATACCTGCTATAATACAAAAAGAAATTGCCTTGTGACCACACCCCTTGGTGGTCACCTTCCACACAACACTTGAACCAGTAAGAAGAATCAAACAGCCTCTACTTGAAAAAGATCAGAACCTGAGAGAAATACCCCCAGCCCTTTTCCCCTAGACCACACTCCTGACTTTCAAATAACCCCCTAGCCTTGCCTAACTCATCAACAGAAGCAAAGTCCCCACAGATCAGACTTCAAACAGGATGCAGCCTTGCCTTAACAATTAATACAAAACCTGTCAAAATGCCTCCACTGCTAAAATGATCAATACTGCCCACAACAAACCAAGCAGAATCCACAGATCTGACATATCTACCCCCGTACATGGTATAATCTCATCCAATGCACCAAATGCCTCATGGAAACCTATGTGGGTGAAGCCAGACTAAAACTATACACCAGAATGAAAGATCACAGGAAATAAATTATAGACAGAGACACAAACACACATAGGAGAGAACACTTTTCACAGAACCACCACTCACTTTCTGACCTCACTATCCCAGCTCTCAAGAGATATTTACAAAACTCCTTCAAAAGATGAACCTGGGAATAATGATTCAAAAACTGGCTAGACACTGAGAACCAAGGAATGAACACAGACATTGACTTCACAGCTTACTATAACCTACCTGGTAATCTCTTTTTCACTCCACAGGTGGTAAAGATGCTTCCCTTTTCAATTATCTTGACCCTCCATTAATCAAGCTATCCTTTGTTTTGCAATTTTCTTGTCTGTTAGTTACTCCTAGGAATGTGTCTTTTCTCCTATTTTGCAAACCTTCAGACCACCCCCTCCCCTCCCCCCCAACAGAATTTTTTTAATTTATGGGACTGACTCCTACACTGAATCCTTTTTTGGTGGTGGTGGTGGTGGTGGTACTGCTTGACTTTCAGGTGGTTGAATTGCTAGGTTCCTCTAGCCATCTTCAGGACATGAAGGGTTAAACCAATGACACTTTTCTCCGTGTTCTCCTTCAGGTGGTTTGTAGAATACAAGCTTTTCACTGTACTGGGTCATTTCTTTTTCTGCTCAGACAGTTTCTTATGGAGTGTATTTCCTTTTATTCCTTCACCCTGATTGTCTGTGAACAACTTAATGAGAGAGACTCTCCAGAGAAACTTGAATAAATGCACAGCCTCTTCTAATACCTGCTGTACTATGTGAATGTTTGCAGAAAAGCTATTCAGTGATGCCTGGGCCTGGAATCTTTACTCCAGGCCTTTCATATAAGTGATCGCTCTCAGAAGACCACCCATTTCCATTTGTGTTTAGCCCTAACTGTACCTGTTTTTTCCTTAGACCTGAAGTAGAATGCACTGCATTTAAAAGCTCGCTTAAGGCTAACCAACCACATAACTGGTCCAATAAAAGATACCGCCTACAAAAATCCTTACCTCTTGCATCTTTTCACTTCTGTTACACATATGATCTATGAGAAATGTATGATCTTATAAACTAACTAAATCAGAAACATATAAAATAAATTTCAAACCAGAGGGCTTACTTTAACCATTCCAATATAATTTAAAGGTGGTTATAAAGATGGCATATTAAAAAAACATGGTATGCAAAACAAGGATGCCTATTATTACCCCTACTTTTTGCTATGGTAATGGAATTGTTTGTCCAGTCAGCCAGAAATAATCCAAATATACAGGGAGCAAGCAGGACACTCTTCCTGTTGTGTTTCAGTGGTAGAATCCACATCTGCCATGCAGGAGACCTTGGTTTGATTTGCAGAAGTACATGCAACTACAGTCATTGAGGCACCAAACATTTAGACTCAGCCTGGTGTTTGGATTCTGTCTCAATGGCCTAAGGGGGTTACGAAATGTCTGGGCAGCCTCCACTCCTCCATAGTGTTGCCTAGGCATACATGTTGAAGATCTGGGTGACCTCCCACACATACACCATGATCCAGAAAGATTCAACAGAGGCCTATTAAAGGTAGGACAAGAAAAACATAACATTATTCATTACCAGTGAGTCTAGTTTTGTCCATTTAAGAACCCAAACTTCAACCGCACCCCCCATTGGTATTTTTCCATGATTAAAACGAAATGCCACTATATACATCTATAAATATGTATCACTTGAACACAATATTTTATTGATATATTAATAATTTTATAACAATTTAGAAGCCTACTAGTGCCTCAATCGTCATGATGAAATAAATTCTAAATGCCTATACATTTTGGCATTTGATTTCGTTTTTTTTATTATGGAAAATCAGAACTCCCCCTATCCCCTTCACTAAGCAGGATGAGGGTCCAGCTGCAGCTGTCCCCCCCACAGTTTTGTGGTACCGCTGGTGCTCTGATCCAGCCCTTACTCCCAAAACACAGTCCCCCCAGCCCTGCTTGTGCTCCTCACTCCCAACCTGCAGCCCCTGGCCCTACCAGTGCCCCTCACTGCTGACCCACAGACCCCTGGCCCCCCTAGCCCTGCCAGAGAGGGCCCCCCGCTGCTAGGGCTACAGGACCATGCTGCTCACTCTCTGCTGCATGGGCACCAGCTGCAGCCAGCCAGCAGCACCTGAGCCCCAGCTGCTGTGTGGGAAGCAACAGCTTGCTGCAGCCAGTGTGAATCACAGACCCCACTGGCCCCCTGCTTCTCTCTGATGGTGGCACAGCTGAAGCGGAGCTCATGGGGAGTGGGGGAGTATGTGGGCTCCCTGCTGCAGGGCTACATGCCCTGCTGCCCTCCCCCAAGAAACCTCCACAGGCCAGCAGGCAGGACCCAAAATGGGAGGGCAGAGCAGGGCAAGAAGCCTCAATGTTGCCACTGCCATGAGCCCTGTGCTAGTCATGCTGCCATGGTGAGGTGCCCCCTGCAGGCCCAGCAGCAGCAGGGGTGGTGGTGGCACTGTGGAGTTGCGCCCCTTGCCCTCCACCCCAGCAAGGAGGGGGGCGCCTCATCGTGGTGGCATGGCCAGAGCAGGGCTCCTGGCAATGGCAGCACCAAGCCTCCCCACCCCACTTTGAACCTCCTGCACTGGGTCCTGCCTGTTGGACTGTGGAAGCCAGGGGGAATGCAGCAGAGCAGGGACCCCTGAGCCCATGTGCCCTCCCCAATGCATTGCCTCTGGTACAACAACCTGTCCCTGGGAGTGCACACATAGGTGAGAAGCCAGCCCTCCTCTTCACCAGATGAGCCAGCTGTGGCTCTGTTCCACTCCCCCAGCGGGCCCTGCAGTTGTGCATTCCGCCCAGGCCCTGCGCACCACCCCAGCTGGGTAGCACCCCCAGTCCCCAACCCTGCCCCATTTCCCCCCTCACCATGGGGGCCTCAATCTGCCCCTCGCATTACCTATGACCTCCCCCATGAGACTTACCTGCAGGCAGCTGGGGGAACTGCTCTCCACCACTGTCTGTACTACATGTGGCACCCTCTGAGTCTTGCTCCCCCCAGGCCCAAGCAGCCCCTTGCAGGCTGGAATTCTCTCAGCCATCAAATGGAAACCCACAGTTTCCCACGTTTTTCTCCTTTAAAGGAGAAAATCTGGGTTTTTCTGCGGCAAAGAGAACACCCAGATCTCTGTTCATTACAAAACCAATTAACCTACTACCTGAACCACAAAAGGAGAAAAACAACACAGAAAAGTTTCTGGGTTTAAAGTTAACTACGAAAAGTCACAACTCCTAGACATTGGTATAGGACCAGATCAATGAAGAGAGACAGTTATAAATATAAATGGGTAACTACTTCATTAAAATACCGAAGGGGGAATACTACTAAAAAAAAAGGCAGGACTTGTATAGCTACAATTTTATTCCTTTGATTGAAACAAGATTCTAAAACAGATTTATAGAACTGGCCAAAATATGAAATTTCATGGTTAGGTAGAATTACAGCAATTAAAATGAATGCTCTAGTCTAGCTTGCTTTACTTTATTATTCCAAACACTACCTATTGTAGTGTCAACAAATCTTTTGCATGAGTAGCAGACTATGAAAGATAAATTTATTTAGGGAAATAAGAAACTTAGATTTAAGAATTCTATCCTGAAAAGACTTCAGCAAAAGGAGAAAGAAATTTAAGCTTCCAAACATTAAGTATTACTTTGGTAGAAAGAAAAGTAGGGCTCGAAGGGACTTCCAGAGGTCTAGTCCAAGCTCCTTGAGGCTGGATCATTACATACCATCCCTTATCTAACCCATTCCTAACTCTACACAAATCAACCTTGTCA
Organism: Alligator sinensis; assembly: GCF_000455745.1. Lineage (NCBI taxonomy): Eukaryota > Metazoa > Chordata > Crocodylia > Alligatoridae > Alligator > Alligator sinensis. The sequence goes on from NW_005841935.1 coordinate 1,045,555, forward strand.
CACAACTGCAAGGCAAATTGCCCAAAGACATCAAAAGCACCCTACCCTACCACAAGTGAAACAGAGAGACAAGTCAGTGTCTAACTGCTGCAAGGATGTTAAAATGCACTCAAGAGAACTAAGGAAGAAGGTCAAGCCCCCACTACAGAGTAAGTTGACAACATTTTGAGTAGGTAATTTTTCACAATTACTTTTGGATATTTTTTTTGGACTCTTAATTGAATTCAAACTCAGCATTATTAAAAAAAAAAGACAGATGCCAGAAATCTTGTGCCCAAGCATGTTAAGGACCATAACTTACTGCTAACTCTTACCTTCTCACCCACTCTGCATATTAAAGATTCTAGTCTCTCTTCAATTTCAGATGGCTCGGATGTTCTCCTCCTTTTATGAGTTTGCCCTGTTTCAACATATTAATAAAAATCAAGAATAAAGGTTAAAATTATTCCTTGCTTAATTTTTAAGAGTTTGCTTAACGGTTCTGTCAGCCCCATTCTCATTCTATTTTTTTACTACACCAAGGACACACAACATTACTACTGTTATCCAAGACAGACCAAATAAATGTTAAAAATAACAAAGACAACATTTGTACTTCTACACAAATCTTACTCTTCATACAATGCCCAATTTTGACATCTTATTAGGAAGTAATTTCACAATGCCAATAATAGCATATTATAAAGCTAAAAAAATGACTGGAGAATTAACTTTATTAATTTTATGTTCCCTATTAAGCATCTCATTGTGTTCTCTGACACCTATGTTAAAATGTGATGAACCTTGAGCAAGGGATTGTATCATAGATCCCTTTTAATGTATTTACACTTTTTTAATTTAGGAAAATGACTAGACACTTGAGACTAAATCCAAAAGTTAAGTTCCTAAATACCTTTAGGGGTCTGACACTGGCAAACTAAAAATAAAACGGAGACTTATTAAAAGGGTTTAAAAGTTGAAACAATGATTTGGAATTCATCTCTGCTAGTAAAAGGTAAAAAACCCAAGTGGTAAAATAGTAGATTCTCTACCCATGCAGAATTTTATTATTAATTCATTTTTAATTATATATGCCCAAAGTGCTGAACCTATTCTATTTTTTTCCTACATACTGTTACGTTGTTCATGTCACTAATATCTGAACATACTCTAACAGTGCTTTAAGCCAATGTTGCCATTCTGTCTTCTCCTGAGGTAGTGGTGGGAGGAGATTTTTACATAAAGTTAGCTCATCTTGTTTTATTTCTTAAAGCATACATGTCATTCTGTCCATTTGACAAGCCAGGTAGAACGCACTTTGTCTTTGCAGCAGAAGGTGGTAAGGCTGATGCTAGTCCTCTATTCCCGAGGAAGTTAATTCCAGACAAGAATGCACTCCCTGCACAAACATGTTTTCCCATTTGGGCAGAAGATTCCACCATGCCAGAACAGCAAAACTGTCAACAACAGTCTCCCCAGAGCCATAGATAACACTTTAGATGCACTGACTCCAAGCAGCTGAGCACCTTGAAAACATGAAAAGTGACCTAAACTTGATTTTATGTTATAAAGAAAAAGAGCAGAGGGCCAATCTGATGTCCCTACTGCAGCCTACATCACTGAGAAGATATATTGCAGCATTTTTACTGTTCAGATTTCCTAAATGCTGATGGCTTATTCCTCAAGTGTACAGTAAACCTGATGGGAAATGACAAAAAGTGTGTAGAACAGACTGGGGTCACTGTCTGCCAGGACAAGATGATGCCAAGGCAGCAAGAAACAGTCTGTGACAGACTGATCTGTGTTCTTGCACTCCTCACCAATACCACAGACTGAACTGACCAGTTACTGTGGTCATCTTTAACCAAAGAAGGCTGCACACTAGCTCTTGGTCATGTTTATGTTTAGACAGATGCTGTCCATCTATAACTGATTTTGTGAAGGCACTGGGATACCTTGGTAATACTGAGATGGCTGTATAAAAAGGTAAAAGTAGAGCAGTTAGTCATCTGCATATGGCTAGCACTTGTAGTCAGTCTATCCAGTAGCTGCACATGGAACAGAACTCCAGGATATCAGGCAGACTACTGGTTGCTATGAGGGAGAAGATCCATGTGAAATAGCACACTAGTTTTTTGCAGTGCTTGTTGCTGGATTCTGTTGCGAATAGTACCGACATGCTGTGCTAGTCCATATCACTCCTTATAAAGGAATTTCACAGTTTCAGAGTGATAGGAAGCCTCTTTTGGTCTATAATACAGCTTCACAGGCTAACAGAAACATTTCACCCTTTGTTTCTGCCTTCTCTGTTCATCTAGTGTAGTGTGTCAAAAATCAAAATCTAGGTGGACAATGTGTATGTAGATAGCCACTTTTAAACAGTATACTGATGTGCAAGGCTTATATACAACAATAATTTGCCAGATCCACAGATCCTAAGTAATACTGCATGAATGCTTCCCTATAACATCATAGGCCAGAGGTGTCAAACATGGCCCACAGGCCAGGTCTGCCCTACACAGCCATTCTACCTGGACTATGGGACTACCAGCAGTTGGACCCCCAGAAGTTGTGGGTCATGACCAGGGGAAAGTGGGCAGTGGGAGGCCTGCTGCCAAATCCATGGACCTCAGGACATGGTGACTGCGGCAACTGGTGACAGTAAGGTGAGAAAGGGCTCACACAGCCCCAATCACCCTCTGCATGCGATGCCTACCTGCCATGCCCCTGAATCTCTGGCCATTGGTCCCTGCCCCATGCCCCATACTGGAGCCAGAGATGCTGCTGTGTACCCCAAGTCCGAGCGAGAGCTACCACCACCACCACCATGTGCTCTGGGTCAGAGTTGGAGCTGCTGCTTCCTCATGACTTGGGCTGGATACAGCCCAGAGAATGCAGATCCAGCCCAGGACACGGGAGGAGTTTGACCACAGTTAGAGGCAGTTATGGAAGACAGCAGAGCTCCACATCGGTCCACATCGGAGGATCCTGCACAGGGTCGCAGGACCCACAGCACTGCCGATGCAGATAGGATACATTAGGAAAAATACAACGCCAACCAGAACTGCTTCCACAGACGTTACCTCACACGTTCCTTTCCTGACGTGCACTTAGCACCTGCTACTTGACAAGGAACCCCAAATGGCTGACAGGCCCTGGCCCCTGCCCCACACCCAGCAAACCATACAAAGCCCTTGGGAACATAAGGCTCGCATTCGTTTCCCCAAAGTAAAACGAGACGCGGCCACGCTCCCGGCACGGGACCGAGAGCAGCACGCGGCCGACACATTCACCCGCGCGCGGATCCCAGAGCCCAGCGCCTACAGCTGGTCGCAGGCAGATGCCCAGGCCGCGCCGGGAGGCGCTCCGCCCCCCGGGCAGGAAGCGCGGCGGCACCGGGGACGCGTGCGCGGGCGGGTGGGCGAGAAGCTGCGCGGAGCGGAGGCCGCAGCGGCAACGGGCGCTTCTGGCGCGCTCTGTTCCCCCTCCCCACTTCCGGCCGGCCACAAGCGCCTTCCGGGGCAAAGGGCTGGGGAAGAGGAGGAAGAGGCTCCGCAGTAGCTTCCGCCGCCCTCTACCCAGCCCGGAAGTGGCGCAGGCGCTCTATGACGTGGGCACGCGAGACCGCCGGGACATCTCGGCTCGGACTAAGAGTTTAGCAAGTGCTGCGGTCGCCGTGAGCCGGCAGCCTGAGTCGGCGCCCGAGTAAGAGCCGCCTTCTCCTGGGAGGCCCAGCCCCTCCCCTCCTCTCAAGGCCTATGTCTCCGTGGGCTACAGCGCGCCCGGCCCGGCCCGGCCGCGCCACTCACGGCGGGGCCCCCCCCCCGGCCTCCGCACTTGTCACGGCGGTGCCTCCCCGCGGCCTTCGGCATTTGGCCGAAACCAATGCTTCGGTCTCTCCGGCCGGGGCCGGGGTCCGGCTCGGGCCCGGCCGCCTCCACCACGTCTCCGCGGGGCAAGCTCTGCGCTGCGGCCGAGGCTGCCTCGGGCCGGGAGGCAGTTGGCGGCGCCGAAGGCTGCCAGGGGTGCGGATGAGAGACAGGCCTGCAGCCCTGCGCCACGGGCCAGGCCTTTGGCCCAGGCCCTGGCTACACGCTCTGTATGCTCTGCGATTCACTGGTCAGTTGCACAATAAGTTTAGACCAGCTGCAAGTGTAAAGTAATTGTCCCACCATAAAAATGCCCTTGGCTACAAAAAGAACCAACCAGCAAAAAAGTTCTTGAAAATGGGTGATATCTGTAGCTGGTTTCTATCCAGCTTTCATTTGAATGTGCAACAGCCCCTGAGGCGCCAGAGGACCTATTGCAGGATAGCAAGGGGGGACACTGGAGATGGGGTGTCTGCAGTGACTTGGCTCAGGGAGGTACCCATTGTCTTCTGCGCTGACAACAGACTTGCCTGTTTAAAACCATCTCGTAACCTGTTTGCTTTACGTGGCCCTCGCTGCGAACACCTGGTACATAGTTTGCATTTTCTGGAAATTTGCTGTGCCATTGAACTGCTACCTGCCTGGTGGAGGTTCAGGCTGGGGGGGGGTCCTTCTGAAAAAGTTTCACAATAAGAGAGAGAACACCAGACACAGCCAGAACCATGTGCTGGTTAAGAGTTCCTAACGTTTTTCTTCACCCCATTCCCCCAGCATGCTATAAAACCTCCATGGCTTGCCTCACCTATACCTGGATGCAGTGAGTGGGACTTGGTGGCCACTCATCTGAGCAGCAGCAGTACAGAGCCTCACTTGCCTGCCCACAGCCACCACCCAGAAGATGGAGACGGTGGGGCAAGCCCACTCCCACCCCTTCCTTGGGACTCGCCTCAGCCCAGGGGGACTGGGCCAGGCAGACCCTCTGAAATGTGCTCATGGTCCTCCAGGGGGACGCTGCCCCCCTGTTTGAGAGCCAGTGTTCCAGATGCAACATCCCTCTGCCTAGTTCATTGCTGCATCTTGTGGGTTTGGTTGACTTGTATTGATAGTTTCACCACTGGGATAAATGCCTTGCAGCTGCTGTTTTGTTAGGAAAAAAATGGTTGCAAAAAGGTTGTGAATTGTAAATAGTTCCTCAACCAAAGCATTTCCAGGATGAAGGGTGTGGGGTTAGACATGCTTCCTTCAGTAGCCAAACTCAGCAGAATTAGCTTCCTGCAAATGAGAGCAGAGGGAACAGGAGGCCTATAGGGAGGAAGAACTGTACCTTCTAGCATCAAACTCTAATCCCCTGTGCAATAGTTGACCCACTGATCCATCACACAGTTGTAAACTGGCCAGGATTTTAAAAAAATAGTTATTGCTTAGGTTTAAAGCCATCTGGCAAAATTAAAGTGTGGAGGGGACTGCACAAGTCTCCTGTTCACTACTTAGTCTGATATTTCTGCTCTCAGTTATTTGATGCTGGGGATCTTAGGACAGATCTTTGATTACTTCTTCCTTGAAATCAGTTGTATATTCTTAAAATGTTGTCCTAATAACAGGATAGAACTTGCAGCTTGCTCACTCTTTTGCTGTTGTAAGACAGTGACAGTAAAAAACTGCAGAGAAATATTTTTTAACAATGAGTTTCTTTTCTTTTAAATGTATATGTGAAACTGAAATAATGTTACTTAGTGTACATACTAAAACGTTGTTTGCACCTTTTTTCTTTAGGGAACTTATGCCTAGCTCTGGTGCTGTAGCAATGATTTCCTCCTCGGAGCTGCTGGCTGGAGAAGATGAAGTGGAGTCTTGTGTATTAAAATTTCCAGATCTGGATCTGAAAGAATCTGTTCCTCTCACATCCAAACCTAGGCTGAAAGTGGAATTAGATGCCAGTGTGAGAAAGAAGTATGCATTTGCAAAGAAGAAGGTATGTTTTCTCTCACTTTATTACATATGTTCATTTTATGTAGCACAGAACAATATTCCTTCATTAGTTTGAGTGACTAAATTCATAGAATCACCATTTTGTTCATACCAGTTGCCTTACTTCTTGTTATTGTATTTGGCTGTAAATTAATTTGTTGTCATCACATTATTTAAATCAGAGCTGTCCAACTTCTAAGCAGCTGGGGACTGTATGCCCCATGGGATGAATCAGTGGGGGCTGCACTAGCAGAGGCCATGGGCCCCCTCAGACTGCACCTTGCACACACAGGTGGGTGCTTCCCCAGCCCACTGCACTGTGAGTGAGGACAGGTGATTTCTTTACCCTGTTGTACTGTTTTCCAGGTGGGTAAGTGCTTCCCAATCCCATTATACTGAGCACATGGACAGGTACTCATTCACCCCACTGCACTGCATGCACAGAAGCAGGTGCCCAGCCTCACCTGCAGCTTTTTGCAGGCTCCTTAGTGGCATCATGCTGCACAGATGTTCCTGGGGCTGCTGGCTTCCCTGGCACCATGGGCTGTGCCATTTTGTGCTGCCCTGCTCTGCCCTGCTCCCAGAGGCTGGGTTAGGCAGTGAATACTAGCCCTAAGCCCCCGCTGCTGCTGCAGGCAGAGTGAAAAGGGCATGGGCAACCAGGTTGTAGGAGGGGAGAGAGAATGAGTCCATAAATTAACTCCTTGTGGGCTGCTAGTTCAGGAGCCCTGATTTAAACTAAAGGAGTCAGCAGTGTCATCACCATTTATTTACTTTAAAGGACTGACATGATGTGAAGCCATGACTCAGCAAAGCACCTGAAATCATAGATAAATAAGATGGAAAAGGGCTTTAGTGGTCAGCTAGTTTAGCCCCCTGCTCTGTGCAGTACTTAACCACAGACTTAACTTTAAGTGCTTTGCTCAACAGTGTGGAATTGAAATATGGTGATATATATTTGAGGACTTTGCTGATATCTGAAGAAGAGACTTCACTGCATTAAATTGGTGCTGCAGGATAATAACTTCCTATTGCAAAAAAGATGTAAATACAAATTCAAAACTAAGTTTCAAGCCTAGAGCAGGGATTGTCAGCCTATGGCTCCCACACCAGATCCAGTTGATGGTCAGACTCGATTCAGGGCAGCACAAGGAATCAGGCAGAATGCAGCTGTGCACAGCTGTCTTTCCCCTCAGCAGTTTCCTACTCTGTAGCCTTCCCTGCTGTCTCCTACTTGCACTTAACCTCATTGCAGCAGGGCCGGGTATCTGCTGCTATACCCCACATGTTGCATTGATCAGTTACAGCATTTGTTCAGACTTAACAGAGATGCAAAGAACAGCAGGTGGTTAATTCTTCAGCAGTGATTTGAGTGTGAACTTCCATTTCAATATGGATTGCTGCCTGGGGTAAATGAAGGTTATTACAGTTTTAAGTAGAGGTGCACCCGTATATCAGTCGCATTTCGAATCAGCACAGATAACAGGAAAATTAACATAATTGGCAATCGGCTTTTTTTGGCCAATAATATCAGGGATAAATGCTGCGTGCATGCATGCATGCAGCTGTGGCATGCACACAGCTGGGAATGCAGCCCGGCAGCTTGGAGAGCAGTGTCTGGCAGTAAGTCTGTGGGCGAAGGGGCATCAGGGGAGAAGGGGGGTGTGCAGATTGAGGCCCCCATGGTGAGGCAGGGAGTAGGGCAGGGGCAGGTGCTGCACAGTCAGGGCGGTGAGTGCAACTCCACTGGGAGTGGGACAGAGCCATGGGAAGCTCATCTGGAGGGCGCGTGGGGTGGGGGGTGGTTCCCTGCCGCTGTGCGCACCCGTGAGCAAGCCATGGGGGGCATGTGCCCCCCTGGTTTGTGCACAGCATGAGGGCGAGCTGCCCATTGCGGGCTTGGGGTCAGGGGCTGCACCAGCCTCTTCCTGGTGGTGGGGTTGGGCTGGGGCTGCACTCCAAGCAAGTGCGGGGTGGGGCGGATGGCAGTGGCACTGGGAGGGGGGCTACAGGCTGACTACGGGGAATTTTGGGGTGGCTGTAGCCACCCCTCCCAGTACCACTGCTACTCACCCTGCCCCCTCCCGCCCCGAGCGCAGCCCCAGCCTCCCTGTTGGGAAGAGGCCAGCGCAGCCCCTGGCCCTGAGCCCACAGTGGGCAGCTCACCCTTGCCCCTCACACAATTCCAGGGTGGGGGGGGCGCACATGCATCCCTCAGGGGTGCGTGCAGCAGCGGGAGCTGTCCTGTGCCCCTCGGATGAGCCACCTGCAGCTCCATTCCACTCCTGGTGGGGTCACATTCATGCCCTGGCTGGGCAGATCATGCCCTTGCCCCTGCCTCACTCCTTGCCTCACCATGGAGGCTTCGATCTGCGTCCCCCATGCCTCTTCCACCCTGACAGACCTTCCTACTGGATGCTGCTCTCCAAGCTGCTGGCTGCATTCCTGTAAATCGGCTGTTGGATTGGTATCGGCCGATATGCCTCATCAATAATCAGCCATTGGTATCAGCCAAGAAAATCTTTTACATGTTCTTAGGTGGGGGCTTTTTTAACATATTGCAAAGTATTTTGACACTATCTGCTACTTTCATTGATGCTCACAAGGAAATAAAAGTAATATGAATGTTATGGTATCGTGGACATATCTATGTGTATATTCCCCAAAACAGCAATGTATGACATGATTCCACATAATAAAAGGCAAAGGGGTCAAATCCCCTGAAGTATAATATTTAGTTTTTCCTTCATTTCCCCTAAATATCAGCCCCTCTCGTGAACCTGTTCCCCTTTTTCCCTCCTTCCCTCTGTTTACTATTTGTCCCACTTAGCTGCCAGCCTGCTGAAATGTCTGAGGGTCTGTGGGGTCCAGCCTTGTGGTGAGGCAGAGAGGTGCAGTAAAAGTAGAGAAAGAAAATATGTTTCCTTTGCTGTCTGGGTTCAACCAATTTTAATGGTTCCTGAGGGAAAGGCATACATTAGGATGAGAACCAGGTACCAGGAAGATATCCATGAATATCTTGGCAATAGAGTTGCATATGCAGCCACATGAGCCTCAGCTGTAGGCAGCTGCATTTGTCCAGGCATCAGCTGGGGGAATAGTGGGCATGCAAGATGTTTTAGGGGCATTTTAAGACTGTGGCACTATGGAGGATCCCAGAAGGCACAGGGGAGGTTCGTCTGTGAGAGCAGGGTTCTAATTAAAGTACGAATCTCAGTTGCCCCCAAAGTGACTGAGTGGAGCTAGAACTGCAAAGCTGTTGCTGATTTTTATATCCACCTATTATATATTAGCATTAGCCAGAGGCATCAGAGTACAGGGAATATCATTCTGATGCTTTGTCTTGTGAGTAAAGGTTGGAAATAGCATGATTGTTTGAGGCAAGCAGAAGAAGGGGAAAAGCATGGGAAATGCTTCTTTTGTTTCTCTAGTGGCTTTGGGCCTAACCCTGTCAGTGTTCCCAAAATGAAATCCTGAGCTCCCTCAGTTTCCATGTTATCATAGGACCTGTTTCCAAGGAGACTCAGATCCTTATTAGGTTAGATTAAAAGCATCATCAAAAGTGAGGACTCTGAGGAGAACTGCAAGGTAATTACTTAACCAAACATACCTAGTAACTGTGAAGCCTAGTTAAAGCACCAGATAGATTATCAGTCACCAAGCTTTGTCTTTCATCTAGATTTGGGTCATGAGAGATTGTTTCACAGAATCACAAGTCTGATGGATGGAATGTTATGATTTGCAGGCATTTGCCCTCTTTGTTAAAACGAAGGAAGTGCCAGCCACAGCTAACTGCCCTTCGACCATCTGCGGGGAGGGAGCATGGTGGAAATGCTGCAGGCAAATGTTCAAAGACCTCTCCAGCATTCACAGACACATAGCTACGCAGCATGTCAGTGACATCAGGCAACAAACAGGTTTGATTTTAAAGCAGTTGGCTGCTGAAGCTAGCACCTCAAGTAACCCAGCTTCTGTGGACAAGGCCATTAGGCTAAACGGTCCCACTTGTAACAGCCCTGAGATATCTGTTAGGCTCCCAGACACAAGCCACATTAGCTTTGATGAACTAACAAGGTAAGACATTGCCTCAGCGATATAAAAATTGTGTTACTCACTGTGAGCCAGACATCCGCCACTTTGAGCATGTTGCATCAGTTGAACTCCAGCCATTAAAAAACAGGTTTTTGTTACACTGGTGTAACTTTTATGAAGATATAAACTTTCTCTCCTCAATATGTTCAGATTCTCTCTGTATAGTTACTCAAAATCACCTGGACTCATTCCT
>NW_005841935.1:1055774-1065985 GCF_000455745.1 Alligator sinensis
TTCCTGCTTAACTTTGTACACTGTGTGCAACCACTAACCCCAGTACAAAGGACAAGGCCAACATTACAATTCTGATCTGTGAGCATATATGTCCAGCTTGCATAGATGTGAGGCAGTGGTGGGGAGGGGGGGTCTGGTCCCATATCTGTATGTTTCCCATCAAGTCAAAGAGAGTCCACATGAGTGTGACCCACATTCTCATAACAGGGCACATACCAAAGAAAACAATGACAGCAGGCTCTCTGGCATGTAGTTTAGTGGTACTTTTCACATTAATAAGGAGATGTAAGAAAATCTTACTTAGGACATTTTTGCACCACAGCAGCAGTGTTTCCTGGCTGGGAGGGCCCCAAACACCTTTTGTGCTCTGAACCTAGAAATGTACTAATGAGGCCACTTCATGGCATTCTTCTGCAACTTCTCTCAAGCCCTTGGGCTCCAGTGTACTTTAGAGTGACTGCTGAGAATAAGCCTGAATCATCTTCACTGGCTTATTTCCACGTATGATGCCTGTGTGTAGGAACAGATGTGCTGAATATGCTTAGGGCCCATTCCCTGTCATGGTGACACTGTCCTTTGTGTGTAAGAGTTCAGGTGGAGCTACTCAGAAATTGGGCCCCTCTTGCCCCTAAAAAGTTAATGCTCTTTTCATCTGGGCAGTTCAAATGGGTTTGCTTCAAGTTTGCCATAACATTAGTCCTTAGCAGATCTCTGATATCTTTGGAAAACAAAAGTTCGTGTGGGATGTGTTTAAAGAAATGTATTTCCTGAATGGGAATAAGTTATAAAGCACAGGCATGGACATAACATGCAGGGCTAGTTAAGCCATTTCAGCATTCCCAGGGGTAGGATAAATAAAATGCAGGGGTACATGATAAGCTGCACAAATTCCGATTTATGTCCACTTCTACTTGAAGTAAATGAAAAAGGCACCCAGTGACTCACAGCACAATAGCCATGGAGAAAATTAATTAATTTGGTATCAGGCCCTGGTAGCAGTATCAACTGCAACTTTTTTCTTGCTATTGAGTCTAAAATCCAATCCCAATTTGTTCTTTATGGTACCCTTGGCAGTGACGTGGGAGAGGTGCTGTTATATTACTGCTACTGTGAAGTGAAAGACCCAGAGAGGCTTTGTATTTGGCAGAAGGCTCTGTGCCAACACTTGCATATCACTGGCAAGGTAAGTAGTTACTGTCTCTTCAGATAGTTTCCTCTGCTTTGTGAGGAACTGTAACAAGGTGCATGGCTCAGAGGCTGGAGCCCAGTTGCAGGGGTTAGAGGGTAATAGCTTGCCTGCTTAAAAGCTCTGGGCCAGCTGATGGGGATGATTGGTTGGCCCCGGGGGAAGTTAAAAGCTCCCAGAGAGATGATGCTGGAGAGGGAAGGAAGCTGAGAAGAAAGGCAGCACTGGGCATATCTACAGGAGACACTTTACTGCGCTGTAGACTAATTTCCTGTGCAGTAAAGCATCACTGCCTGCATATGCACAGCAATTAAGGTGCATTGGACTAATTTACTGCACTGGTAGATAATCATGTTAGATACATGTGGTATCCTGCAGCAAAGTAAATTATTGCACTTAAAAGCATGGATAGATGGTAACATCAGGATTAGTTTATTCTGGCTCAAATTGAGCTGGAGTGTATTCAGTCACATTAATTGCATGTGTGGACATGTCCACTGAGAGAGTCTGAGCCCTTGACTTGGATAGGAGAGGCAAGTGGGGGTGGGGTTCTGTTGATGTTTTATTATTCCATTTAGTTTGAGGTGGGAAAGAGGGAAGGCTGGCTCCTGGGCCTGGACGAGGGAGTAACAACCCAGTACAGGAACAATGTACCTTACAGATGGCCCGGTTGTGCTTTGTCCTGTTGCATGTAAGGAAGACAGCAGAATAGCTAACCTGAAAATACAGGAGTAGGATGGTTTATTACTTGCCTCATTGTCACGGCTCAGCTTTTAGGCTAAAAATAAGGGCACTATTCTTCTACCTAGACTTTGTGCCTTTTGCAGGATTGATCTCTGTTTTGTTCTGTCAACACTTGTGAATGGTGTCTTGCATGTTCCAAACTTCTGCAGTGCAGGTGTCCTACCGATAGCCTCTTCTGCTTCTTCATATCACCTAGAGCTGGTGTCAGCAACCTGCAGCCTGTGAGCCAGATCTGGCCCATGGAACCATTGGATCCAACCCGTGGACATGGGGTTTTGTTGGCATTTTGCAGCAGGGCTCTGGCAGCATTCAGTGTGGTGGCTTTCAAGCTGTGGTGGAGAGAGGTGGCAGTAGTGGTGGGTACTCCCATGATGTGACAGGAAGAAGCAGCAGTGGTGGGAGCTTCCCTTGTGCTGTAGCAGAACCAAGTGCCTGCAGTGAGAAGATGTGTTGATGGTGGGAGCAGTGAATCCTGGCACCCACCCACCTGTGACTGAGCTGGATCATTTTAGCCTGCAGCCTGAAAAAGTTGCTGACCACTGTCCTAAAGCCTTTTTTTTCTAATGCTATCCAAAACTATTCTTTCTCTGTCTTCAGGCTTTTGTCCCTTTACAGCAATCTTAGACCACTAAATATTATTTTTTAGCTATTTATACTCTAGCTGCACTGAAATTAACTCATAGACTATGTTCACATCCCTTGATACTTATATTTGATGGTCTGTGTCCTTTCATTTCAATCTCAGCCCTGACTTTTCCCCAATTCATGTAAAATTGTTGTTGCCCTTTTTGTAGTTCTGCACACACTATTCCAAGCTCAATAATAGGCTCTTGTGTCAAGTGTTCCCATAACCAGTGTTGTTTAAAACAAAATGAATCAAAAGCTCTGCTCTTTTGTCCAGTAGGAACATGAGACAAAGCAGCTCTTTTTTCTGCTGTTATGCAGCTCTTAGATACCACAATGATATGTCCTGACACACTAAATTCCTCTTTGCTCATTTGTTATCTGGTAGTTTCCAAGTTCTTTCTTCCAAAAGTTGTATTACATATGCCTTTTCATCTTTGTATTTTTTTTGCCACTTCCTTGATCTAATCCAGTGGTTCTCAAAGTTTTTAGGCTCAGAACAGCAGAGACTTCCTATGCCTGAAGAAGGGTGATTGTACCTGAAAGTTTGCAAAGAACTTTTTTGCAACTACTCAGTTGGTCTAATAAAATATCATATCTACCTAAAGAACCTTGCCTTTTTAGGCTCAAGGCACTTCTGGATAGAGTCAAGACACCTCTTAGAAAATACCAGCTCTTAGTTTTCCCTTATTTTTGACTACAGAAAAATAATAGAGCAATTCTTCTGTTGCATAGAGCTGAGAAAGATCACAACAGGTCAGAATACTGAGGATTCCTATTTGAAATCTCTCAGTTTATCTTGTGAATCACATTTGAATACATAACAGTGGGTGCACCTATACGAGAGACTATGTCATTGGCAGGCACGAACCGTGATGCCAAGGCTACTGTATAGCAGTTCGTGCTACTGCACAGTAGGGTCGAAAATGACCCGTGCACTGCCGGGACTGCGCAATAACGGTGGTTAAACAAGTACTAAGATGACTGCTCAGTAACAACTGCACAGTTGGGTGCAGGTGTAGATGCGCCCAGAGTTAACATTGTATGGCACCTGGTGGCACCTTTGAAAGGACCTTGAGGCACTGCAGGGTGCTGCAGAATCTGGTTGAGAATTACTGATCTAATCACAACTGTTTCTATCAGTTCTGTGAACTTCAGGTTTTCTTCACTTCAGTGTTCTGGAATTCATGCATCAGAGTTGAATTGAATTGCAACACCTACACTTTCACTTACTCCTAGCTACTGTAGTTATTGGACCTGTCACTGGAAGTTTTCCTGAGTAGTTACTACAGGATTTGGTCCATTCCTAGTAATTATTTCTCCACTTGCACAAGTTTTTATGATTCAGTATCTCTTGGAGTAAAAGTAAGAACTGAACATTTAATCTCATTTTGTGGTTTCTCTTTTACTGTAATCATTTCTCCTGCAACATCAGCTACCGCTTCCCTCTGACTTTCCCTTTTTCTGATTATAGTTCTACAATATTTCTTGCATTGTCAGGGGACCCCGTTTTTTATTTGCATGTTGATTAGTTTGTACTATTATCTGAAAAGTGTAATACTGGTTTGCAATATTATCTGAAATCTGGTTTTCCTTGTTTTCCAGGTGCGGATTGCTTCAGAAGGAATTAATGGGACAGTTGGCGGAAGCAAAGCAGCTACATGTCTTTATATAGAAGCAGTGCTTTCCCATCCTCTGTTCAGAAACATTTTGTGTAGAGAGGATTTCAAGGTAAAAGAAGTTATTTGCATACACTATTTGTAGATTGCCTAGGGAAGTTATGGACTCCATCACTGAAGGTGTTCAAGAAGAGGTTGGACAGCCACTGGTCAGGGTTGTTTTACTATGGGTATTTTCCATGCTTCTGGGCTTTGCTGGTTACACCCCCCCCCAGGCACCCTTCTCCCCATCTTCTTTTTGCTACATGTATCAGGGTGGTTTAAAGCCTTCCTTGGAGGCATTGGATGTTGGCTACGGCCAAGGCTGGGGACTTTGACTGGGATGTACCAATGCTTCCGCTGGGACCAAAGTTCCTGGCTAGAAGGCCTTGCCCCACCACTCGGGGTCAGACCAATCATCATATTTGGGCTCAGGAAGGAATTTTACCCCATGGTCAGATTGGTACGGACTGTGGGGGGTTTGCTTTCCTTTGTAGCCAGTAGCGTGGGCCTCTACCTGAGAACTCTTGAGCATATGTTGACAACATTTCACAGAAGCAGGACATTTGCTGATATCAATCCTCTGCTTTACCTGTGGCAGTGTAAGGTATAGGTCTGTGTGTTGTTTCAGGGTTGACGGTAGTCTTATGTAGAGTTTAGATTATGGTTTATATGGGATGGTTTGGATAGGTATGATCCTGCCTTAGGCAGGGGTTGGACTAGACTACCTTTAGGAGGAGTTCTTTGCAGCCCTACTTCTCTATTCTATGAAATACTTGTTCGCCTTAAGATTTGCTTTTAGAAATATATGCACACACCATTCTTCCTTCTGGGTAGCTTCTCTCTACTACATTAAAAATTCCAAGGAGCCTGTCTCCTACAGTATGGTTTAGGGAACAGTTGCTTTGAGGAGAAGCAAAGTTGTCATAGTCTTTGTTGTCGTCTTTGTCTTCGTCTTCCTCCTCCTTGACTTCCTCTGCTTTCTCCTTCTCCTCCTCCTCCTCCTCCTCTTTTTCCTCCTGTTCCTTCTCCTCCACCTTGGTTATTATTTTCTTATTTACCGTAAAGAAATGTCTGCTATAAGTAAGCAAATTAGATAGATCAAGAATCATTAAACTGAAAGCTCTTAAGAAAGATTAATGCTGATTTAATCTTGTAGCTGTGGTTCTGGTCAGTGCTCTAATCTTTAGTTCTAAACATAAAAGTTGAAAACAAACTCAGAGGAGATCAGGAGAGCTGATAATTTCTTAAGGAAACCATAGAGACAAGTTAGCCTGTGGATCAGCTGGTGCATTTTCTGTGGCCCATTCAGCCCTCGGCCTCTGTGTTGAGGCCCTGTGCCAACACCAGATAATGCCTGGCCACCTCTTTAGGAGTTATTTGGATATTGGTATCTGTCCACTGGGAACTAGATTGGAACCACCCTGCACACATTACTAAGGGTGGCTAATACCCATCCCCTGTACCATCCATTCCTCAAAAGTGACTTGTCTTTACATGCAGAAACTCAGAACATCATGAAGTCTTAAGTATCCTGCCTTCCTCTGCCACATTTTTACTGGATAGCCAATACCTTTTTGTGATGTGTTCCTGTTTTTAATGTCCCAGAGCAGTGCAGGAGGAGCACACTGTTTCCCAGGCCTTCGAGTAGATGTGTTTGAAGAGATTGTACCCATGGGCATTGATCCAAACAAAGTCTCCTACAAAGAAACTGGTATGTCAGATTTATGGAAACTTATCTTCAGCAGGCATGAGGACAGAACTGCGAGGCAAATGAGATGAAAGCACTTGCCCAGACACTCCCTTCTGCCTAGCAAGCAGATCAAAACTACAGTAGTAATTACATTGTTAGAAATGTCCCAGACTGCTCCAGGTCAGCAGTGGGAATAATTCTCTGCATGGGATCTTTTTGGATCTCATTTGCACAGGATTTTATTGCTTTGGCAATTTGAAATGGAGCTGTACATTTCATTCATCCCAGTCAATAATAATTTAAGCAGCATCTTAAGGTAACAGCCTTGCTGGTTCTCAAAAGCAAGTGAACCTTAATACTGGTGCCAGTTAAAAGAGGCTGGAGGAGAAAGTGTAGGGTTCAAATTTTAGGTGTGCCTAATATGACCTTGTGCAACCTCTGTTACTTGTAAAACAGGCTTGACTAAATGTGCAAGTTTTGAGAAGTAAAAAGCATTAGGAGCAGTCAGCATGGAAGAGGAGGATTGACTGCCTGGTCTCCTACCTTACATAGTAGGGGGATTACTTTTCCCTAGTATGTTTCATTGGGTAAGGTTTCCCAGCTGCAGCCAGGAGCCCATGTGAAGTGCTAGAGGTCCACATGCACATTGCAAACTATCTGGTTCTTTCCTCTGTACAGCCAAAAAGAAATCTGAGTTTTGCAGCTTATTCTTAGTACTTACCAGACACTAGGACCCAGGTTGTTAAAAGTACTTAATTTGAGTAGTTTTTGAAATCTTTCAGGTTCTGTAGGGGAAACATTGGCTGAGATACCTGTGAGCTGTCTTTGTTTAAAACAGAGGCTTATTCAAAGTGTTCCTCTTTATGCAGATAATGCAGCCAAAGTGACTGACTCTCTAGCTCAGAGATCAGGGCACTTGCTAAGGATGTGGGAGACCCAGGATTCAAGTTCGTGTGCCATTGGCTATTTAAATACATGTACTAAGTAGAACAGCTTCCACAAGAGAAGTTGAGGGCATCTGCTTCAGAGAATAGCCAATCGTCTGGCACTTATCTCAGAGATGGGAACTCAGATTCAAGTCCATACTTTGAATGAGAGCAGAGATTCACATCTTGTTCCCCTGTGTTCAAGGCTCACTTCCTAGCCACCAAGTATGGATAGGTCAGACCCTCCTTCCTGTCCGCCTACCTCTGCCTAGAAAACCCATCTTGAAGCTGAGAAGCTCTTTTTGATGGAAGTTTCACAGAGAGCAGTACATTCTCACAGTAAGCATTTAATCAAAACATTTCCCAACCGGCTGGTATTCTCTTCACCAGGCCAAAGTGAACAGAAGGGTCTGCCAGATCAGAAGGGGGATGTTTTGTTCCTGGTTTTTAAAGATGTAAGCATCTGCTCAAGGGGGAAGAGTAGCAGAAAATCAATCTCACAATATCTGTAAGCCTGTTCTTGGAGTGCTGCCTATCTGATGGGCTTTGTTTTGTCTCATGGCACATTTGTCACCTGCTGAAGCCAAAGGAATTAACTAAAAACTAAATTCAGCCCATTGTGCTTGTGGTGAGGTCAGCTGAAATCCTATACCAGTTATTTCCTAGGGCAGTTGGTCATATACGTGTATCACCTCTGGGCTTGAATGATCTAAATGTGCAACCTGAATCAGTTACCTTGCTATACCATTCAAATATCACTCAGCTCTTCACAAGGTATCATTTCCCTTTTAGGAATCCATATGTCACCTCAGGAATTTCATAAAGAAGTGGAAAAATATTTATCTCAGGCTAATCAAGCACAAAGTGACACCATTTTACTGGATTGTAGGAACTTCTATGAAAGCAAAATAGTAAGTGTTTATTGGCTTCCTGTGATGTCTTTATCAGTGCAGGGGGAGAGTCATCTCATTGTTTGTGCTTGGAAGCATGGTACAACTGTGGGGACAGGGCTTGCTGTTCCACCTTGCATCTGTGAAGTAGAGTTAATTAGAAAATATTACCCCCAGAATAAAAACAGAAGAGGCCTTGCCTGGCAACAGAGGGGCCTACTCAGCTGACTGTTCAGACTAGCCCACCACAGTAGTAGCAGTATAATAGAACTGAAGCAACAAGGTGACTCCACAGCTTTAGCTGTAGAAGAAAACCATTCATATTTCATGTATGCCAGGAAGACCCAAGTTTGGCCCTGGAGATGGTGGAGTACAGTGCCCTCATCTGTGCTAAGGAGCAAGTATAAAATGAGGTAGTGAATCCTCTCTGATGAATTTTGCACCAGGCCACCATCTTTCCATTGGGGTGCTGGGTTAGAGTAGGTAAGTGAAGGAGACCCTAAGTCCAGATTTTTAAAGCTGTTTAGGCACCTGCTATTGATTATGATGCGAGTTTGACACCTAAATGTTTTTGAGGATCTGGCCAACATGACCGCAGGGAACCAGAGAGTCAGGCCCAAAGGGCTAGTTTCGTCTTCAATTCACACGTATACCTGACAATGTGCGGACTGCTGTGTTTCACCTTTTTCTCACACTTCGGCTCACATGGCCATGTCTTGTTCCAGGGACGCTTCCAGGGTTCCCTGGCTCCTGATATCAGGAAGTTCAGCTACTTCCCCAACTATGTGGACAAAAATCTAGAGCTGTTTAAAAACAAGCGAGTACTTATGTACTGCACTGGAGGGATTCGCTGTGAAAGGGGCTCTGCCTACCTCCGGACTAAGGTGAGCAGGCGCTCTGGGAGTGGCAGGGTTGAGGTTGGATGTTCCCTGCCTAATCTGTGTGTCTCTGTCCCTGGTTCAAAGGGACGGGCTATAGTCCCCCTTTAAAGATTGGAAATGAAGCACAAGACACAGTAAGTGATTTGCTTGGGATTTCATATCAAATCAGAGGCAGAGCTGGGAATCAGACCTAGGTTTTCTAGTCCAGCCCCCATCCCATTAGACAATCCCTACCTCCAAACCCCTCCCAGCCTTAATGCCTCATGCCTTACCACGGGAGGACAGCACAGGTAAATCCTCCAGAAATTTAAGGCTTAATCTAGGGCTGTCCAATTTGTGGCCCACAAGTGGTTAAGTTGCAACTCATGGGCTGCTGCCTGGCCATTGCTTCTCCTCCACTCTTGCTGCTGCAGAGGTCTCCGGGCTCCCCATCCCTGGGGGCAGGGCGTTGAAGCCTTTGGGGAGCCAGGGGGTCTGCTTGGCTCCTGGTGCATGCAATCCAAACAGCATGCAGCCCCCAGCCACTCAGAAGTTGGACAGCCCAGGCTTAATTCATTCTCAGTTATGCAGTGTGTTGGGAGGAACTCCACTGACATCAGTAGAACTACACTGGTTTACAGATGGCATGAGCAGAGAGTGGACCAGGTCCCCATAGCATTTGCTGTGTGACAGGGCAGACTTCTATCCAACTAGCATCTGTGCAGAGAGATGGTGACATACCTCAGACACTGCTCATTAAACTGAAATGCAACAGTCGTTTGGCTCCGTATCAGCCAGCAACAGCACCTGGGAGGAAGTGGTCTGTGTGTGTGGCACATACATGAGGTCTCATGATGGGCATTCAAAAACATCCCTTCCTGAGAACTGCATGCATTAGGCTGTCTGGCACAATCCTGCTATTATGGCCTAGCTTAGTATTTCTGTTGATTTGTTTAAAACAGGCCATGTGCACGGCAGTTTACCAGCTAAAGGGCGGCATCCACAAGTACTTGGAAGAATTTCCAGATGGGTTCTACAGGGGGAAGCTGTTTGTATTTGATGAACGTTACGCTCTCTCTTCCAACAAAGATGTTATTTCAGGTAGGTTCAGTACTTCAGTGCACAGGCTAAGGGTCCTAGCACATTAGCCACCACAAAACTCTTAGTTTGTGGAGTGTGTGTGGATTCTCAGAGTGTGGAGTGCTTGCTGATGCTCAGCAGAGGGCATGTTGGTCTCAAGATGTAGTCTTCTACTGGTTTATAGACATCACATTGCATAAAGACAGTTAAAATATGTGGAATATTTTCCTAAGGTGGTTTGTAAATAGTAGTGGGAGTTGTCACTGAGATGCTTTTCATTTGTGAAGGGATGAGGGTGGTGTTCTCGTCAATCCTCCCAGTCTCAGGCTATGGGCTGAGAAGGGACAGGAGGATCTATGTGGTCAACCAAAGACTGCAGCGCTGGTGTCGTCAGGAAGGCTTTGGCTTTCATGACCACAGCCCGCTCTTTGGCGAGAGAGGCAGCGAGCTGCTGGGAAGAGATGGCCTCCACCTCTCTCCCCTAGGGAGAAGGCTCTTCTCAGCCAGACTGGCTGACCTGCTCCACCGGGCTTTAAACTAAGCCCGCCGG
>NW_005841935.1:1068192-1088701 GCF_000455745.1 Alligator sinensis
CCTGCCTATGCAGGGGGTCAGACTCGATGATCTCAAGCAAATCCCGGGACGTCTCAAGCAAATCCCGGGACGTCTCTCAAGCAAATCCCGGGACGTCATTCTCCCCCTGTACTCGGCCTTAGTGAGGCCGCAGCTGGAGTACTGTGTCCAGTTTTGGGCTCCACAATTCAAAAAGGATGTGGAGAAGCTTGAGAGAGTCCAGAGAAGAGCCACGCGCATGATCAGAGGTCAGGGAAACAGACCCTATGATGACAGGCTGAGAGCCCTGGGGCTCTTTAGCCTGAAAAAGCGCAGGCTCAGGGGTGATCTGATGGCCACCTACAAGTTTATCAGGGGTGACCACCAGCATCTGGGGGAACGTTTGTTCACCAGAGTGCCCCAAGGGATGACGAGGTCGAATGGTCACAAACTACTTCAAGATCGTTTCAGGCTGGACATAAGGAAGAATTTCTTTACTGTCCGAGCCCCCAAGGTCTGGAACAGCCTGCCACCGGAGGTGGTTCAAGCGCCTTCATTGAACACCTTCAAGATGAAACTGGATGCTTATCTTGCTGGGATCCTATGACCCCAGCTGACTTCCTGCCCTTTGGGCGGGGGGCTGGGCTCGATGATCTTCCGAGGTCCCTTCCAGCCCTGATGTCTATGAAATCTATGAGGGGGAAAAGGGGCCCCTGACTCCTCTGTTACTGAGATGAACGTGCAAGCAGCAGTGAGAACTTACAGACTGCAGAGCAGCAAGCCTGCTAACTATGTAATGGAGAATCTCTGTGCCCCATTAGGAGGGAGAGTGTGGGCCAGAAGGGCTGGAGCCTTGAAGCCACATAAGCCCAGTTCCTGAGGAGAGGCAGCGGGAGAGGAAGGAGTCCCTGGGGAAGGACTGCAAAAAGACATGCTACATTGTTTAGGCCTTCTGGGCTTATAATGTGTGTGTGGGTGGGGTGGGGGGTAGCTTGCAGAAGGACACCCTAGCGAGCTGGCACATTTTTGTTAAGGACTATTTTCCCCTGACACATGGAGGGTTAGTACAGGAGTAGGAAGAAAACTGAGGGCACCTAGTGTGAAGGCGCTGTGTGTTCTGTTGATCTGGGGCATTAGCCCTGTGACAGCCAACTGAGGGCACTGAACCCTGTTGGTTTTATGTGAATGGGCTGATGGAGGCCCTGGACCTGGGAGTAAGCTGACAAGCCCTGGAACTGGGGAAGGCAATGAAACCCTGCAGAGAGACTGAGCTTATTATTGACTGGGCCAGATAAGACGTGGCTTAATGATGAGAAGGAGTAGGAAGGCACCTAAGCCTCCCAAAATTGTTACAAGTTAAGAACAAGCCTTGGCAGGCAAATACAGGGTAACGTTGGAGTGCCAAGTAAGGCCAGGTCATCTGCAAGAGGGTACCAGAGCCAGGGGCCTACCACAGGAGGATGTCTGCAATTGGGAGTGATAGAGCAGGTCACAAGATAATGTTTCTGGCATGCCAAAGCCAACAGTCGTTGTCTAAGTGGGCAAAAAAGACTACTTGCCTTAGTCTTGTTATAATCCATTATCTCCTTAGAATGAAGCCCTTGTGTAGCACAGCCCTTCTAACTGAGGCACCGCATGATTCTTTCACCATTGCAATGAGGCACTCCACTCCTTTTCCCTTCAGAGAAATGATGGCCATTTCTGGAAAAGAACCAAAGGGGAAATGTTGTGGGGCAGGGTTAGCTCCCCACTGTGCAGCAAGATTGTGTAGAAAGCTGCTTATTAAAGGAAAAATCCTGCTCTGAATTTTACAGGGACTCCTTTTCTTGCCAGAGCACTACAAGGAGTTGAGAGCACACTGAAGGTCTGGGCTATTTATGGACTGCCCCTGCTATCTCTGCTTATGCTGTCCTTTGCAGTTTGCTAGCTAAGAGTACATACATAACTTGTTCTCACAGTCCTACCAGTTCATATGGGTAACTGGCCCTGAGTCAGCAGGATTACTCTGTGCTGACCCTGGGCACAGGCCGTCCCAGGGGGGCAGGTCAACCCAATATTTTTAAATAGAAAATCCAGATTTCCCTGGGATGGGCTAGACCTCATACTGAGGCATGATGGGAATGCAGGAGATGAAGAGGAAACACTGAGAGGAGGCCTTGCAGCCCAGTTCTACCCCTCAGCAGGACATTCTTATTCAGTCCTAGTACTTCTGTACTCAGAGGCTTAGGTCCCTTCCTACTCCTTCTCACCATCCAGTGCAGATCAGCCTTGTAAGCAGCGTGACCTGTAAGCATACTTCTTTTCTCTCCAGCATGCAGGTACTGCGGGGCATTGTGGGACCAGTACAGACTTTGCTCCAGCCAGCACTGCCGGCAGCTTGTCTTGACATGCTTGAGCTGTCGAGAGAAAGGCTTCACAGCTTGTTGTTCTGTTTGTCAAGAGAAAGGGCTTCAGCTGGCTTCACGGTCTTCTAGCCCAGTGCTCAAGGAAGAATGTGAATGTACAGACCGACGGCAGCAGGTACCAGTAGAATACATCTAACAGCATCTCTGGTGCAGTGGAGTTTCCCTTTGTAGTGTAGTTGGTGTTTACACTTCCACATAGGTGCTGCACCTCCTAGGGTCAGATATCCATTTTCAGTCATTTTAATCACAATTGGGCATCCAGATGCCTCAGGTGGCACCAAAGATCTCAGCCCTAATCTAATCTATACTTGGGCTAGGTTGCACCAATAATACCCTCCCCTGCCTGAGTATAAATTAGCAAAGTATCATATCAAACAATGGTGCTATACCACTCTTAACTTCAAAAAAAAAAAAAAAAAAGTCGTTTTTCTGCCTCCTACAATGTGATACATCCCATGAATGGTTGCCTACAACCAGAGAAAACGAAAAATGTAAAGGAGCAGGCAAGGTCTACATTCTCCTTCCCGTAATCGAGGCATGTCTGTGTGTCCCTTTCCCTCCCCACATACCATGTATACTGGTGTTGGCAAGAAATCGAAGACAGATGGAAACAACAACTTATTTATTCCTGGGACTGTGGGCTGCCTGTGGTTAAGGCCATTTTTCCACATGAACATAAGCAGCTCTGTTCTATTCTCCAAACTCAAGCTAGTGCTTCTGCAGTTATCAGGCATTGACTAAGTAGCTCAGCAGTGGCTATGGGATGTTAGCTTGACTCTCAGCTCTCACTAATGACTGTTAGAAGAAACAGCATACAACCTTGAAAGGACCCAGTGCCATAGATTTGAAATGTGATTGTTTCCAGTCTCCCAGAAATGACTCTCAACCCAGGGTTGTTAAAGCATCTGCCAAAATGGAATTCAACAGTTTTTATTAATATTTTGGCAGATTGAGCACTAATGAAGAAAATGTTCTTTGAAACTTCTCCCCACTTTCTGTACTAAGTGGTAAGGTCGAATACTGGCTTTTTATAACAACTGTTTTTAAAAATAAAATATTTTTTTCTCAGGTTCCTGCAGTGACCTGTTGTCAGATACAGCAGGTTTATTTCCAAATAGGGGCTAACTGTTTCACCTTACAACACTCTGGTAGGAGCATAGGAACTGATAGCTGAAGGATTGGGCACTAGTTGTAATTAAGGCCTGTCATTTTATTCATAATGTTGTTACTATGACTAAGTGCTCCAGGGTTCTACTCGGTGTGGTTTGCTTTTTGTGAAGCACGTCTTTGAAACGTCTTGGTTTCTACTTTGGGAGCCTTCCTCAGAATTCGTATTTTAAAAGGAATTGCTTGGTATCTCGTTCAGTGTCCATGAAATGATCGAAAGGGCTCCCAGAGGTTTTTTGAGCAGATCCCCTCCCTCCCCCCATTCCTCATCTGCTATCCCCCACGCTCATATGACATCAGTTATATTGTCAAACCTTTTCTTACTGTGCTAGAGAGTGGCACGTTTGTAGCAGACCCCTCTCAATCACTCTGCAGTCCTCGTTTAGAGCACTGCCAGTAGCCAGGTTTGGGAATTCAAAACCACAAGTGTAGTTTCAGGTGTCCTTTTAAAAAGATCCATCAAGTACAAAAAAAAATCTCAGCTTGCTGGAAGTATTGGAATCCTACCCGAGGCATTTCTGCATTCCCTTCTCAATGCTAAATGTAAAACCATGTAAATTTTATTTTAGGGCTGAACTTTTAAAATAGGAAGGATGAAAAAGAAGACTTAGCACTTCCAAAGTATTTATTTTGTGAAGTGTTGTACAAAGATTCTATGTTGGTGCCTAGAAAACCTTTAACCCCTTGGAGGACAAATGACAGCAGAGATATGGCTAATTCCCAGCCCGATACCTGCTAACAAGGAGCGGACAAGAGTTTCCAGTACTGGAGCTACTACCTTAAAACCCCAATACCATCCTGCCCCCTGCTGCCCAGAAACCTCCATGAGATGTAGGTCAAAATTCTTGGCCGCAGTGTAGCAAGGTACATGCTGTGAGTGGTCAGTTAATGGGGTTGATTAATGTGAAGGATCTGCATAGGAGGCGTGAGGTGCTTAGGGCCGGTCTCTGTACAAGGCAGGGGGAGTAGAAGGCTCAATTGTTTTAGTATTAATTGCGGGAGAGAGCAGGAGAGGAGAAAGGCCTGGTTTGTTCTGGAATTGGGTGGGTCGGAATTGGGTGGGTCAGAGACCCAGTGGCTGAAGAGAGGCCTTGTGAAAAGCAAGTGACTGAGAGATCCTCCCATGTGAGCAACCCCTTTGTCCTGGTCTCTTGCCCATTTATTAAATGGACAAAAAAAAGCACTCTGAGAGCTCCCTTACACATACAATCACAGTTTAATCAATTCAAAGGACAGATGCAGCAACTCTTCAGGGAAACTACAATAGCTCTATATAATACCGCTGCATGCATCTCAGTGTTTCCAGCCAGGAGAGTTGGGACCCTGCCAGGTACTGGGGGACACTGTCTTGATTCACCCTTTTCTCCAGAGCAACTAGAACAAAAGTTTGGCCTCTTCACCTTCATTCCCTACTGTTCTTCTGCTTTGTTTGTATATAACCTGATGCATTTCACCATGATTTTGCCTTGACTGCATCTCCTTTACCAGTTAGGAGGTGCACCCCACCCTTGTTTTTTCCAGTAGAGTCAATGGCACTGCTTTGTGAGCCTGTCTTTTCCAGATCAGTCTGGAGTCTCCTGAAGCATGTTTCAAAGGTAAAATTAGTTCAGATACTGCTCTGGCATGGAAAAGGACAAGGTTATCACTTTTAAAAAGGCTATTTTAATTCTTATTTTGAGAAAAAACCTATGCTCAAGTCTTCAAGGCAGTGTTCCATATCTGGTAGCGGGGGGTAGACTAAATGCCAGTCATTTTGGTTCTGTCTCCTACGTTAATGCCTCTTTATTATTTTCTTTAGTCTTTTGCACATTAGTTTACAAAAGAAACTGTTGAAGCCTGAAGTGACTGACAGTACATTTATTTTGATTTGAGGAGCAACAAACATACTCTTAGTTCCTAGTTTGGTTGAAAATAGGATATTCAGCAACATTGTGAACCAGAGCTAAACCCTATGCTCCATACTCGACAAAAAATCCATTGAAACGGGTGGAAGTTTCACTGGAATAGATAATACAAGGACTGTAGAGCTCTGCTGTTAGCCCAGGCATACAGAAGGCTTGTTACCAAGTGAAACAGGCTGTCAGGATGTGTTCTTTATGATACAGATTAAGGCCCCAATCCTGCAACAGTTCTGCATGAGCAGACACTCCTGGTTGTACAGGGACTTACCAGAGTCAGTGGGTGTCTGCATGGACGTAATGGTCCACGTGCATGGATCCAAATGCATGATCAGAGACCATATACATCTACTGGAACGTCTTCCCTTAAAGATCAGACAGTAGATTTTATTGCTATACAAAAGCCCTTTTCTAATTGTGCTCTGAATCATACAGGTTCACATGCATGCTATTTTCAAGTATTAACTGCTTTAATAGGGCATAGTGTTCAGAGTCTCATCTGTTCAGATGTTTGGATGTTAGCAAGAAACATCACCTTTAAGGTTAACTGCTAGGGAAGTGGTTGCCCAGCCAAAAACCAGAACTGGGAGTGAGGACTCCATTATGTTCAGAGCAGAAGCACCAGGTGCACACATTTGGCATTATCAAACGGGCATAGGGAGCAAGGCAAATTCTCACATCAGCTTCAACAGAGGCAGGGTTTCATTCCCCGTCTCTTACAGCAACAGTTTTGCTTAACCATAGTTAGAAAAGGAAGATACTAATGCTCTGTTTTTGTGACTCTCTTGTTTAAACATTCGTGGCCTTATGTTCCTTTTGTTTTCAGCAGGGTAAAAAGGCATGGATTATTTTATGAAAAAGATAGAGATGCTTTTGAAATCATGTTTGAAATAATAAATTCAGCCAATGTTGGTAATTAATTGCAGTGCACAAGTTCATGAATTCAAAGGGTATTTTAGGATACTAGCAACGCTTGTCAAAAATGCCCGTTTCTCTATAATTTGAGATCAACTTGAAAAAATAAAGTATTTTTTTAATACTTCTACAACATGTGTGGGGGAGTAGTAATTTTTTTCTACTCATGCAAGCACATCCTAAATATCTTTGAAGCACAACACAGGAAATACTTTGAGAAATTGTCATGAGTTAATTAACAGTCACTTTTGCCCTGCCATGTACACTAAACTGAGGCTGCTTAAAACTGACCACTTGCCTGGAGTGATACGGTTTTGATTCTAAAGAAAACATCATTAGTCATATTTGATTGATAATATCTTCAACTACAATCACTAGTTAATTTAAATCTTTAGTGCATAATGATGCAATAGAACTGAGGCACCACAAATAGTTTGTGCAGGCACTTTGCCTTCTGATTTCCACACTACAGCACAAACTGCTACACACAGCCTGGACAGCCACAAGCTACACCCCGCTTCGGCACTTGGGAAAAATAGGCCCATTCAGGTCTGCAAGTCTCCTCTTCCTCACTAAAAAGAAAAAGACAAAAAGACATGAGTCAGTCAAAGCAACTACTGCACCTGTGGACAGCAGAGGTACCTAAACAATTTAAACTCATGCAAGGAAAGAACTTGGGATTTTTCCTCTGATTTGAAGGGAACATGTCATTTAGTCTGACTTTCTCTATCAGATGTTATTCTTGTTGATCTCAGTTATAAAGCTTATATTCTAAAAAGGCACTGCCTGGCTCAATACAGGGGCTGGGGGTAGGATGCTCACTGCTACTGCTGGGAGTCTCCACTGCATGGTTCATTCCTAGTACTGCTGAAAATAGGCACTTCATTTCTGATTTGAAAATGTCTGGCTAACTTCCAGTCATACATTGGGATTTTCAAACTATCCTGGTATCTTCCGAGACAACTGAAAACTTCAGTTTTGGTCTTTATCAGTTTAAAAATCTAGGCCACTTAAAAAGAGCTCAAAGATTAAAATAAATAATTATTATGGGTTTCTGCTGGAGGTGAGACATTATTCATGGAGTTCAATAGGAGCTGCTAGATATCACAACTCATGGCTTCTCTCAACCTATTGGAGATAGATCCACAGCAGCTGGTGGATGCCTGTAACTATAGAGAGAGCAAGGCTTCTCATCTGGCTCTGACCTTTTATAGTTGTTTTATAGAGGACTTTCTACCTCTGGAAACAGACTCCTGCAAGAATAATTCTTCCCTAACTGAAGCCCAAGCTGCATCTTCCTGCTTTCCTTCATACACTCTTGTGAGCTTCTTCACCAGATGGGCCAGTGAATTTGGGGATGGAACTA
Organism: Alligator sinensis; assembly: GCF_000455745.1. Classification (NCBI taxonomy): domain Eukaryota; kingdom Metazoa; phylum Chordata; order Crocodylia; family Alligatoridae; genus Alligator; species Alligator sinensis. The sequence continues at coordinate 1,075,902 of NW_005841935.1, forward strand.
GTTAGGGGGCAGGGCCTGCTGCAGAATCCAGGCCCCAGGTACCTCACTGGACATGGCTGTCAGCAACAAGAGAGTAAGCAAGGGCTGTGCCAACACTGCACCACTTTCCATGCAGCCACTTGCATCATTTCCACCACTGCCTCAACCAGCCCTGCTTACCCCACTGCTACTGCCAGCCTTGCCTCAGCTGCTGCTTGCCTCATCACTTCCTCTGGACCTGTGGATCTGGCCTGCAAAGAGCCCAATGGTCTGGATCCAGCCCGGACATGAGGTAAGTTTGACACACCTGCTCTAGTGAATATTTCCAGTAAATGTTTCCACTGAAGAGAACATAACATATTTGAAATAAATACCAAGGAAAAGAAAAAGTAGGTAGGAGAAGAACACAGAAATTAGCTCACAGGTGGAATGGAAGAGACTCTAACAAGCCAGCTCAGATAAAGTATTGTAAAGGATGAAAGTGACTGCTGCTGAGTCAAGAAGAGCAAAATGGAAGCTAGAGAAATGAGTAAAACCAAGTTTGTGTAGAAACTGGTAGTGGCAGTTGACAGCACTGGTAGTGGAGCACAGAGAGCTATTGCCAGTAGGACAAAAAAATCTATCTATACTTATACATCTTCCAGGTGCAGAGTTGAGAAGTTATGCCAGAGGCCATCAGATCGATGTAAACGAGCTGCAAACAAGAATCGAATCAGACACCTTCTGTGCTGGTCTCATCATCCAAGAGGCAGACAAGGTTACTGACTCATGAACCCAAAGAAGCAGGAGTAGAAATACACAGAACCTTGCAACTTATAGATGAAAAATATTGTGGATTGCTTTGTTGTGACAAAAGGAAAGCAGCAAATATTCCAAAGCTTGTCAAAACCAGTTCTGATCCAGGCATTAGTCAATTGTGGATGTCCTTTTAATCCAAAAAGCCCATCCTTTGACATGAAATGCATAAACATCAAGGGGCTGTGCAGTTCGGTATGAGCACTTAAGTATAACTTTACACACATGTTTGTTGATGTTAGCAGGACAGCTGGAGTGTGCATAAATTTAAGTATGTACTTAAGTACAGAGTTACAGCCTCAGTTTGCAAGTGCTTTGGGAAAAAAGACTGCCAGAGTCTACAAGAGCACTGGACTGGTTGAAGATTAGTTGGAACAGTCGTTTTATCGACTGGCCTAAAACTTCCAGTAATTTAAAAGTGCAGACACAAAATAATATGCTGATAGCTGTATGAAATAGAGAGCAGCCAGCTAGGACATACTGGTTTTTAGTATGGTATGCTTTACTGCTGAGTACTCAAGACAGATATTTGTGTATTCCATCATTTCTTGGGCACCACAACTATGTGGGGGAGGTGCAATTATAATTTAGAAAATAATTTGGCCTTTTATATAGATACCAGCAGACCAAATTCATTCAGAGCAACAAGCCAAACCAGATTCCCTCTGTTTTTCACTCCAGTTACAGCTGGGATTAATCTACTGCATGTGGGAAGTGCCTGGAGATATCTGTGCGTCTAACCATGAAGTTCACTGCCTCCATATACCATTAGAGACCCTTTCAGAACCAGGTATCCTTGAAGTCAATAATGCATTCCTTTGGGATCTGAAAACCTGACTTACCCCAAATCCTATTTGACCCCATCCACCAAGTCCCACTGAGTTAGTGGAACTGCAGTAGGAGTCAGATCCCTCTCACCCTGAGAAAGGATCAAGTGATCAACCCCAGAGTGAGCAAGGACTTTATTCAAATGTAGTTCCTTCATACTTCAAGCAAATTTTGATTTGAATTATTACATTTTCATAAACTATGACCAAAAACATCACCCAGGCCCTGAAGGGAAAACATACACCAGCTACATTTCAAAGCAGATTGGAAAGCTACTGATAAGAGCACCTTTGAGGACCAGTGAGATGCAGGAAGAAAGGAATAATTCAAAGTGGGCTCACAAGGGGGACTCACCAAGGTCATTATTGTTCATCATGGCATTGGCTGCACGAAGCCGGGGTCCTTGCTGTGTAAAATGATACCCAAACTTCAAAAGGGAAGTGTTTTTTTCAAGCATGTTTGCAATTTCCATTTCCACCTTGTTACCCAGTGGCTGGCTCTTTGATAAAAGAAAATAGAAAATTAGCTTAGAACTGTGACTTGTTCTAACTTTGGTCACGAATTCACTGACTGCCTTTTATTTGTTTTGTAAATTCCCTTTGAGGATTAGAACTGAGAGATTGGATCTCTCTCCAGTCTCTTAGTTCTAATCCTCAAAGGGAATTTACAAACCACCATTCACTGACAAGCCTACAAACTTCATTTCATCAGCTTACTGGATACAAAAAATCATGGACTAAATATAGACATTGGACTTATGACATATGTCTAACATCTGACTCCCCAGGTACCTTTCCACTATTTACCAGCTATGTTCATTCCCCTTTCCCACCCCCCGCCCTCGCCAACCTGTCTCTCGCCACTGGCTCCTCATTTTACATCTTCACTGACTAACTTTCTTGCAAGCAGACCAGCCTCTGGCTTCTTTACTATTCCTTTCATCCAGGAAGAGCACACACACCAACTGCAGATGCTTCCTCAGCCTGACAAAGGGGATTTGTACCTGAAAGCTTGCAAAGAATTTTTCTAACTATTTGAGCTAGTCTAGTATAAAAAAATATCAGATTTACCCAAAGAACCTTGTCTTCCCAGGAGTATGAAGCATTTGACTCTGGAGATATATGGCCTTTCAGAACTTTTCTGTTCTAAGGAAGTCATGCAGCTTTCTCTGGAGAAAGGATAAGGCCTGGGTCCTCCCCAGTGCAAAAATCCAACCTTCCAGGGTTTGGCAGATATCAGGGCCTAGTGAATTCCTTTCTGTTAGCACAGCTTCAGAGGCCACACTACAAGAGGCTTCTCCAAAACAAAAAAAAGGGGGTTTGCTATTTTTGATTTCCTTCCCTCAAGGTGTTCACAGCAAAGGAGAAGAAAGCCACGTGTGCTGCAGCACAAAGTGTTGTTTGCAGTACCCTCTGCACTCTCCCACTTGGACCATGAGATGAGCTCCATTAGTTGTGAGGAGCTCTAGGCAGTTATCCTTTATGTGGGTTAGCCACTTGACAAGCATGTTAAACATACCCTCCCTTATCACCCCGCAACAATTTGTTTTCCAGTTAGAGTGACTGGCAGGAAAACCTCAGATGAATCGGTCATATTTTCCACTACAGGATCCCCGTACCACCCAGGACATGGTTTTGTCCAACAATTCAATACTGCCTTGGTTTTACCTGGTTGTCAATTCTGAGCTCTATCAGTGAAGTATTGTGCTGAAGTGCTTCAACAAGGGCAAGGATGCCTGAGCCAGAAATGAAGTTGGATTCCACATTCAAACTCTTTAGTACGCTGTTGGCTTTTAGCATGTCTGCCAGAGCCTGCCACCAAGAGGAAAGAAGCAGTGTTTGATCATGCCTTGTGAGGGATGGACCATGGTATGGGGATTTGGGACAGCAAGGGTCAGTCCCCAGCTCCTCTACACCTTTCTGGTGTCACACTGTCTCCATCTGTGTCTCATTAAGGAACAGTGAACCAGAAGGCGCCTCTCTTGGGCCAGAGACCAGTCCCTGCATTTACAAAAGCTGAGGATGGACCATGCCCAGCATAGTCTGTGGCATCTTGGAAGGGTGTGTTGTTGCTCCCCATACTGGCTGGGCCTTATCTTTGTACTGGGACCCTGCCCTGTCTCAACCCTTTCCACAGTGGTCCACAAAGCCATCTGCCTAGGCACACTGCCCAACCAAGGAAATGCCTAGTCAGCAAGGTAAAGGCACCACTGGCTGCCCCTCCAACTCCCTGCATTGCAGTACGCACAGATGCTCATGACACTTGGGCAGCAGAGAGCCCTGTACAATGCACCTGACACCACTGGGTTGCCTCACCAGATAAAGGCACCCAAAACAGGCCCCTGAAACAAACACCCACTTAGTGTTAAAGCATCCAGAGGGACCCTGCTGTGCTAAGTGCTCCAAAAATGTGCAGAAGTGACTGTACCCACCCCATAGCTGACAATATGAATTCCTCCGCCATTGTTTTACCTGGTTCATTTTCAAGCAAAGGACAACACCTCATTTCTTAAAGCTCAAAGTTAGTCTTCATTTACTAAAGCTTGGGGCAGCCTATCTCCTGGGGAATGAGAGGCCACACCAGCCACATTACGGGGAGGGGTCTGTGCCTTGAAGGCAGCAATCACAGACTGGGAGCCGTGTCCCTGCTGAGCTATGTAAGCACAACAGCAAAAACTGCCAGGCTAAAGGGCCCTGGCAGTGGAGAGGAAGCTTCAGTTGCATTGAGCTGGAAAAAAAGCTGGATCCCCGGAGACTGATGGCAAGTAGGCCTAGGGAAGTGCCAGTGCTGGGAAAGGTCCAGAAGAGCCGGTATTGTGAAAGACTTGTGCTGGAAGCAAAGACTAAGTTTTGAGCACTGTGCAGCGGTAGGGGGAGCAGGGAGACTGCAATTAGTGAACTCCTTGGGAGTGTGTGGACTGTCTTGGGTGAGTGAGAGTCTTGGAGCCCTTTGGAGGGAGGACCAGCAAGAAGACAGGACCAAGTGAGGGCCAGGGACCCTGTGATGTAACAGAGAGACACCCACAGTGACTGCTCTCTGACCAGACTGAGGGGCGATGCCAAACACCACCACCGAGGCATAGCAGGTGAGTAGGCAGGCGGGACCTGACCCCCAGGTGTGAGCAGGAAATCCTAGGGACACAATCCCTACATGGTTACATGGAGTGTCCTCTACCTTCTTCTTCCATGGGTCTCTGCTCTTGCTTCCCCAGTGTTTGCCTAAAATGCTTCCCATCAGAGCCTCAATCACAGCCTCAGGCAAATCTTGCTTTGTGCATTTGCCCTGACTGTTAAAGACTCATTCCCCATTACCACACCTTGAGATGTTATACACTGTCCCCAGCCCCTACACCTTGCTCAGATGACTTCATATGTCACAATGCACTTCTATAAACAGCTGTTGTAATTCACCCCTTAGTGTCATCTTCTACCCTCTCCAGTGATACTCCCTACACCTCTGTATGCAGAATAAATTTCCTTCCCAGTGTGCTAATGTGTAAGGACCCAGCACATTACAATATATATTTCTAGAAGATGATAGAGCTGGAGGGTTACCTGCAAAGGGAATACATGGCCTCATGTTGTCTTGCTTCTTTATCAAGTAAAGACCCAAGATTTTTCAGCATTTTTAAGTGTTAGAAACTCAGATCTTGTCTGTGAAACCATATTTACAAACTCAGATCTTGCCTGTGATCTTGCCTGGACGGCTCTTCAGGACAATTTAAGAACTAGCAGGATTATGAGATCATACATGATAAATGACTGAGATCGTGCAATCGGAAAGGGAAGATATTTAAATTTAAAATTATTTAGGTTTTTCACTTGCTTTTGTCAATACCTGCTAAATTCAAATGCCTGGAGACATGAGAGAAAATAATGTCCTTGTGAAGGATATAACACTTCCTCTGCCCCAGCAGAGAGCTGAGAAAGTGCCTCTGGGATTTGCAAATATTCTGATATTCCGAAGGTACAGAATATTCCGATTAAAAATAAACAAACACCTTTTGCATTCTCAATAAAATATAAAGGACCAATAAGCAAGTCTTTACAGGTCACTTTAAAAGAAATGCAAAGTCAGACAACGATACAATGAACAAATTTCCTACAAATGTCCACCCATCCTCTAATACTATGGTATAGTACTTACCAAAGCAACAGGATCATTGCTCCTTGTTCCTACTATGCTAAACTTGTGTACGTAGGTGTTAGTCTTGAGTGCTTTTGCATAGGCTTTTAAAGTGGGTATAGGAATATTCTGTGGAAATAAATCCAGAAAAATGATGATGTGCCACCATGACCATTCAGATTCCTGGTATATAATATAAACAAAATGTCAGATACAGAGGCGTTCAACAGACATCATCTAACAAGTTCTCTTTAGAGATGAAAGTGTCACATCTGTAAAATGACCTGGACACAAAGCTCAGAGACCTGAGAAAGGGTACTGCATACTCAAAGCTTGTCTATATCCCACCCAACTATACGGTTGGTCCAATAAACGATATCACCCACAAAAATCCTTGCCTTTAGACAAAATCAGATACATCAGGAAGAGACTGTAAAATAGAAACTGTAAATCATACAGAATTACAACATTCAACCAGTGGCCAGCATGTCCTAACAAGCATGGGAGCATTTAAATTCTCACCCCCGGTTAGCTAGAGACTCACATCCTGGATATAGGCAAGTTACATCTCTGCATTTTTAATTTCCCTATCTACAAGACAGGAATAACACAACTTGCCTGTTCACCTCTCCTGGTTGTTGAAGGCATTTAACCAGTTCATGTCAGCAGGCAATACTGCGCATGTCAAGTGCTGCAGTTTTGCTTCTTCATTGTACTGGCAATTTTCAAGTCACAGCTGATCCAGCACGTAGATCTGCACATCCAAGGATTCCTTGGCAGAATCAAGGCCTGACTTGGATTTGTAGAGCTGTTCTTGGGAGGTATAGAGTCTCCTCAACTCTGGCCCAAGCACCTCAAAGAATCAGGTCCACTTTCCTCCCTCAGTCACTTTTAACTTTATTAATTAAATGCCTCTTAAAGTGAAACTTTCCATCTTTTTTTTTCAACCCAGTAAGCAATTATTGAGAAGAGTGTGATTTAAAACAAAAAACCAAAAAAACTCAAAACCAAAACATTTCCCCGTTTTGAGTTCTCACAGGGTAAAAATAGTCTTTTCCTGCATTAAGTATTTAAAAACCCATTTCAGATTCAGATATTTCAAGTGATTCTAAAAAATTAAGTTGGCTGTATCCATGGTCTCCAATGAGGATAGCTTACAGATATCCATTGGCAACAACCATTGTTAATGCTGTCTTGAGAGTAAATCAGAGCAGGGGAAGTGTCTGATCTTCTTTGGTCTATGCTGAACAAAGCAGCTCTCAAAATCTAATGGGTCTGATTTTTTTGGCAAGTGCCAAGCGTTTGGTCTCAATTGCTGCATCCAGACATGCGTGGACATTTGGTTCCCTGGGGACAACTAGCAGCGGTGCACCCTGTGCTGCCACTAGTTGTCCTTGGGGAACATCTGTGCCATGCGTGCTCTGGCACATGGTGAGTTACCCAGAGTGGGATAGGGGAAACTTGGGTCAGCACTGGGCTGGCCTTAGCAGCCTTACCGGGGTCCTGGGGGCCTCCTGGGGTTGTAGCCATGTTGCTCCTGCTGCGTGGAGCCTGGCCAGCAGCGAAGCGCAGCTCCAACCAGCCAGGCTCCAGCTTTAGGCGGCACTTGCTGCTGCCACATGTGCCACTCCACCCTTTTTTCCCATGGGTTTTTTGACCCCTGGATGTCCAGGGGTCAAAAAAACTCTCAGTGCTGCGTAACTGCGGTGCCACATACCACACAGCTGCACTCACCTGGATGTGGCCAATAACTATAGCTCCTTTCAGATATCTCATACTGTCCCTTAAAAGTCACTAGTAACAGTGGAAAATGTAGGCCGATGACTATGGAAATTAAAAAAATGGTTGAAGGTACACAGGTAACTGGGTATGGTTTGTTTTTCTTTAAGGTCTGTGCACTTGCAGTTAATGGCATCGATACTGATAATTGTGCAGATAGTAACTACATGTTACATGCACAAGCATACATACACACACACACACACACGTATATATACACATACATACACACGTATATATATACACATACATATACACACATACATATATATACACTTACACACACACACAGGTCTTATAGACTGGAGACAAGATAGGAAAGGAGCTGAACCTCTTCTTGTTCAGCCATTGTGAATGGACCAGATGTTGTGTGCACGTATGTGCACACTGAGGTGATCTGCAAAGTTGCATTTGTGTCCTGATTTGCTTTTTTATGTAGCATAAGAGAAATGAAAAAAAAAGTTTTTGAGAAAGGGCTTTTGTTTGTACATGAGAAAAGTCTCAGGAACATATTTTCTCCCAGACCTTGTCAAAACTACCTTTCTCTTCTACCTTGGCCAATTTGGCAAGAAACCTAAGAGAACAGGGACAATTTCTATGCCTTTGCAGGTCTCCTTTAAACAGAAAAACCTATAAGTTTAGATTTTATATAGGTAAAACTGGTAACGCAGCAGAGCAGTTTCTAGCAGCAGAATTGTCTGTGTAAAGTGCAGCAGGAAGGAGCATGTACCTTAATATTATTAAGGTTGACTTCATCAAGTTCAGGATCATTGTTCTTTATTCGTTCCAAAGTTTCTTCGACATCTGTTGAATTTGGTTCTTCATCAGGAACTGGTTTGTATTGAGTGGGCTTAATCACACCTGTAATTATAAAGGAACATTTTAAGAAAGAAAACCCCCCCACATACAAATGGTCAGGAAGAAGGACATTGGCTCTAGGACAGTATCAGTGCTAGTGGCTATTTTTTCTTCTCTTTAAAGACATTTGGAAAGGGGGAATCTGTCAGGTTCCTGAAGGTTCTAAAAAAGGATGTGGAGGAATATGCTGAAGGAACTGCCAGGAAAAACCTCTGCCAAGCATGACTCAGGGCAAACTTTATACTATGGAAGACTCCCAGGAAAAGGGCCAGGAGAGACAAAGATGTCACAACCTTGTTTAGTGCCCTGAGCAATGTCTGGCAAGGTAGGAAGGCCTTGGACTTCCTTATGTCACCCTTGTCTGTTTTCCTTTTAACCTGTTGAGGAAGTAACTGTGGTGGGATCTTCTTTTATTTATTTATAGAAATGAGGCCCTTGAAAGCTTAGGCATGCTGGGATGTGAAGTGTGATAGGACATCACTGTAAATGTCAACCCAAGTGCAGATGTGGACAACAGAGAGATTCATTTGTAAAAGTGCAATCCAAGTTAGACAATGACATTGACATTAGAGAAAACTGGAAGCAGAGAACAGAGAGGAAGTTTGCCTAGGGAATTCACCTGAGATGACAGTGAGGAAGCAAGAGACTCTGTATGTGTGTGTGTGCAAGGACCCTAGTGCAGGTGTGTGGTGTGCAGGTTCTTGTGGTGCATCTTTTTTTCCCCATTCCCTCCCCCACCTGCCATCTCTTTTTTTTTTTTCTTTCTTCTTACAGCATAGGTGTTCTCCAGGGAGCAAAGGAGGCACAAATGGAGTCTGGGTCAGCTGCTGTGACCTACATGGCATGTGCCATGTTTGTGTTCCTCCTCCCAGAGGATCAGGAACACTTCATCTGCATCAAGTGTAAGCTGGTGTCTGCCCTGGAGGAAAAGATTCAAAGGTTGGAGGCATGGGTATCCATACTGCACTGCATCAGGGACCAGGAAAATTATTTGGACAAGAATTATGAGAAGATGATACTGGGGTGGCCAAAGGGCAATGAGGAGAAGTGGCAGCATGTGATGACGCAAAGTAGGAGGATCCCCAGAATTGAAGAGCAGTGGATTGAAGTCAGCAAAAGCTTACAGGAACTCTGTGGTGGAACTGCTGAGAAAAAGGCAGAGGACAGGACATCTGACGGCATGAGGCAAAGTAGGCAGCAACCTAGAGAGCAGGAAGTACAGGTCCCCAAGGACAGGGGCTCCAGGACCACTGTATTAAGGCAGAGAAGAGTGGTGGTGGTTATTGATTCTCTTCTGCAGGGGACAGAGGCACCGATTTGTTGTCCACATTTGGGGTTGAAGGAAGTTTGCTGCCTGCCTGGAGCCCAAATTCAGGACATTGCAGAGGGCATCCATACATGGAATGGAAGGATGAGCAGGTCACCAAAGAAGCATACCAGGAAATAGCAAGAACCTACACAGACAAAACGAGGAAGGCAAAAATAAAGGATGAGCTGTACCTAGCAAAGGAGATTAAGAACAAGAAGAGTATGTTGGCCAGAAAAGAAGGCCCAAGGAAGCTGTGTGTTCCTCTTGCTAACAAGGCAGGAGGAACTCCTAACAGAAAATGCAAAGGAGGTGGAGCTACTCAAGAGCTACTTTGCCTCACACTTCACAAAAACATTAAGCTGCTGTCAGGCGCATAATAAGTATTATCTGGATAGGGAAAGGGGTAAGTTGAAGGAAGAGATAACAAAAGAGGCAGAGAGATTTTGTGGGGTCTGAATGACTTCAAGTCAGCAGGGGTGGAAGGACTTCATCCTAGGGTACTGAAGGAACTGTCAAAGAAAATTTTCATGAAGTTGTGGGAGATGGGTCAGGTAACAGAGTACTGGAAAAGGGCCAACATAGTACCCCTCTTTAAAAAAAAGGCAAAAATGAGAGAACATAGGGAACTACAGACTGGTTCACCCCACCTCAGTACCTGGGAATTTACTGGAGCATATCTTAAGGAAGGCCATTTGTAAGAAGGAAAGGTTTATCAACAAGAAGCCAGCATGGATTTATGAAAAACAAATCATGGCAAACTTGATCTCCTTCTTTGACAAATTAACTACTGTGGTGGATGAAGGGAATGCTGTGGATATAGTGTATCTGGACTTGAGAGTTTTTTTACAAGGTCCTGCATAACTGTCTCATAAACAAATTGGAGAAATGTGAGCTGGACGCTGTAACAGAGAGCCCAGGGCTCCCTGTTCCTTTAAGAGAAGAAGCAGCCTAGCCAGGGAGCACTACAGGGCACCACAGCTGTAGGCCACCAGGGCAATAGGCTAATGGGGTAATTAGCAAGCACCTCCAGGCAGTCAGCTGACCAGATGTAGGCAGAGTCCTGGGAACATATGAGCTGCAGGCTGGGGTTGGCAAGGGAGTCTCTCCTTAGCAGCCACAGGGGTAGGAGCTCCTACCCAGGAGAACCACCCAGAGATGTTGGGCCAATCGCTTCACTGCCTGCAGGAAAATGGGGCTCAGGGAGCTCACCAGGAGCCCAGAATACTGTGTTAGGAAGGGGCAGAGGGCTTGTGTTTGTTGTGTTTATACTGGCAGTTTGGGTTGGGACAGTAGGGGAGATTTAGGGAGATCCCATTAGTGCCTGATAGGCACGCAATAGCTTTGAGGCCTACCAGGGGCAGGCTCAAGCTGTTACTGAGCCCAGAGTGGGCAGAGAGTACGAGGCAGCAGTGAGACAGGCCAGGGCCCTGATGCCAGAGGGACACAGACACACAGGGGCCAGGGGCCCAACAACCCAAAAAGACAAGAAGGAGCTAGTGCCTCAGAGCCAGGTCCAATTCAGTGGGCCCAGGCTAGAAGGCTTAGAGAGATTAAAGGGGCAGAGGCTGAAGAGGCTGAAGCCCCGACAGAGGGAACAATGGTACAGTAACACTTGTGAGGCATGGGGCGTGGTGTAGGGGAGGATTTGGAGTCATGCAATTAGCCCTTAAGGCTTTCGGTGCCCTGCCAGGCATAGTTGACTACAGAGGCCCAGTGAGGGGCCTGGGACTATAGAGGCCCAGTGAGGGGCCGAGGATCAGTGAGGACTAGTAGGGTGCTGGGGACCTTAGCGTGGGTTCAGTGGAACCGAGGCCATGCAAAGGTCCATGGGCAGCCTCCCAATTTATCATCATTCCATCAAGGCATGGCAGGTGAGACAGGAAGGCACCCAAGGAGCGGAGCATGGTCACAGAGCCTTCAGGGGACATCACAGCCACCCCTGGGGCCCCAATGTGTTACAAACATAACTAATATAAGGTGGATAGATAATTGGCTCAATAGCTAGAAGCAAAGGGTAGTTATTAATGGGTCCATGTCAGAATTGAAGGAAGTTTCAAGTAGAGTGCTATAGGGTCTGTCCTAGGCCCAGACCTGTTCAATGTGTTTATTAATGATTTGGATGCTGGCATAAAAAGCTTCTTGAACAAGTCTGCAGACAATACAAAGCTGAGAAGGACTGTGAACATGTTGGAGGATGTCAATTCAAAAGAATCTTGACAGATTGGAAAGTTGTGCTAGAGCTGGAGGATGAAGTTTGATGCAGAAAAGTACAATCTGCTACAATTCAAGGAAAAATAATCAAAACCACAAATATAAAATGGGTGACACCTGGCTGGATGGAAGCTGTATCGTAAAGGACCTGGTAGATCACCGACTGCAGTGTGATGCCACTACACAAAAGATGAATGTGGTTTTGGGATGCAAGACATTAGGTGCAAGACATGGAAGGTGATAGTGTCTCTCGATTTGGCATTGGTTAGACCTCATCTGGCATACTGTGTGGAGTTCAAGGGCTCCACATTTTAAAAAGGATACGGAGAAGTTAAGAGATGGTCCAGAGGCGGGCAACAAAGATGATAAAGGGTTTGGAAAGCAAGTCCTATGAAGATGCTGAGGGACTTGGGTATATTCAGCTTCTGGAAAGGGTGCTTAAGAAGGGGACATGAAACCAGTCTTCAAATACTTGAGGGACTGCTATAAAGAAGAGGGAAAGTGCCTTTTCTCTCTTGCTGCGGAGAGCAGGATGCAGACCAGTGTCTTGGAGTTGTATCAAAGTAAGTTTAGATTAGATATCCAGAAAAAGTCTTCACTGTTAGAATAGTGAGGCAATGGAATAGACTCTCCATCACTAGAGGTTCAAGAAGAGGCTGAACAGCCACTGGTCAAGGATGATGTAGACATAGAAGGTGCCAAGTAACATGGGGCCTCTGCAGGACACGGTAAGAAATCTGGTCATCTCACCTGACGGTATTGTCAGGCAACTTCTGAAGGGACTAGACATATTTAAATCCGCAGGTCCTGATGATCTCCACCCCAGAGTGCTGAAGGAACTAGCAGGGGTCATTGCGGGGCCTCTGGCACAGCTCTACGAGCACTCATGGTGCTTGGGCGATGTGCCAGAGGACTG
>NW_005841935.1:1089450-1098132 GCF_000455745.1 Alligator sinensis
GCGACACTGGTCAGGCCGCAGCTGGAGTACTGCGTCCAGTTCTGGGCGCTGCACTTCAGGAGGGATGTGGCCAATATGGAGAGGGTCCAAAGAAGGCCACCCACATGATCAGGGGTCAGCAGGGCAGGCCCTACGAGGAGAGGCTGAGGGACCTGAACCTGTTCAGCCTCCAAAAGAAAAGGCTGAGAGGGGATCTAGTGGCAGTCTACAAAATAATCAAGAGGGACCAACAGGCATTGGGAGAGTCCCTGTTCCCCCAAGCACTCCCGGGAGTTACAAGAAACAACGGACACAAGCTAGCGGAGGGTAGTTTCAGGCTAGACATTAGGAAGCGCTATTTCACTGTCAGGGCGGCTAGGACCTGGAACCAACTTCCAAAAGAAGTGGTGCTGGCTCCTACCCTGGGGGTCTTTAAAAGGAGGTTGGACGAACATCTGGCCCGGGGTTGTTTGACCCAAATCACCATGGGGGGAAAACGTTCATCTAATATACAAAGAAACCTCCTTAAATACATTATTTATCATTCAACTGCTGCCAAAAGTAGCATTTGCTCAGCAATGGAAACCAACTATGAAGTTGATTGAAAGCAGCCAATACTGAACATGACTTTAAAACACTTGGCCCATATTGGGCAAACATACTAATGGGAACCTCCTACAAGGAAAGATTAATGCAGCACATCTGAATAAAATGTATGTGAGTGCCCATTGTGTGTGATCCCCCTCAGTGCCAACTCTTTTTCAAGTCATGGTGAGCCACTACACTGAATACATTTCAACTTCCCCTTCACTCCCAGAGCTGAGCAGTGCCTGCCTCTCCCATTTCCAATGATTCTTGTTTCTTTACCAGCCTTAAATGTCTGGCAAGCATCACCAAATAGGGCCCCAAACAGATTTATCTTCCTTGTTGTAACAGTGGGAGGGTGACATATTCAAGGTAGACTTCCAATAATCAGATTCTTCACCTGGAAATTCATAACAAATTTATAAATTTTCCATATATAGAATCCAATTATTAAGGGGTCATATTATATTCATGGCCATCTTGTATTTGAGTAAATATAATACAATCTAAATGCCAGTAAATGTCCATTTGAAACCAAAGTTGTTTTAGGTTCAAAGTGAAACAAAATTCCCTGCTGAAATTTGCCAAACAAGGATGGATTTCTTCATCTTCGTCTTTTCAAGCTTCTCATTGACTTTTGAGCAAGGAAGCTTCTGTCCAAGTTCTAGAAGGAACTATCCTGACCTCTACAATCACTTACAACACCATCCTATCATTGGGGATGCTACAGAGCAAAATAAATCCCCAGTTACTGGGTCAAAATGAAAACCCTCTGCTATCGCAGGTCTGGCAATAAGGGAGCTTACTGCATTTTCTCACAATTCATATATGAGTATGATAATGATGAAAGCCAACAGAAAAAGGTATTATTTTCAATTATTTACAATCAATAGCTACCAGCAGCTTTGAATCTTTCATCCAAATACTCCAGACAATTAAACAGCTGTAAATCATACTTACTATTCAGACCTTCTTTGTTAACTATAGTGCTGCTTCCAAGTGCCTCATAATACTGCTGGTTACTCATCAGTGTATGCATGCCAAGAATAGCTACATTAAAAAGAAAGAGAATAAAAATGAGTTATTGCAACCCCTCTCCTGGGAAAAAGATGGATCCTGGCAAAGCCTCACATCCATGACTGCCCAGAAATTATTTAAAATTCTATTTCAGCATTAAGTAATTTTCTTTTGTACACTGAAGAGCCAAGAAGACAGCATCTGTGCCCCTGTTCTGAGAATCAGACCCAGCTGACATTAGGTACTGATAGCACTGTGACCCTGTAACCAGCATGTCCCATTGCATGTTACATCAAGGTAGCACAAACTGTTTATGGAAAGGTACATGCATCAAGAAAGCAATCAGTATATTAATTCCAGAAAATATTAAATGGATAGTCAGCATGGGAATGGTTACCCAGGAACAGAGTGGGATGGACGATCTGAGCTGTAGCCTGACATGAAAGTGAGAGGAAGAATAAACATCAGAAAACACAAGCATCCATGCTCCAAAGTAGCGAGCCTTGCAGAAACCAGGCTGTGCGATTTCAACACCAGACAGCAGCATGGAACACAGCACATTCAGCAGGAGAATGAGACATTCCCACCCAGTCAAGTACAGAACAACATACTCATCCTAAAGTGTAGCAGCTTTTTGCTTCCATGCATTCTGTTTGTACCCCAAAAAGAAAACTAGAGGGACAGCTTGGAATTTCTCTTTGTGCTTTAACATGTTGCAGTAGAAAACTGGACTGCAAAACCCTGATGAAGAGCTGATGTCCCTGTTGATTTACTCAAGGCAGAAAGAAAAACAGTATAAACAGAATTAAAATGCAGCAAGAACACAAACCAAATGTCAGATTTCACTCTAGTTTTCTGAATCAATGTACAAATGGAGACACAGACATGCCCCTCTGAATTTGCCCATGTTCTCTAATTTTAGCAGTCCAAGAGTTAAATAAATAGCACAAAGAAAACAGAGGCAACCAGCCAAACAAATATTTTATAGAAAAATCCTGCTGCTCAGAAAATCCATTTTGGGAAAAAAATGTTAAGGATTTAGAATGTTGATTTTATATTAAATGTTATAGATGTGTGTATGAACACTCGTATTCAGGCTGGATATCTCACTAGAAAAAAGAACAAGTCTTTACCTAAAATTAAAACAGAGGTGAACCTACAGCAGGGTCCCCAACCTGGTTATGTCTCTTGCCTCATTCCATGAGCTGCTCTTCTAAGCTCTCCCTGGCATCAGCAGCAGAGCTGATGAATCATCCCTGTTTTGCATGGTATTTTGGCCAGAGATCTAGAAATCTCAGGGTTCTTGATACAGACCAGATCCTGAGGACTCCAGCTCACAAAAATAATTTCACTATTGTGAATAGCCCCATTGAGTTTATTGGGACTGCACACCTGGGTACAACTATAAGCGGCAAGTGAGTATCCATAGAATTGGGATCTCCATGAATATGACTTAGAGGTCTTCTGCTGGGACCAGATCTTGTATTTCCTAACAGGAAATACAAGAGGGATCCATCTGAAGGTTTCATTGTGCATCTGAACTGTGAAGTGCTTTTCATAACCAAAATACCTGTTCTGTTACATAGGAATGGCCACATTTCTATAGGTGCTAGGATAAATAACTGCTGACTTAGAACTACCAATATCCACAATTTAATTCATTAGGACATTTACATCCCTGATTCCACTTGCAAATTGGGTATATGGATGTCCTGTGACCTGAAATGCAGGTGCAGATAATTACTATTGTGAACTTGCACATGTAACTATGCTCTGGATTTGCACCTGCAAGCAGGAAAATTGCTGGCTGGAGACCTGGACCTTCTCACATATTAAACCAGGGCACAACATAGAGAGCAGCATATCATCATAAGTGAAGGGAGATTCCTACATGCTTGTGTTCCACTTTCTGTACAGAGGCAGCAGGAAGACAAATGACGCAGGCCCAGAAGTAAGTTTCCCAAGGTGTGGGCTACATAAGGAGAAGACGAAAAGAGGTACGAAGGGACAGATAGGCTTGATTTATTTCTGGGAGAATGTGATTAATTATAATGTCCATTATTCTTTTTGATTATGAACTGATTTCTGTTAATTGTTCTCATGGGAAAGGCATTGTATAAATGTTTATGGTTATCTAAAAAATATTAGGTCATGGAGGAATTAATAGAGACATGGAATGTATAGCCTCAATAATCCAACAGGGTTTGCCCCTCAAGTGACCCTAATGTACTAATGTATGCAGTGTGCTCTATATCCAGGCAGAAGTTATTTAACAATCTCAAATTTAGTTACTATCAACACTGAGGTTCAGTACAAGTTGTACTGTACCAGGTCTTCTTTGGCTACTTTCTCGGATATATAATCTTGGCAATATATATAGGATACTTGCACCGAAGAATCGTGTACCCTAGAATTTGCTATGAAGGAAAAAGGCAGCTTTCAAAACAAAGCAATCAGCACTGGGAGATGGGAAGGAACCCCCTGCTCTGGAGTTTAAAACGCCATATTTATAGCATAGCAGAACTTAGCTAACAGGATGGGGATAGGGGGAAGCCAAGACAAAATGGTTTTGACAGAACACAACAGAAGCCTTAATGCACAGTTGCATTTCTAATTTGGAATATGGCACTATACAGCAACAGCAAGTTCACTAGCATGGTTATCTTACAGGACCTCTGAGACTTTCAATGAGATGGATGATGCCGTGAAGTATGGAAGGCACAGAATGTAGGCTGAAAAAAAGTTTAAACAGGTATGGGTCAGTACTGGAGAATTATTTATTAAATGTCTGTGAACATGAGGATCAGCAAGGGGAAATGCCGGTGTTTAGTCAATTTACTGAGATTTATTAACATGCATCCTTGGTAGGTATATGCTTAGGCATGTTTTCCCTCAAGGCTGCCAGCTGCTAATGTCAGTGCAGCACAGAGGCTCAGATGAACATCAAGCCTCAGTTTAGCAACACCTAAGAGGTATTGTCATCAAACTCAATATATTTCCTCATGAGGGAAGAGCTCCAGGGCTCAGGGATGTGACCAGCGAAGACAAGGAAAAGTTGGTCAGTGGATCTTCCAGTCAGAGTTAAGCATGGTAATACTTTAGCTGTGAGCTTAAGAAGCTTGTCCTCTCTGCTGCTTCCTTGAGTTGACTGAGTAGGAAAACTCACCTTCTGTCTGACATGCCTCTGTCAGTACACAAGAAGCTTGGCCCAGAGCAGTGGGAACTGCTCCAGGCCATGAGGACTTACAGAAGCAAAAGCCATATGCAATTTGCCCATAACAAAAGCCCCAAAGGGCTGCCTGGGCCAAATTCAGCTGTTTACCAATACATGGAGGCTCAAAAAAAGGTAAACTCTTGGCGGGGGGGAGGGGGGAGGAGGAGTTTGGGGTGCTGAACACCTGGTCACACACTGATCTCCCAACTCTGCCATTTGACAAATGAAAGACAACAGGCCTAGCTCCTGTCCTGTACTGTATTTCTCCTTTCAGACAGAGAAGGGGATGTATATAGATGAGTGAGTATACAGGGCAGCCTGGCCAGGGAGCCGGTTGCCAATCTCTAACTCGGATCTAAGCCAGCCCTAGCTTTGTTACACAGTAATTTTGGGCAGCTCCTAGAGCTCTTAACACCTGGATTGTACCTAAAACTAGTTTTAAGTATTCCTTATAAGGCTCAATGTTGTGCCACTCCAGGGCAGGATTCTCGCCCATCCAGCGTTACCCAGCTCGTGTTACACTAAGGTGTAGCCTAGAGTGGCTACACCTTAGTGTAAATGGCCAACCTGTACCTGCTCCCCCACTGGCCCAGATTGGGCCTGCAGCCTCCCCCGCTCCTCCTGCTCCAACCCCACTCTGCTCAGTTCCTGGTTCACTGACTCCCCCACTTGTGGCTGCCTAGGCTGTCTCTGCAAGGCAGAGCAGGCAGGGAACTGTTAACCTGCCTGACTGTCTTCCTACACTGCTGCTGCTCTCTGGGCTGGTTCAGCTCAAAGAGCAGTAGCCCGGGTTACTGTGAACTGCACAGATGTTAATCAGTGTTAGTGCTAGCTCAGGTTTGGAGCAGTTGGACTTCTTAGCAGCAGGGGCTGGGCAGACAGATTAACCCTTCCCTGTCTGTTCCCCTGGGACAGGCAGCCTGGGCAACCACAACTAAGCGGCAGTAGGAGAGGAGGGCAGGGGAGCCTGGAATGGGAGGGGAGTTGGGGGATACTTACCTTTCAGTCCTCCAGGCCCTACTGGCCTGAAGTGTGACTGCTCCAAACTTGAGCTAGTACTAACACTGATTTGTGCAGTTCACAGTGTAATGTGTAACAAGGCCCTTAGAGCACTGGGGCTGCTCTAAAACCAATCAACTAGTAACAGTTCCCAACAAACCACCTGCCAGGATACACCTGCCAGCCACCTCTAACCAGGGGAAAGGAGTGGAGAAGGACCTGCTGGGGATTCATCAGGGGCTTGGGGCTGGTCTCTGCTTCCCTTGTGTAAGTATATGCTGAGGAATCCTAAAAGAAATCCTTCCCTCTGCCACTACCAGCTTGTCTGTATTTTGCCACAATTTCTGCAGACTAATACAGACTGTAATGTGCACTGTCCTGATACCAGCCAGGATATGAAGCTCAGGCATGGTGAGGAGGGAAATAAATCAGGAAAATAGATCACCCCAAAAAATCCAACTGGTTTCAAAACCACTGAAAGAAAATCTGTAAATCCTAGGAAGAACGGGCCAAAATAAACCAGGAAGGAAATATACCTCTGGGAGTATCATAAATAACTGGGAAGAAAGTATGCACTTGTAAGCTGTTCTCAAAAATGCGAGTCTGCACTGTTGGCTGTTATGTATTCCTCATTTGAATGTGTCCTGTTTAACTTTCAAGTGCTGGTTCTTCTCATGCCTTTTTACACTAGATCTGAACAACTTTTATTCCCTGGAATATATACAGGAATCAAAGCTGCTTATGATCTCCTTGTTGTCCCTTAGAAACTCCCTACTCTTCTTGGGCTCAGTCATTCCATATCAGATGGACCATGGTACTTTCCGGCTTGGAGTCACCCTGCTCTGTAGCTATTAGCAAGATCTACAATGAGAACAAAACCTTTGCAAAACACTGGTAGAAGGCCATGAATAAACTGAATCCCTGTATCCCAGGGGCAGGAAAAATACAGCCTGTGGGCTGTATCTGGCCTGCCAGGCCATTCTATCCAGCCTGTGGGGTTCCTAAAATATTTAGAAAATTAATTATTATCTGTGCGTGGCTGCCTGTGAAAGATGACAAGGCACCAGTAGCAGCAGGACCCAGGGGAAGCTGGCAGCAGGACCCAGTGACTGAGCACCAATGTCCACTCAGCCCCACCCCGCCCTCAAGCCTCAACCGGAAGCCTCTGTGGCTTCTGGCCTGGTGACCCTTTGACTGCTCCCCACCCTCCGTCTGTCCAAGTGGAAAGTTAGGTAACATCAGATGGAGGGAGTGGAGGAAACCACCACAATTGGGGACCCAGGCTGAGCCAGATCCATGCAGCATGGAGTCGGCAGGGCCCAGCCAGGTGGGAGCAGGGGAGCAGAAACCTACATAAACCACCTACACTGTGGGGCCCATGCCAGACTGGGCTGGTTCTGTGCCACACCGTGCAGTCCTGGCCATACAGCTGGGTACCATGTGGTGCTGGCTGAGGTGGGCTGGAGTTAGAGCAGCAGGTGGGAGGTCAGGGGGTGGGAAGTGGTGGTGGGCAGGCAGGGGGGAGCAGGAAGCAGCCAGTGGGTGAGAAGCAGGAGCGGGTGGACAAGAGGCAGGGTGGGAAGCAGCAGATGAGGGGGAGCAGTGGGTGAATGGAAAGAGGCAGTGGGGGGGAAGTGGGGGCGGCAGCTGGGAAGTGGTGCCTGGGAAGGGCGGATATGCGGGAGGGAAGGTAAGGGAGTGGCAGCAGTGGGCAGGAGCGCAGAGCCTGTGCTGGTGCCCTGGGGCCAGCGGGGACCCAGAGTGGGGTGGCAGGAGTGTAAAGACTGGGCGCGGGGTCTGCCTAGATGCATCGCATGATCCTCACATGCAGTCCATGAGAGGCGCACATGATGGAGCTGGCGGCCTGGCTCTGTCTGTCTCTCTCTCCCACCCCACCCACCATACATATCCCCACAGCCTCCCACTGTCCCCACTCCAACCACATACCCCTGACCCATCCACACCCACCCACCATACGCACACCCACACCCACTCCCCAACCACATCCCCCACATAGACCCTCGTACCACCATACACAATATACAAGAGTAGGACTGTATTTTGAGCTATTATGCAATTGCCTCTAGATACACTATGCAAGCACACATACATTAGGACAAAAATATTTTTAAATAAAATTAAAATAAGTTATAGTAGATGTTTTATTTTTTAGTATATGATTTGTGTGTGTGTGTGGGGGGGGGTTGGTTTCAAGATTTCATAGATTTCATAGACATCAGGGCTGGAAGGGACCTCGGAAGATCATCGAGTCCAGCCCCCCGCCCAAAGGGCAGGAAGTCAGCTGGGGTCATAGGATCCCAGCAAGATAAGCATCCAGTTTCATCTTGAAGGTGTTCAATGAAGGCGCTTGAACCACCTCCGGTGGCAGGCTGTTCCAGACCTTGGGGGCTCGGACAGTAAAGAAGTTCTTCCTTATGTCCAGCCTGAAACGGTCTTGAAGTAGTTTGTGACCATTCGACCTCGTCATCCCTTGGGGCGCTCTGGTGAACAAACGTTCCCCCAGATGCTGGTGGTCACCCCTGATAAACGTGTAGGTGGCCATCAGATCACCCCTGAGCCTGCGCTTTTTCAGGCTAAAGAGCCCCAGGGCTCTCAGCCTGTCTTCGTAGGGTCTGCTTCCCTGACCTCTGATCATGCGCGTGGCTCTTCTCTGGATTCTCTCAAGCTTCTCCACATCCTTTTTGAATTGTGGAGCCCAAAACTGGACACAGTACTCCAGCTGCGGCCTCACTAAGGCCGAGTACAGGGGGAGAATGACGTCCCGGGATTTGCTTGAGAGACGTCCCGGGATTTGCTTGAGACGTCCCGGGATTTGCTTGAGATCATCGAGTCTGACCCCCTGCATAGGCAGGGAAGAGTGCTGGGTG
>NW_005841935.1:1101007-1149903 GCF_000455745.1 Alligator sinensis
AACACCTTACGTTTTGTCTTGGGGAGAGCAGGGGCGGTAGCTGCAGTTGGGACCATGTTGCCTGTGGGGGGCTGGCAACTCAGCAGGCTCTGCTGGCGCAGCAAGAGGTATGTACCTGTTGCTCAGTTCTGGTCGGGTAGGGGCCTTGGTGCGGCGGGGCTTAGGGCCCTTGACCACCTTGGTCCATGCACCTGGCTGGACACCGGAGGAGGTCCCAAAGTCCTCCTTTGGCGTGGAGGGTGACTGTGGTCTACCCTCTGCCTCCCGGGGGAGAAGGGCCTGGCGGTAGGAGTCTATCTCCTGCTCGCAGTCCCTGATGGCACGTAGTCTCTGGACTGCGGCCTGGAGCTCCTCCAGCTGGCGTGCCAGAGACCCCAAAAGGGAGCAGACCCCACAAGGGGAGGTCACCATGCTCCCAGGCCCCAGAGCCTGAAAAAGGGACAGGCAGCCCCCGCAGCTGAGAGCCAGGGGCTCCGTCTGTGTGGAGCCCGGAACCAGGGGCTCCGTCTGGGTGGCCGTCTCTGAGGTGCCAGAGGGGGGAGCCGCAGAGCCCGAGGGGACCCTCGAGGTGCGGCGCGTGCCCATCCGTGTCATGCCTCTGGTAGGCTGGCTACGGCTGGAGCTGTCTACCCTGGGGGGTGCACAGGCAGGGTCCTGGGCCCTCCCGTGCGAACTCCACGCTAACTCACGCGCCGGCAGAGAAGCGCGCGCCAGACATAGCAACAACCTCCCTCCCAAAAGGAATATTTCTGGGGAAAGGGAGGGAATTCTGGTGGCAAAGGTTAGAGGTGGAACTTCCAGTCCCAAGATGGTAACCAGGGGGAGTGGCACCCATCAAGGGGTGGGGCTACCTTTGCAGCCCTCAACAGCTCACCAAAACTTGTTAAGTAGTCCTCCACCCAAAATAATTGCCCGCTCCTGCTGTATCCCCCTCTCTCCCCTCCCTTTTCTAATCCACCAGTTCTCCTCAGGTAAGGTTCCGAAAGTTATCCCAATTTGCAATGGGTAAAACTCAGAATTGTTTCTATGTACTTCACTTAAAGTATCCATTGCAAAGTAGTGTATTCTCCTCTCCTCACCCCCAAGTCACACTCCTAGTAAAATCAGACTGTCTTGAAAAAAGATTGATGGGTATTTCTCTTCAGTCTATACTTTCTTTCTCACCACTGAGTAAATCCCACCAAACCCTTTTATAGGTGCAGGGCAGACCTTATGACCAAAACTTCCCTCACCTGATATGACAGCCTTATACAAAAAGCAGAAAGCAACATTTGTGAAGTCAGTAACCCATTACCTGAAAGAAGAGCCAATGAAGAGGAACAATGATAGACAAACATGGGATTTGCCTGCCCATGACACTTGATCTTACCAGCGATATCACAGAGTTCTGCATCAGATGCATTAGCAAGGGCTTCCTCCAGCTCTGGCTCCAGAGTGACGCTTTCCAAAACAGGATCGATTGGCTTCTGCTTGGGGACCCATGCCTTCCCTATAAATAGAGACTTATGTCACTTGCATTCTGACTGCTGGTGCTTGCAAAATCAGATTCACTTGCTCCACAGATTCACTTCAGATGGATTCTGGGCAAAACACACACCAATGTTGAGGATGAAAGGGGCACATTAGCAGTGCAAGGGCAGTGTTTCTCCCTTGGTGAGCAGAAGAATTCTCAGAAGAACTAGAGAGTCATGGGGCCTTGGCCTCAGAGCTCTGGGAATTCACCCTGCATTAACTTAAAATGGGTTTCAGCCCTGGCATCTGTATCACCAGTGACTTGCTTAACTCCTTGGGCCAGGAAGGTTTATTATTTTCTGGATTCTGTAACAAATGTTTAATCATTGTTTCATACACAGGATCATAATAGTGCTCAGCACTCAGACACACCTGACCCCTCTAAGAAATCTCCCTGTCTGAAAACATCCAAATGCAAGGGTGCTTAATGCCTGGCCCGCGGGCCAAGTCTGGCCTATGTAGCCAGGACTTCTGGCCCACAGAGCTCCCAACAGGTCCAGAAATTCATTGTCAGGGGAGCAGTGACAATACTGCCATCCCTCCCTTTCTGCCAAATTCCCAAGCCACACACAGCTGGGTTAGGGGCCAGGCCATGCCCCCTTTTCCCCATGATGCAAGATCAGGTCTATAGAGGAACCAGGCACTGCTCTTCCAGCCACTGGGGCAAAAAGATTGAGCACCACTGTGTAAGTGCATTTACACCATATTATACAACATGACTCCCTCGCAAGATGTGAACACTCCTTACACACCTTCTCCTGTTCTGCACATGCCAAAGGCCCAAAACATGACATATGGTTGATTTATGGCATGTCCCTGGTGATCTCACAAGCTCAGTCTGCGATGTGCTCATGACAGAGGTGCTGGGCATGTGTGGTGCCACTCATAGTGGCTGCATGACATTTTTTTGGCATATATGGAGCAGAAGCAAGCAGGCAAAGAGTGTATTCACATGGCAACACTCCGTAGGTCATTCTGACAGCATGCAGACTCCCTATCCAAATAACGAGGATAGAATACAGCGCAAAAAACAAACCAGTCCAGAAATACAGACACACTACAGCATTCTGCCCGAAGTCTGATAAAGTGCGCAGCAGCCTGGAGCTGGGGAACATCAGCTTCATGGAAGATGTACCATAGTGAATGCCTTCTCAGGGACTTCGGAATCTCCAGGCCATTGCATCCACTCCACAAGACCCATACCCACGTGCAATCCAGGAGAAAGAGCTGTAACAACCTCACAGCTCTTCCATATCTGAACTGCACTGTGATTTTACAAGCCAACTCTGGCTTCAACATACACTCAACAGGTTATGAGTTCAGTTTGTCTCTTGGACACACTGGAAAACATTACCATGGCTTCATTAGAAACAAAGGCAGGTCCCAAAATAAGCTAACACATTTTCCACAGATTTCTGAAGTTGGTGGTTCAGAGATGAAAGCCCAGATTCAAACTTGTCCATACAGATGCAAGTCTGAACTTCCCTGTTTCCCATCTGGATTCAGTTTGGAGATGGATGAAATCTTGTGGGACATGCTGACCTTTTAAGATTTCCACCATCTGGAAGCAAAGTTGCACAGGAACTATTTGCAAGTATTGGGTTCTGACTAATATGAACCCAATGACTTGCCTTCACCCAACCAGGAACTGATGAGCATCTTTTCAACACATCTCCAAGAGGCAAAAAGAGAAAAGGAAAGACACAGATATAGTTACCCTGACGTTTATGCTGCTAACAATAAATGCAGATAAGAGGAGAAAGGGAGGAGTGGTACTGAAGACAAGAATGGATGTGTGCAGAAGGGTCTGAGTAGAGCAGATGAGGAAGAGAAGATGGCAGTGCACAGGGGGCAGACCAGTGTGCGTGGTCAAGGGAAGTGGTACTAGGAGGAGCAATCTCTACTGGCAAGTTAACAGGGTACCACAGGAGTGCAACTGAACATTAGGCATTATATCACCACAAGGAACATTAAAAGCACCAGGGAAAGAAGCTGAGGTTTGAGGATCAAGACCACAGATATGAGGAAGCACCCAGATAAAAACCATATGGAAGATATTGTTGAATACACCCCTGTCTTGTTACAAAGGAGGTAACAAAGGCTCATAAAAGGTTACATGATTTGCCTAAGGTTACAGAGGAAGTAAGTGTTGGCCCGTCATAGCAGATGCAAGAGTCAAATTCAGGCCCTCTGGCTCCCAGGTTGAGACATTATCTACCCTTTTTTCACTGTGGAACTGGCAATGCTGACTAACCAATGACTTGACGTCAAGAGACTTTTTCTTGACAAGCTCTAAGTGGTTACGATTAACATCTGCTAAAACAGAACTAAACAACAAACATCACTGGCTCTGCCTGTGGCAGGAATTAAGACAGGAGTAGCCACCAGGAGAAAATATTTTATTTGTGGCCTTCTACTCACAGAATTTGCTTGAACCCCACATGCATCAGCAAACAAGTAGCTCCCAACTGTGGGCAGCCCCACAGCGCATGCCTGGTTGTGTGCAAAGCCTTGCTGATTGGAACTACAAATGGGGTCGGAGGCCCTCCACCTTCCCAGAAGTAGCTGCAAAAGTGATGAGGAGAGGATAGGCCAGCTGAGACCATCACACTCAGATTTCACCTAGCCTCAGGGTGCAGGAATCCCCAACATGACTTCCCTGGGGCTGCCCTGGAACAGAGGTGGACAAAGAGAACTTCCCCGAAGCACTGGCTAGTTTTGCACCAGCTACTCCACAGACCCCTCTATCTAGTGCTCTGGGTCCTTTCACCCCTCTATCTAGTGCTCTGGGTCCTTTCAAGTCCATCATCCTTTTCCCCAAACTAGAAGAGCAGCCCAGCCCAGCAGGAAGGGAGTCAGACACTCTGAGTCTCTTCCCAGCTCTGCCAATAGCCTGTTGGGTGATCAGAACTGGAAAGAATATCTTTGGGCAACATCTGGACAACCTACTAAGGAGGACTTTGACTTAGCCTCCACAGGGCATGGTGAATAAACCTTTCAGCAACAAAGCAAACAATCCAGAGAGGAGAAGACTGGAAGAAGCAGCTCAACACAGGGAAAGGGCCACAGAGCCACAAGACAGCAACAAGGGATGAAGAAGGGAAGTGAGTAGGTCAGAATGTAAAATACATCCACTGTATGTATTTAAATATGAGAAGTGTGGGCAGCAAACAAGCTGAAAGTCATAGCCTGTGAAAAGAACTATCATCTGACTGGTATCACCAAAATTTTGGTGGGGTGGCTCTTAATATTGGATCAGCAACACTAAGGGGCGCACACTGTTTCAGAAGGACAGGATTGGGAGAAAAGGTGGCATTCCATTGTGTGTCAAAAATATAGGCATTTTATACAAAATTATACAAAAGTTATGAGATAGTAGTGATGGGAGACCTCAATTTTCCAGAGATCTGCTGGAAGAATAATACAGCCAAACATAAAATGTCAAGGAAGTTGCTAACTTGTGTGGAGGACAACTTTCTGTTCCAGAAAGCTGAGGATATAATTAAGGGCACTTACACAAGTTACATTTTTCACCCTGAAAGTGTTCTACAGCTGTAACATAATACACACGCATGGCTACAGAGCACTTTTAAAATGGCCAATTGCACAAAAAATTAAACCTGGTCAAATCAGGTAATAGATGAAGGTGTTCTAAAGCAGAGCACCTTAGGGAACTTGTATTCTCTCCAGGGTTAATTTTTCCCACTTTATGTTTTTCCCTGCTCTAACTCATGGTGCTTTACACAAAGAATCATAGGTTAGAGCACTCCCCTTCCCCAACTTGATCGGTTAGCCGGGAAGAGCTGGGGATGGGGGGAGGGCCAGAGCCTGCCTGCACCAGCCTTAGCCAGCAGGTGGGGGCACTCCAGCAACCTCCAAGGAGGCTGTCAAACCACCTCTCTCCCCAGCCCCCACCCAGCTCTGGGGCTGCCAGCAGAGGAGGGAGGGGGAGGAGGAGGGAGCAGCCTGGAACTGCTGGCTGCTTTACTTGGCCAGAGCTGGAGTGGGGGGAGGGTGGAACAGAGCCCCCTTGCCTCACAGGCTGCCCCCAGCTATCCCATCTGGGGTATTGGGAGGAGCTGGGCTGGGCCCAGGAGGCAAGGGGACTCCATTCCACACCGCCCCCACCCCCCGACACTTGCCAGGCAAAGCGGTCTGAAGCTCTGTGCTGTTCCCTCTTCTCCCCATCTGACAGCCCCAGAGCTGGGGAAGGAGTGGGGCTGGGGAGAGGGGTGGTTTGGCAGTCTCCTCGGAGGCTGCTGGAGCACCCCCGCCTGCTGGCCAAGGCCGGTCGGCAGGCAGGCTCTGGCCCTCCCCAACCCCTCGCCCCAGCTCTTCCTGGCAAATGTCTATCAAGTTGAGGGGGGGTGCTCTAACTCATGATGCTTTGTGTAAAACACTTCATGTAAAGTACCATGAGTTGGAGCAGGGCCCTAAACACCTGAAGGCACCCTAAGGAATCATCTGTCTAAGTCTTGTCCTGACCAATAGGGAAGAACTGGTGGAGGATGTGAAAATGATGGGCAAACTTGGGAGGAAGTGATCATGATACGAGAATTCATGATCCTGAGACTGGAAAAGTGTGATGTCAGCAGAATTCAGGCACTGGCTTTCAAAAAGGTGGATCTAACTGACTCAGGGAGATAGTAGGCATAGTGAAGACAGATTTCCAGGAGGGCTGGAAGCTTCTAAAGGGCACAGAATTGGAAGCCCAATAAGAAGCTTATTCTGACACTAGAAGCACATGGGACATGGCAAGAGACCAGTGTGGCTGCATAAGGAGATTCTAGGAAGCTTCAAATACAAAAGGAAAGCATATAGGTGATTGAAAGATGGAGAGGTCACCAAAAAAGCATCCTGGAAAATAGCAAGAATGTGAGGGGACAAAATCAGAAAAGGCAAAGTTAAAAAAAAAAATGCTTCAGCTGACAAGGGAAATTAAAGACAACAAGAAGAGGTTCTAAGTATGTTGGCCAGGAAAAAAAAGAACAAAGTGAATGAGCCCAAGAAGGATGATAGTTTTTAAAAGGCACAGCATTGAAAGTTCAAAAAAAGCTATTCTGAAGTAATGGAAGCAGAAAAACAGCAGGAAACTAATATAGCTGCATAAGAAGCTTCATGGATGCCTCAAAATCAAAATGAAAATGTAGGGACAGTGGAAAGAAGGGTGAGTCACTAAGGAAGTATACCAAGAAATTACAAGAACTTGCAGGGACAAAATCAAGGAGGCACAGGTAAAAAGTGAGTTATACCTGGTGAGGAAAGTTAAGAAAAACAAAAACATAAATGTGTCAGTCAGAAGAGAAAGACTAAGGAAACTATGGGTCCACTGTTAAATAGCCAGGGAAAACTTAACAGAAGATGCAAAGAAGATGGAGCTGCTCAACATCTACTTTATCTCAGTCTTCACAAAAAACTAAGCTACAACCAGGTAGCTAATAAGGATTATTTGGATGAGGACAGGGACAAGCTGAGGAGGACTGGGCAGAAATTCAGGGACAAGCATGGTCAGGAAGCCAGGTCAATCCCAGACGGGTCTAGGAACAAGTGGAGTCAGGAAGCTGGGAGATCAAGCAGGGAGCAGAGTCAGAGAGCAAGCCAGATCATGAAGCCAGCAGACCAAGCAGAGTCGAGTCAGAAAGCAAGCCAGGTCAGGGAGCAGAGAGCAGCAAGGCAGTCAGGAATCAGGTTGAGCCCCATTTCCCAGATACTTCTTGTTCCTGCTCAGGAGCTTAAATGGGGGAAGTGGAGGGTCAGCTGCCCCTGACTAGCCAGTCTGGTAACTGGGAGTGTGTGGAAGGCTAGGTCCTGATGGAGGTGTCAGGCCAGCTTTGCCCAGTCTGGGTGGCCAGCTGTAGGGTGGAAGGCCAATATGAGCAGTTGTGCTAACTAGACTAGGCCCCAGGTTTGAGGCCATGGTCTAACATCACCTCCCTGCCCCCATATCAGCCCCTGGGGAATGCTGAGTCAGGTTTCTGTGGTATTAGTTTTCCAGCAAGTCAATGGTATGGATGTATAGTTTTTCAGGTCTGTATCCTTCCCAATCTACTAGATCAGGGGTGGGCAATTATTTGGGCTGGAGGGCCACTTAATAAGTTTTGGTGATGCTGTTGAGGGGCATGCACACATGTGTGCACACTTGCTCTCTCTCTCTCTCTCTGTCTCTCACACACACACGAGTTCCCTGTAGCCAGGCAAGGCTGGTGCCAGAGCAGCAATGGGAGCAGAAGCATAAGCCCACCTGGGGCTGTGGTGTCTTATCTCCGCTCCTCCCCATGTCACCCCGCTGCTGCGCTGTCCAGCTTGGCTAACGCCAGCAGGCAGGAATGGGGCCGAGAGCTGCACTGTGCTGGTGATGGGGCCGTCATGTTCGCAGCCCAGCATCTCCCGTTTCGCCAACAGAGGCTGGAGCCACCAACCTTGGGTCTGCCAACTGATTCTATCTGGCCCATGGGTAGGCTCTAGCTCTGGCCTCTGCTGGCACCATGGGCCAGATAGAATCAATTGGCAGGCTGTATTTTGCCCACCCCTGTACTAGATAGTGCAAAAATCTAAAATCTCATGGACTAAATATTCTGCCTGTTCCTAGATTGTTGTGGGGTGATGGAGGTTGGGTACAATGTGGGAAAAAAATTCTCAACCTTCAGGTTGAGTTTACATGTGGAATAGTGAGTAGTGCTTCAGCATCCAGGGGAGTTGTTTTTGTTTGAAAGTTATGGGTTGATTTGACAGGTTGTATGGACGGGGCTGAGGAAATTATGGTCTAGCTCGGGGATCGGCAATATTTGGGCCCACGGGTCACAAAGGAAGTTTTGGGAGCTACTGCAAGCTGAGTCAGTACCCGTCCCTGTCTCCCCCAGCTCACTGAACCTCCCTATGTGGGAAGGGGCAATGGATGAGTGGGTGGGCTAGCATGGGCCACCCTTCTACCCTGAGGAGGGGCTGGAGCTGCTGCCTGGCATTGGCAGCAGCAACCTATGTGTGGAGGTGGCAGCAGCAGCTGGGCAGAAGCTGCTGCCAAGTGCCAGGAAAAAGTGTGACCTGGAGGCAGCTGCCTCCCCCTCACCACTGCCAAGGCCTTTTTGCTGTGGCCACCTGGAACCAACGCCAAGGCTCTCCTCCCCGCTGCTGCCACCAGTGCACTGCCCCTGCCTGCCCCACACAGGGGGTTGGAGTCTCTGCAGCCCCTGCTCAGACCCACCTGCTCCAGCAATGCTGAGAGCAGTGGCAGCAGCCGGGAAGAAGCTGCACCTGGGTGCATAAACAAGCAGGACCTGGCAGTGGGTGCGGCCACCTCCCCCTTGCTGCCTGGAGCTCGCACTTGGGCTGCCCTGTGGCTTCTCCTGCAGGGCAGCTCCAGTTGTAGCGATCAGCCACAGGGCAGCCCCAGCAGGAGTTCCAGGCAGTGGCAGTGAGAAGGGCCTGGCAGCAGCGAGGGGGAGGTGACTGTGCCCACTGCCAGGTCCCACTTTCCCCTCACATCCAGCACCAGCTTCTGCTCATCTGCTATCACTCATTGTGGCCAAGATGGGCAGGTGCAGAGCAGGCGGATCCAGAGCAGCTGCTTCAGGGAACCTGACCCCGCCATGCAGGGTGGCCTGGGACCATGTGCTTAGCCCAGGTCTGTCTAGCAATCTCCTCCTGCATTCACTGTGTCTCCTTATACCAGAGCTGGTTATTCTCCTGGTTATTCTCGAGTCCTACCCCCTAGATTGAAGGATACCCACCTGGATTAAGGAGGTCAAGCAAAGGCTTAGAAGACTGTGTCACTGTGTAGGCTTTGGATTCCTTGACCTTGGTATGAAGTTCAACAATAATGGTCTACATGCAAGAGACAGTATTCACCTCACAACCAGAGGGAAGAAGTTCTTCTCTATGGGAATCACAATTTGTTGAGGAGGGCTTTAAACTAGGCACGTCCAAGGGCAGGGGGAAGGTTCCACTGTTGTACAAGAATCTTCTAGCCATGATGACAGAGGAGATGGCATCCATGTAGTGGACATCCAGATAGGTACTAACATCCTGAGACACTGGCAGCGTGACAGAAAACGTGAGGCGACTAGGGGAAAACTCAGGTGTCTTTATGGGAATGCCAGAAGCATGGGAAATAAATGAGGAACTGGCACTCCTTCTAGTAGATAAAGAATTTGATTTCATTGGGTTGACAGAGACCTGGTGGGGATGACGTGTGACTGGGCAGTGGATTTGATGGCAATAGGCTTTATAGGAAGGATTGGGTTGGGAGGAAGGGATGAGGTGTGGCCTATGTGAAAGAGTGGTAACCCCTCCCTGCAGGTCACGTTTGATAGCAAGTAAGAGTCCCTTGAGACCATCTGGGTCAAGATACAAGGGGGATCAGGAGACGGAGACCTTATGGTGGGACTCTACTACAGGCCTCCCTTGCAAGAAGAGGAGAGCGATCAGGCATTCTCCAGGGAACTGACTGAGCCAGCTAGCACTAAGGACACGATTATCATGGGTGACTTCAACTACCCTGAGATCTGTTGGGAGGACCATTTGGCCAGCTCCAGCAGGTCAGCCAACTTCTTTGCAGCTATAGATGATCTGTTCCTGTCACAGGTTGTGGAAGGGCCTACTAGGGGTAAGGCCACTCTGGATTTAGTGCTGACCAAAGAGGAGGACATGATAGGCGACCTGAGGCTTGGAGGTACTCTGGGCGACAGTGATCACAACTTGATTGGGTTCACCATCCACTGAAAGGCTGGGAAAATCAGTTAGTAGAACAGAAGTCCTAGACTTCAGAAGGGCAGACTTTGGCAAACTTAGGAGGTTAGTTGGAGAGGCCCTTTGTGACCAGTGACTGGATGATTTGGGAGTTCAGGAATAGTGGTGCTTCCTAAGAAAGCAATTCTCACTGCTCAAAAAGAGGTCATCCTCACGCAGACAAAAAGCAGGAAAGAAGACAAGAGGTTCAACAGGGGTATTAGGAAACTATTAAAAAAGAAAAAAAGAAGCTTACAAGCAATGGAAGAATGTTCAGCAACCAGAGAGGAATACACTTATATCACTAGGGTCTGCAGGTATGAGAGACGGAAAGCCAAGAAAAACGCGGGCTCCACTGTTGGACCCCTACTGAATACGGAGGGGCAGCCCACAGTTGATCCCCGTGAAAAGGCAGAGCTCCTAAATACATACTTCACATCAGTATTCCTGAAATCAAACAGGGGCTGTTCACCTGTCCAGAGGCCCAGGGAATATGGGGAAGATAACAAACTACATGAAATCAGTCCCGAACAGATGAGGGATCTCTTAGAACACTTGGATGTTTTCAAGTCTGCTAGGCCAGATGGCCTGCATCTGTGAGCCCTGAAAGAACTGGCTGATCTTATAGCAGGGCCACTGGCGAAACTGTTCAAAGAATTATGGAACTTGGGAGTGGCCCCAGATGACTGGAACAGAAGAAGGATGACCCTGCAAACTACAGACCGGTCAGTTTGACTTTGGTCCTGGAAATTTTTTTTGAAAAATTTGTTAAGGAGACCAACAATTACAAGCTGGCAACTGGTGGGGTATTAAGAAGTAACCAGCACGGCTTTGTCGAGGGTAGATCATGCCTGACAAATGTGGTGTCCTTCTATGACCAGGTAACTAAGCATCTGGATGAGGGACATGAGGTTGATGTAATTTACTTGGATTTCAGCAAAGCCTTTCATTCTGTTTCCCACAAGATTCTCTCAGCTAACTTGAGAAGCATTTGGATGCTTATCTTGCTGGTATCCTTTGATCCTAGCTGACTTCCTGCCCTTGTGGCAAGGGGCTGGATTCAATGATCTCTTGAGGTCCCTTCCAGCCCTGTCTATAAAATCTATGAAAACCTCCTCCATTCCTCTCACCTCCCTCCCCTGCCTGCCACTGCCACTGTCTACACAGTCCCAGAGCAGGGTGAGATCAAGAGCCATGGGGCAGCTCCAGAACTGCTCCTGAGTCTGCTCCCAGACTGGCTGGGAACACCCAGAGGAGAGCTGTTGCTGTCCCTAGCTGAGCCTGGCTCCCTATGCAACCCAGCTGGAGTAAGACATGAGCATTTCTGGAATCCTGACTGCTTCTGGTTCTGCTGGGGACAGCAGGGGGAAGGGGGGAGGAGGGAAGAGGAGAGAATGAAAATGGAGGGGACGTGGGGGACTTATTAAGGTCCCCAGCTGCTGCACCTACAGCATGGTCTGAAAGGGATGTGCAACCACACAACTGCACCCCTTCTGGATCTACCCTTTGTTGGGGGAAAGGGAGGGAGGATTTGACTTCCCACCCAGTAGGGAGTGGGAAGAAACTTCTCCTCATCCTTATCTTGTGATAGGCCCCATTACCATGGGACAGGGAGGGAGGCACCATTGCCCTCTCCCTCATCAGTCCATTTGCCTTAAATGCCTTGAACCCTGTTACCATGTTGTGGGAGATGGAGCCCAGAACTGCTTAAATTTCTGGCTGGCGGGGGGTGGGCATTAAGGAGTGAGGACCTTGGCAACCTCAGTATCCAGAGCATAGCATGGACCAGAGCAGCAACAGAGTCCCCACTGGGCCAGGGGGATCCCCTGTCTTGTGGGGAAAGGCACAACTCCAAACACACTGTGATGGGCCCAGTCACAAGGAGAGAGTGTGCCTGACCCCACTGGTCACCTGTGAGAGAAAACTACTCACTTTCCCCACAGGGCTTCCTAGAGCAGCAAGAGCAGTAACTCCCCAGACCTGTGGTGTTAGAGAGAGAGTCTTGCCTTGCTGGCAAAAAGTGCCACATACACTCCGTGGCATGAGTGGTTCACACGAAGAAGGCTGACAAGCCCTGGCCTCAAACTTTGGACGAGGCTATCTCGATTACACAACCAACATCAATCCCCCAAGACACCCCAAAGAGAGATATTTTCAGGATTTTAAAATGGTGTAACAAGGAGTAGTTGGAGAAGCTGAAAGAGCATGTCAAACCAGGCTGTAAATGGGAGAGGAGTCATCTTGAGCAGCCCTCCTAGGGCCTCAGCAAAGGAGACAGCAACAGTTCAAGAGGCCACAGCTTGGAATGTCACCCAGGACTATTTTTGTACCCACTCTGAAACCTTGGTCAGCAATGCTACAGTTAATTGAAAAGGAGAACAAAAAGCATGCTGCCAGGGGTGGCGGGAGCAGCAGGCAGGCTGAATGTGACTAAATTTAGGCAGCACAAAGCAGCAACTGCACACTGCACTCTCTCCCGAGATGAAATTGAAACTCACATTGTCTTTCCTGGAACAGCTTGTTCTTGCTTTTCATTCTGCTGGTTATTGTAGCAGTAAAAGGAAAAGGGGGATTTCAATTTCTGCGGCAGTTGCAACAAAACCAGACAAAGTACTACGTGTAAAATTATGCTTTGCCTGTGTTCGGTGTATGTTAGCTTAAAATGTTTAGAAGGCTCTGTCTTGGCATTTAAAATTAGAACTGCATTATTGTCTTCTTCTTAAATGATAAATCTCTGTCTTCTTAACAGCACCACTGAACTCATGGACACTAACAAAAATGCCAACAAAATGCTTATTAGAGCTACACTGAGAAATGTTAATGGAACAATGTTCCCCTGGAAGACGTGGTTTTGTTTGGAAAGAAGAAAAAAGCTTTGTAACACTGGGCAGACAAGGTTCTTTGGGAAGATGTGATATCTTCTATTGGTCTAATAAAAGATATCACATCTACCCAAAGAACCTTGTCTGCCTACATCCTTAGACCCAACATGGCTACAACCAACAACCTTGTAAAACTGGGTTGATTTGACTGGAATGATCTGTGGAAGAAAACCAAAAGAAAAAAGTCACACCAATCCTAAAGTGCCCCATTTTTATATTTTTTGAAAAAAATGCTTAGGTTTTAGGTTACCAAATGACTTTCAGTTTCAAATGTTAATTAAATAAATATTATTTTGAATTGGGCTTTTAAAATCTGCCATTATATTAATACTATCTACATAAATCCTCACCAGCTTGTATTCTTATTACTTCTGTCCTTCTCGATACTGTAGGAAAGGAGGAGTCCAGTGGGTAGAGCTGGGAATGAGCAGTCAGGACTGTCCAGCAAGAGCATGCAACATTTGGGTTTTATCCCCAGTTTTGCTAGAATTCTGAATATGAGCCTTGGCATGAGTTCAATTTGTGCCATTCAAAATTTCTGGAATTTTAATTTCTGGAATAACAGAAGGCACATGCTCATAGTCCCAAGTCTAACCATGTACTGCCCTCATTCTACCACTGGAGGGATGCTGAGCAGGTATTCCCATGTACTTTGCTGGGCGGGATTTGCCTGCTCTGTTGATTCCTGTGAACAGTACAGGAAATGTAAGAACAGAAAAGCGCCAATTGCTGATCTGACTGACACTGCCCTCAGCCTGCCCTGGCTCATGTGGGAAACTGGGCGGGGAGAGGGACTGAGGCACTTGGACCAATTTTGGCAGCAGGGCCGCACTCCTCCCTGGGTACCCCAGTAGAATCCTAGTGCCTGTGTGTGAAGTTGGAAGGGCCAAATCAGCCAGTTCATGGCTCACTGGAAAAATTCATGTTTAATTCTTTCTTTCAAAGCAGTGAATGGAAATTCAATCCGTCTCTCCCAATCTTACTTGACCTGCCATTTCCTGCCAACACACTGCACTATACCCCACCCCCACCCCCCAAACACTGCCCACACCATACAGATTCATTTGGGGGATTTCTAGGGATACCTTTCTCCCAGGGTTTTGGTATTGACTCCTGCCCCCTAGGCAACAGAGTTCAGGATGGAAAGAAGTAAACAGTGGGGGTCCTTCATGGATCTGTGTTGGGGCTAGTGCTGCTAAACATATTCATAAATGATCTGGAAAAGGGAGCAAAATGGCCAACTTTGCAGATAACTACATTATTCAAAGTGGTTCAGACCAAGGCAGACTGCAAAGAACTGCAGAAGGATTTGGTACTTCTGAGTGAATGGGCAACTAAATGGCAGAAGAAATTCAGTGAAAATAAGTGTAAAGTGATGCATATGGGCAAAAATAACCCAAACTACTTCTACACTATGATGGGCTCTACATGAGCTGTTACCATGCAGGGAAGATCTAAGAGTCATTGTGGACAGTTTACTAAAAACATCAGCTCAGTACTCAGCAACTGTCAAAAAGGCAAACAAAATAATGCAGATTAATAAGAGTGGAATTATAAACAAAACAGAAAGTATCATTATGCCCCTTTA
Source organism: Alligator sinensis (assembly GCF_000455745.1). Taxonomy (NCBI): domain Eukaryota; kingdom Metazoa; phylum Chordata; order Crocodylia; family Alligatoridae; genus Alligator; species Alligator sinensis. The sequence continues at coordinate 1,115,714 of NW_005841935.1, forward strand.
TAAATCCATTGTGCATTCACACCTTGAATACTGTTATAGTTACCATACATCAAAAATTGATATAGAGAAACTACAGAGAAGAGCAACATGGATGGTAAGTGGTATGGAAGAGCTTTCATATGAGGAGAGACTAAAAATGCAGGGCCTATTCAGTTTAGAAAAAGAGATGCTTGAGAGGAGATAAGATAAGATGTAATGCATCCCCAACCCCTTACTGAATGGGAGAGGGAGCCAAGGATTAGCTGGCCAGCTCCAGCCTGCTGGACAGACTAATAATGGCAGTGCCCTTGAATAAAACAGGTGCAGACAGTGATTGACAGGGCTGGGAAAGAAGTAGAGTCAGGTGACCCAGGAAGGGGCACATAAGCCCAGGGCCTGAGCCAGAGAGGATCAAGTCTGGCCTTACAAACTTCAGGAAGCAGAGTTCCAGGGAGAAGACAGACAAGGGCTCCTTGAGGAGGAAGGACTCAAGATGCAGGAGAGCTGGAAGGAAGCCCCTCTACCACCAGACAGCAGCAGATAAGTGTTTTGAGCCTGTGTTGCAGCACCCCACAGTGTGATTAAGCCTGGATGGGGACCCTTTTTGCGGGCGAGAGGATGCTCATATTTTTCATTGCGTTTGAAGACCGGAAGACTGAGTGTGGCTGATAGGGGTAGAAACAGGGCTACAGGGATGCTGCAAGGGCACCCAATGTAAAGCCCTTCCAGGGTCTAGGACCTGGTGGGTTGTGTGGAGGAAGAAGCCCAAATACTTTAGGAGCGCTACTGTTTGCTGGGGGACTGTGGTACCAGACAGCAAAGATTGGGGCCAAGGAGCCCATGAGGGGCAAGACCAGGGGCCAAGGGGCCCAGAGCCTGCGAGGGGCAAGACTAGGGGCCCAGCAGCTTAGGGTCCTGGTACAGTAGACAGAAGGACCCAGATAAAGTGGATCAAGACCATGGGCACTCAGGCCAGACCTACTACCCAAAACCACCTTTGCCCTCTAGGGGAAGGCTCCCTTTCAGATCATAACATCAAGGCACTGCAGGCAAGATAACATGGTGGGACCCTGAAAGGTAGGCAACAAAGTGGGGGCCAGGTGGAAGGCAGAAGGGGTGACTTTGCCACTCCAGCACCAGTCACGTTACATAAGGGTTTACAAAATACTAAATGGCAAAGAGAAAGTAAAGAGGAATTTATTTACTCTCTCTTGCCACACAAGAACTAGGGATCACAAAATGAAACTAGCAGGTAGTAAGTTTAAAATAAACAAAAGAAAGTTCCTTTTAACACAGTCTATCATTAAAGTATGGAACCCACTGCCACAAAATGTGAAAGCTGACAGTTTAGTCAGATTAAAAATGAGATTGGACAGATGCTTGGAGAAAAACTGCATCAGTAGTTATTAAGCATGGGAGTTAGGGGTATGGCCTCTAAACTAGAACTTCCTAGACCTTAAATGCTGGAAGCTGCAAGTGGGAGAGGAACAGTGGGAAAATCCCTGGTCATACCCTGCTCTCTCCCTTTCAGCATCCACAGTGTGTCACTCTGTGACAGAGGATACTGGGTAAGAGTATCCTATGGTCTTCCCCAGTAAATGGTGGTTCTTACATTATTATATGTAATGAATACATGTTAGCACTGACATAATTAAGGTTCAAAGAGATTTGCATCTAAAGCATTTTAATCCATTTCCCACTCTGACCATCGAATCTGATCTTGCCATCTACCTCTTCCAAAGACACCAGCATCTTTCTAATTTTTCTGTCACCAAAGATTTAATGTTTGGCAGAGGGTGGGGCTGAACATAAGCCCAGTTTTACTTGCAGGCATACGGAGCTCTATAACAAGAGCCATGGAACAGGGCAGTTTGCAGAATGAGCCCAAGGGAAGTCTGACAAACCGTTCACCTATTCATCACCTACTGCCAAGCTCCAGTATTAAGCAGTTTGCCCTTCTGCTCCTCAGCTGCTTCCTTACAGATAAGCCCACCTCCTGCAGAGGGCATGGATGGGGAAAGCAGGGCAAGGCTTGAGGAAGGGGGATGGAGCTTTCTGGTCTACTATGAAAGCAAGGAAGAGGCTGGGAGTGGGACTGTGTAAGGGTTTCCATGAAAAAATATGGGCAGAAGGCAACAAGGCAAGGGCTGAACAGAGGCAGAACTGGTCAAACTTCTTCATTCCAAAGGAGAGACTATAGAGTGCCTAGCATATAATGGTTCTTGTCAAGAACTTCAAATTCACAGCACAGGTATGGGTGGGGACAAGAGGAGCTTCATTCTGGTTCACCATCAAGTTCTAAAAGATTTGACTTCAATAATACTTGAAGCAAAAACAAATTTAAAGAGACCTAGACTTTCCTGTGACCTGAACACTGTGCAATTCTGCCAGCTGCTGTAACTCAACAAGGGGCATGCCACTAGAAAAGAACTAAGCTCTAGAGAGATTCCTATAGGTCAGAGGAATGAACCAGCTCCCCACCTGTTCCCCTCTTCTAGTCCTCTCTCCCACATAGACTTTCTTTCCCTCACCTAGCCATGTTGTACCCTCCCACTCCAGTCTTAGCTGTCACCCAGGGTGCTCAACCCCTGTCCCACAGGCCAGATTTGACCCTTGGTGCTTTGCCATCAGTCGGTAAGGAGCCCTGCTGGCCATGGCCCTGTGTGCTAGGGCAGCAGGGGGCCCCAATCCCAGCGTGCAAGGCCAGGCAGAGGCTGTGTGAGGCCCCAATCCCTGCACACAGGGCTGGACAGGCAGTACAGTCTGGATCCAGGCCTGTGGGCCCAATCCTGGGGTGTGGGGACTGATCCACCTGTGGACTGGCTCTGCAACACTCATTTAGCCCACAGGGCCAAAAGGTGAGCATCACTGCTTCAGCTTATCACTGCCCCAAACTCAAGCAATCTTCTCTTGGGCTTTACCCAAACACATGTATCTCCAGTTAGTTTGCAGCTAAACCTGACCGATGGCTGGGTGCTGGCAGCCATACCCAATGGTTACTGGAGGATGGCACCAAAGGCTGTTTGCTGAGGAGCAGCTCTGGTGTCTGGGAGGTGAGGCAGGTAAGGGTGGCTATTGTCTCAGCCAGTGCACTCTGGCTTGTCAGCAAGCATGCTGAGGAGGTGAGGTGAAGTGATACTGGCACTGAAGCAGTGGATCTTTTGGCCTGGGAGCACTCACACTGATCCCCCATCCAGTCTGGTATTAAGCCAGCTTCCACTTCACTTATTAAGAATTATTCTACAGGCTAACAAGTTCAACTGTAGGGACATTTATCATGGAATGTAGCCCATATATCCCCGTCCTCTAAGCTTTAACCCACTGACCCTAGTTATAACAGTAAGAAACCCCTGCCCCAATGTGTTTCCTATCGTTCAAATGCTTGCAGGCTATTGTCACTTCCTCCATTAGCTGTAGGGCTGCTGCAGGAAATTATTTATGAGAAAAGATTAAATGAGCTAAATCTTTATGTCTTGACTAAGCAAAAGCTGTTTTTTTTAATCTTTCCAATATGTCTCTCCTTGGTAACACAATGCCTAAAATGGAACATATTCCTTCATGAGCAGTCATCTCAGAGTGACATTATACAGAGAGCAAGACAGGTTAGGTGCTCCTAAACCCACAGACCATCCTCTCACAGCAAACTGTTATGGCAACTGTTTCTCTACCACTAAGTTCATAACCCAATATGTTTGCATAAGTCTTTGTTCCCTCCCACACATTATACAAACTCTTGGGACAACTGATGATCCAAGGCTGACCCTGAATGCACTTCCCAGCTCTCTTTCCCCAGACATCCTCAACAGCTGCCTGAGGCCATGCTCCAGCAATCAACAGGACACTGACAGGAAGAGGAAATATTCTGAAGAATCTGATAAACTGTGGACAAGAAACAGGCAGAACTGAGCTTAATTTTAGCTAGCTGAGTTTAAACTGTAGGCCTGGCCTCTGTGAAGATGTGACAGAGACAGAGAGATTGGCCTGTGGTGTTGGTCACTCAGATTCAGACTGGAGGAGAAATTTTCAGAATCATCACCATCATCTAGATGACACCACTCAAGGACAGAACAAGAACTGAATACAGGGGAGCTCCTGCAGGGAAACAGAAAGGGGAAAGAGAACCAGGAAGCAGGGTGCGAATTAAGGGGGAGCTCGTTGGGGTAGGCAGAGGGAGGTGAGAGCCAAAGAGCCCCCGCCAATACGAGTCAAGAGCCAAAATTTGAAAATCATAACCTTGGGGGGTCTACAATTGGATTGCTCATTCACTTAGGTAGACTTGTTAATCAGTGAACTGGTTTAATTTTTTTTGTAGACTCCCCAAGAGTCAAAGTGTAATTTAAACCCTGCCAGGAAGAGAAAGAAAAGCATCAAAAAGTGAACAATAGGAGCACAGGGTAGGAAGAAACAGAAGGGAAGGCAGAGAGAAAAAAGCTGCAGGTTTCCTGGAAGCTACAGTTTCTAACCCACACATAAGCATCTCACACATCTTTGACTTAGTCAACAGCCCAGAAGAGACCTCCTCCCAGACTGGGCATTAAGGGGAGTGGAATGAATCCCATCAACCCTGCAGCTGCTCCATTTGATACCAGTTCTAAGATAAAGCCATTCCCTCTAAGTATGTGTGCTTGTTTAGATATGCTTTCACAGAACAGCCCTTTCCCTGAGCACCACATTCATCACATGGACCCTTCACCTTGCAAAGCACATGTTACAGACAAAGCCAGGAGAAGCCATACCTCTTTTTTCTCCTGTGAAAGGGACCAGGTCTTCTCGGTCTTTCACATCGTTTGCCTGCTTTTCTAAGTGAGCCATGAGCTCCTCCCTTCTGAAGGGACCAGTTGGTGTCTTTTTTGTCTGATCCCTCTGTCTGAGGCCTGCAGGCAGCAATGCATTCTGGGTACAAAGAGCAAAGAGATGGATGTTAATCATTCAGATTAAAGCTGCCCACTGTTCTGTCATCACCTCTCCACATCTTTCCTGTGCTGCTCTATCCAGGCTCCTTTGTTTGCCTTCTAAATGAGAGTAAAGGAGCTCACTGTAGGACTCGCAAACCCTTATTTCAATGTGTGATGGAGTAGCTTCAGTGCTCTGTCACTTTAATGCCTGGAGCAGGAGGCCATCAGGTGGTTGACGATGGTGGCCATTTTAGATCCCAGTTATATGGGCAGAGAGTGAGCAGTTTGGGAGGCGCAGCCATGGAGGCAACATCTGGCTGAGTCACTGCTCCAGAAACACCTTGGAGGTAAGGGTGGGGCTATGGGGAAGGAGGAGGCCCCATGGTCCTGGGCATGACCTGAAACTGTACCCTGCCGGGGATGGGTGACCTGGTGGGGCTGTTCGTGGCGGGAGAGTCCCCAAGAAATGCCAGGCCAGTAACCTCCCCAGTAAAAGGCGGGTCAGAGCACTTTAACCCCAGCCTTCATCAGCCAGTGGGTGAGTTAATGGGACTGATGGGCCAGGCATGCCAAGTGGGACTCCTGAGCCTACAGGGGTGTTCAACCCCAGGCCCTGGAGAGAGGCGGAGTGGCGGGCCAGGCACAACAAGCAGAGTGGCACCTGAGCCTATGGGGGTGTTTGACCCTGTGCCCTAATAGGAGGGCAGAGTATTGAGAGAGGCCCTGGAGAGTTTCGGGGGCGTAGCTGTGAGGCCCTGGAGATGAGCTAGCTGAGTAAACCCAAGTGGGAGAGCAGAGTGTTTGGGGTGTAATTGTGAGGCCCTTGGGAGAGGAGGCAGTCGGTTAAGGCCTGTTGTGTGCTGCCAGACTGGAGGCCGGGTGCTAGGCCTCATAGGTGAAGGCCCAGTGTGTGCTTCCGAGTGGAGGCTGGGTGCTAGGCCTTGTTACATCGGTGAGGCATGAAACACATATAAGGAAGGTCAGAGCATGTATGTATGGCCCATGATACAGCTGGGTATGCAAAGGGTAGCCTCCCGTCTATTAACATCCAGAGAAACTGACAATAAGGCATGGCAGGCGAAAGAGGTGGATAGTTTGCCCATGACCAAGGGGGTGGCTCAGTACGGAGACCTGTCTTAAGAGATTGCCCCTTTGACACTATGCAATTCACATAAATTTATCCTCTCAGCTATTTGCTGGCTCACCTAGCCACTGAACTTGCCACTTGCCAGTGTTCTTGACTGTGCATCAGAGAGTACCCTCTCCCCTCCCTTGTTCCTTTAGTTTATAATGGTGTTTGCCTGCCTTGGGATCATTTAGTCTAGGGGAGAGAAGACCAAAGAATGGAGGGGTACGGATTACCAGGGATCCTGGTTTTCCCTGATTAAAAACAAAACAAAAAAAAAATCATAATTTATCTGATAAAAATAGCAAATTCTCTGATAAAAACCCCATAATCTGTGATTAAACTGAAAGCCCCTCCCAGCCTTCCAGCCCTGCTGGTGCCCCTCACTCACCCCCACAGCCTCTCTGGTCCTGCTGGTGCCTCCTACTCCTCCCCCATAGCACCCTCAGCCCTGCTGATGTCCCTTGGTCCCCACCCACTGCCCCCCCCCAGCCCTGCCAGAGGGGGCCCCCAGCTGCTAGGGCTATGGGGCCAGGGACCCGGGTCCATAGCCCTCTGCCCCCAGCAGTAGGTGGCGACTGCTGCAGCAGAGCAGAGCCCAGCTCTTCCCCCCTGTACCCCACAACTTACCTAGGGGAGCTGCTCTCCAGGTTGCCTGAAGGCCATATGCATATACATGTACATGGCGCCCCCCTTCCACTCTCTCCCAGCCCCCTGCAGGATGGAACTCTGCCAGCCTACAGAGAGCTCTTTGCAGAACTGCAAAATTCAAAGGTTTCTCTGCTAAAATGACACATCTGCATTTTCCTCCGGTAAAGGGGGAAATCTGCGTTTTCCTCCAGTTTCCATGGGAAATGGAAAACCTGGATCCCTGCTGATCACAGTCTTCAGATATCTGAAGAGGGGTTATAAAGTAGATGGTTTGTGCTTGTCTGTGCTTACAGGGGACAGGATAAGGAGCAACTGTTTTAAATTGCAACAAGGGAGATTGAGGTTGGATATTAGGAAAAGCTATCTAACAAAGCTATCTAAGCACTGGAATAGATTACCTAGCAAGACTATGGAGTTTTCGTTTTTGGAAATATTTAAGAAGGGGTTAGATAAAGACTTAGCTGATCTGGTTTAACCAGGGATGATCCTGCCTGGAGCAGGCAGTTGTACCAGACACCCTCCTGAGGTCCCTTCCAGCCCTATCATCCTACAATCCTATATTAACTCATTCAGTAGTCCTTTTTTTTAATTAAACAGTGCAATCCAGATTTGGCTTCGTATACTTTTATGTACACTCCTGATGGTAAAGATTCTTCCCTCTATGCACTAGTTATGCCTACACTCTGAGTGTCCTTCATCCTGGAGCTAGGATTAAACTAACTAGCATAGATACTGGTAGCTGTGTATCCATAGCAGCACAGGGCTCAGGGTAGACTCACTCTGACCATATACTCACCCAGGTTCTTGGGCACGTTTTGTAGAGCTCCATCCTTCTAGGGTTGCACTGTTTAGTAATACCACAGCTGGTGAGTCTAAAGCTAGCTGGGTTACATCCACCCAGCTAGCTGGGTTACATCCATCCATATGAGCTGCATTCACTGCAATGTGGCTGTGCCTGTTGAACGGTGCTTTACACTAAGAGCAATCCCAATGAAGAAGGCAGGACTAGGAGCAGTAAGGTACCACTCATCATGAGGGTACCTTCCCAGAACCCAAACCAAAGCTTCAGCCCTGAGTATGCTGAAGTATGCTGAAGCTGGGGCTTGCATTTATCAGAGGCCTATTTTAATCAAAGCTAACTTGGCTTGGGAAACCTGAACATGTGTGTTTTCACACACTGCCACTCACCCATGCCCACCTTCCCTAATTCCATCCATACTCCCCCACACATCCAAATTCTTGCACGGCTATATAGCAAGATTTTTTTAAAAATCAAGACTCGGTGTTTCTCTGCAAGATCTGTTCTGGTTAAAATACTAATCCACGCCCTTAAATATTTTATCTGATTTGCAGAATAAAAATGATAGTCTATCAATGTAGCCACTGTGGGGAGGCAGTCAAAACCCAACATATCAAAACATTTCAGAAGTTGCTTACTTTTAAGCATCAGATGTGTCATACTGAATTCAATAAAGTGACTGCCATGCTTGCCATTTGCTTTGTTGGGCCCAAATCTAAAATGTATATATTAAGAAGTCTCATGAATTGTAGACAAGATGTGGCTTTATCTGGCACGTGGCTAATAAAAAGAAAACCATATTTGTCAATTGATTCAAATCACTGAAAACTGAAACCCAAGCAGGTTATTGTAAACATCAGGTTCAAGATTAGCACACCACATTTTAACAAGCTTCTCCTGCATTCTCAGTTAATCTAGTTGCTGATCTTTGATTCCTCAGGTCCAAGTCCTTGAGAAATCAATCAACCTTTGCCATTCACTACTTGTACTATGTCTTCCTTGTACATTCCCTTCACTACCTGTGGACTTCCGTGTAAAAAAAAAAAAAAGCTCAAGGTTTCAAGATTTGCATCCATTCTCAGGCAGAATAGTAATGATGCCTTTGGAAGTTCAAGAGAAACAGGGGAAGGAGTGGAATGCCTCCAGAACAGCCTGACAGGGAGAGATTCAGAAGCTGGTTTTCAGTCTAAGTGGTTCAGATGGTCAAGCTGGGTTGTGGGAAACACAGGTTTAAATCCTACCTGATTCAGAGCAGGGACTCAAACACAGGTCCCCCACATCCCAGATAAGCACCCACAGTACCCATCAGAAACAAAACATTAAAAAAAAAAATTTTTTTTTGACTGAATAAAATTCAACCCCCCCCCAAAAAACATTTGACCAGGTCTAAAGCTGTTTGCAGATGTTAAAAAAAATGCTTTAATGAAAGCAGCTGTGCGTTACTTTGACCCAGCTCCACAGCATCTATATAGATCAGGAACTTCAGTGGGGATTTTTGGTGCTTCTATCTAATAGCTAATTCAATCAGCTATTAGATAAAAGTACCAAAAAAGCCCCAGTAAAGTGCCCAATCTATACAGATGTTGTGTGAGTTGGGTCCAAATAATGTGCTGCCTCTTCTGGACATGTGCTGTGCTTAAGGCGAGAGCATGTGAAGTTTAAAGTAAAATGTTGGTTTTTTGGGTTTGTTTGTTTTTTTTAAATATCTGCAAGCAGGCTAAAGGTCTAAAGCAGGGGTGGGCAAAATATGGCCCATGGGCAAAATACAGCCTGCCAATGGATTTTGTCTGATCTGCAGCAGGTCCCTTGGTCCCGCCTGGCCCAGGTGGGCCCCTGGGCATGCTGTAGGGCTGGGGAGCACAGTGGCCACACACACTTCCCTGGAAGTGGCAGCTCCTTCTGGCTGCTGTTGCCTGTTTCCCCACTGGACACACCCCTACTGCCCAGGCATCCTGGCCTGCCTGCCCTGCCCCACTGCAGGGGGTGCCAGACAGAGCGGGCAGGTGGGGTCTCCATGGAGACTGGCCCAGGACCCATGCGGGCAGGGTACGTTTGGTCGGGCAGATGGGATGGAGCTGTAGGCAGGTGGGGAGAAGGTGGGGCTGGAATTCCACTCCCAGATGCTGCTCCCTGCCCACCCCGTCCCATTTACTCAGCTGTGTGCCCTGCCCATGTAGGTCTCAGTGAGTCTCCATGGAGATCCCAGGATCACTGGCAGTGACAGTGCAGGTTGGGGCCCTGGGCACAGCCATGATCTGCTCCCCACCTGCTCCTGCCCATGGAACTGGCACCCATCTCAGCTGCGTGCCCCAGGCCCCAGCCCCACATTGTCACCGCCCAGTGATCCCGGCCCTGCCCACCCACCCTGCTCTGGATGGTGCTCCCTGCCCAGCCAAGCATGAGATAGACCCACTTAAGGAGTTTTGGTGAGCTGTTGAGGGGCGTGGGGGAGGAGGGGGGAAGGGAGTGGCAGCAGGGTGCTGACCCAGTCCACAACAACTCATCAAAACTCCCTCTGTAGGCCTCTGGCCCAAATCACTGCCCATCCCTGGTCTAAACACTCTCTTAATGACCCATTCTATTTTCTCTGGAATAACAAAACTACCTTCCAGGGGTAAAAATTCACTCCCTGAACTTTCCTGACCTTGCTGAATAAGCAATATTGCTGCAACTCTCCCCAGCTAGCAGAACAGGGTTTTCTCCACAGGGACATATAGGTTAAATCCACATTGTTATCAATATAAATGATTATCTCCTATTTCTGTTGCATTAGATCCTAGAAGCCATAACATGGACCATAGGCTGTGTAAGTATGAAACAAGAATGTCCCTCCCCTTATATAGGATACAGCAGATGGAAACAGAGAGATAGGCAGGGGAGCACAAAAGACAATGAAACAATGGATCATTCTCCCGGGAACTGTCCAAATTAATCAGAGTCACTTATCAGAACTTTCTCCTTGGTTGTCAGACTCATGATAATGCTCATGTGGGATAAAATCCTGCATGCAGCAATGGTAACTTCATATCCTTGACAAGGCCTGGGAACTTACCTTGTTCATCCTCTACTATTGTGGACTCATCATTCCTATAGCCTTTGTATCCTTCCTTCCCCCGCCACCCCCTCCACTCAACAACCCCTAATATCTTTCTAGCACACAGGCTATATTTTATAACTTTTACCAAAATAAGCAGGACTGTACTCTGCAAAAAAGTTTCTATGGACCCACCTCCACATAGCACACACAGTACTGAACCAGAGCTACATTCCCTTTAAGATCAACGGTGCTCATTACAGACCTACTAAGCATGAACAAGCATCATACCTGACCCCAGAAATATGCCTGCCTTCAATCCAGGGTCTAGTCTGGGTTTTGTGTACACAGAACCCACACTGCCCCAGCTGTTGCTTCTGCCTTGCTTGCATTCCTGACAAATGCCATAGAAAATGAAGCCAAGAGAGGAGGAAAGGGATAAAGAAACCATGACTGGCTGAAGCTACATACAGAAGCGGGATTAATGGAACTGCAGAAACACGGGGCCTGCTATGTACCAGCCATACAGAGACAGAAAGCCAGGTCTCTATCTACTTTGAGGCCAATCAAGCCCAGAAACACTCAGCATCAGCCATAGAGTGACCAAAATAAATTCAGAGAAATCTGGGATGTGGTAAGCATGAACGGTGTGTGCCCCTGGCGGCTGGGGGGGCATGGCTGCACTGGTGGCAGAAGTAGCAGGAGCTTGGCGGCGGAGAGCTCCCACAGATGCCACCAGCACTGTTGGCAACTGGGGGCGGCGGCGAGCACCGACCATGGGTCAGTGAACACCCTCAGGCACTGCCGGCAGTGTCAGCAGCAGCCAGGGGCAATCACAGACTGCCTGCAGATGCTGCCGGCAGTGCCAGCAGCAGGGTAGCGAGCAGCGATCACCTGTAGGTGCCACCGACAGTGTGAGTGGTGCCTTTTTGCAGGGGGTGTACCACCATGCACAGGAGGTACACGTTCACCCGCATGCACCCCCTACGCATCGACTCTGGTGGTAAGGAAATCCAGGATGAGGAAGGGACACATGCATGCACACACATACACACAGAACTCTAGCCCCACAGGAGCGAGGGTGGGTAGGACAGCACGGCATGTGCACACACAAATGTGCACACAGCCCCGACCTAGTGGCTTCCAGGAGTGGAGGTGGCCAATACAGCAGGCATGCATGCACATCCTCCTCCTCCCCCCCCAGCCCCTGCACATGCGTGTGCACACGCATACAAACACAGCCCCAACCCCTGCACATGTATGTGCACACACACACAGCCCCAACCCTGTGACTCCCAGAAGCAGTGCTTGCCAGAACAGGATAGCACAGCACATGTGCTCACACACAGCCCTGACCTTGCAGCTCCCTGCATGTAACTTGACCACAACTTACTGTGCAAGTGACTCTACTCACAGCCCAGTGGGGTCTAGACTATGGAGGAGCCCATTGGCTGGGCTCCCTGGGGAAAATTCAAGCAGAAGTCCCAGTAGGCACAAACCTGCCCGCACGTGCCAGGCTCCTGCCTCAGTAGCCACATATATGGGCAGGTTCCCACCGATCCAGGACTTTTGCTTTAATTTTTTCCAACAGCTGGGATGCTAAAGCAACCTTCAAAACCCAGGACTGTCCCCACCAATCTGGGACATATGGTCACCCTGGCCATAGGCCTTCACTTGATGAATTTTTATGCTTCCCACACCTTCATCCTACCCCATGGCTGCCAAGCTGTCTGCATGGCTCAGCCACAATGGAACTCCATTAAATGAGCCTCCATATGTTTGCCTCCCCTAAGCCTAGTGTGCACATGCTTGCTATTAGATGTGCTCCAGCATTTATTGACCTCAGAGGATGGGCCCTACGACAGAATACATCACTCTCTTGATGGAAGTCATTCCTATGTCCACCCCATCCCTGCAGTTCCTTTTCAAGTTTAAATCAGCCTCAGGAAGCCTTGACTCAGAGCAACTAGCAAATGGCACCCATGCTTACATGCTGCTGCTGCTGCTAAAGACCATGGAGTCCTGGCACCTTATTCCTGTGCCAGTGACAGAAAGCAGGTCAGTGGGGGGAGGTGGAGCTGCCTTGTATTGGCTCCCCTGGCATTAACTTATGTACACTGCAGATATCTCTTGGTTCTGAAATACCATAGCCTAGGGGAGGGCAATTATTTTGGCTGCTTGACGAGTTTTGGTGAGCTGTCGAGGGCTGCCATGGTAGTTCCGCCCCTTGATGGGTGCCCCGCCCCCTGGTCACCATCATGGGACCGAATGTCCCACCTGTAACCCCTAACCTTTCCCACTGGAAGTCCCTCCCCTTTCCCAGGAAGTATTCCTTTTGGGAGGGAGAGTGCTGCTATCTAGAAACCAAAGAAAACTAAACCCAAATCATATACTGAAAAATAAAATATCTACTATAACTTATTTTAATTTCATTTAAAAAAAATTTTGTCCTGATTTGTGTGTGCTTGCATAGTGTATCCAGAGGCAATTGCATAATAGCTCAAAATACAGCCCTACTCTTGTAGATTGCGTGTGGGTGGTAAGGGGGTGTATGTGGGGGAAAGTGGTTGGGGAGTGGGTGTGTGGTGGGTTATGGGCTGTGGGGTTGGGGAGACACAGAGAGACGCACACACAGACACAGAGTCACAGACAGACACAGGGAAAGACAGGGGGAGACAAAGACAGGGCTAGGCCACCGGCTACATTGTGTATGGCTCTCGCAGACTGCATGCGAGCCTTATGAGATGCAGCCAAGCAGACCCCACACCCAAGCTCTGCACTCCTGTGGCCCCAGGGCACTGGCACAGACTCCGTGCTCCCACCTACCACTGCCACTCCCCTGCCGTTCCCTTAGTTTCCTTCCTGCATGCCTGCCCGCCACTGATGCTGCCACTCTCCCTGCCCACCACTGCTTCCTATCGCCCCCTTGCCCACCCACCCGCCACTCCTGCCACCCACTGCTGCTTCCTGCCATCCCCCTGCTGCCACTTCCCACCCACTTGCCACCACTTTCTGCCCCTTCCCCACCCACCCATCACTTGCTGCCCACCCACCACAATGGCTCCAGTCCACCCCAGCCAGCAGCACATGGTTCCATGCTGCATGGCCAGAACTGCACAGCGTGGCATGGAACCATCTCAGCCGGGCATGGGTGGATCATGGTGGTTTCTGCTTCCCCCCTTCCTCCTGTCTGGGCCCTGCTAACTCCATGCCATGTGGCATGGCATGGATCTGGCTCAGCCTGGGTCCCTGATCACAGTGGTTTCCCCTCCTCCCTCTGTCTGATCTCATTTGACTTTCCACTTGGACAGAGGGAGGGTGAGAAACAGCCAATGGGTCACAGGCCAGAAGTTGCAAAGGGCTCTGGTTGGGGGCTGACAGAGTGTGTGTTTGGGGATGGGGCTGGGAGCAGGGTCCCCTACTGGGACCCACAGAGCAGCAGCTTTCTTTCTCCAAACACCGCTTTTGCCTTGGGGTGGGCCTTGCTGCTCAGCCACTCGGTCCTGCCCTTGGCTCTCCCTGGGTCCTCCTGCTGCTGGCACCTTGTCATCTTTGACAGGCCAGAAAGAATGACGTGGCAGGTCAGATGCAGCCTGTGGGCCATATTTTGCCCACACCTACCATAGCCCCTACTGCCACCCCTTTCCACTTCCTGATGGCAGTCCCCATTCTAGTCCCATGCCTAGGCAAACTGCAAGCCATAAAAGAAAAACTGGGTGCAGCGTTCAAACTTCAGGGCAGAACCTCAACTGAGCTCAAGTATGAAACTCCCACCAACTTAGTGAGAGCAAAGCAAAACCACCACCAGGACCTTTGGAAACTTCCACTGCACATTTCTGTCATCTGTGTAGAAGGCAGCTCCCTTCCTAGTCTTCAGGCTTCCAAACGCCCAGCCAACCATTAACTAGCTCTTGCCATGTCATTAGTTGTAACAATACAAATCTCTTTGCTGTGAGTTCAGTAAAGGAAAAAAAGAAAGGATGGGCTGGAAGATTAGAGGTACTGAACAGGGACTCACGTGATCTGGGAGCAATTCCCAGCTCTTTCACTCGCTTCATGTCTGATAATAGTCAAGTCACTTGCTCTCAGATCTCACTTTTCTATCCAGACACTGGGGCAATAATCCTGCCTTGCCTTGCTGTGTACATAACTCTTTGGGGCAGTGTCTGCTCATGACTACATTTGCTTTGTGCCTACTTCACCCCAACCCTGAGTGTGTACAGTGCAGACAAGCCTCATACACCAAGTCATAGTGTTTTCCTATCCATTCTGGATCCCAAATCCTAGATGCTGCAGTCTTGACATGAGAATGGGAGTGAATTCTCCCTCAGTGAGGACAGGAGATGGGATATTATGCAGAGGGGTGTAGTTTGTGGGACTGGATGTTCACTGGGAATGCCCAGACCTTCAATCCTTTTGAGCGATCTGCTTTGAAGTACCCCTGGGATGCTGGACTGGCTAAGTAGTGTATCCACCTAGCTGGCACACAGCAGTGAGGTACTGCTGAAAGGGGTACAGACCTGAGGCACCCACGGTTTTTGCAGGGATCAGGAAAAACAGCAATCAGTGGTGGAACAAGGGTGGGTGCTTGGGGGACCATGGTTAAAGCAGAGAGCAGATAATGGCCCTGTCACAGGAGTGGCTGCTTCCAACTCTGGCTCATCAGGAAAACTAAATGGGACCTTCTTAAGTCTTGTGTAGCCCTGATGGAGCAAACCATAAACATGACATAATGAATGGGAGGCAGCCAAAGCTGCAGCATATAGCTAGTTCCTAGATGTTTAGGAGAATGAGGTGGGCCAGTAGGGGGCGCTCCTGTGCTGAGCCACCCGCCTCACTGTGCCCAACCAAAAACCAAGCTCTGACTGCCTCCCCTGGGGCACCTCACGTCTGGCCAAATTCCTTCCTGGAGCACACCTGCAAGCCTGGGGTAACCGCTGCCACCACTCAGGGGTCAGGTCGTTATTCAGGCCCTGTGCCACCCGGGCTGCACAGGCCTTGTAGACCTTGAGGGTGTTTGACCCACTGTGAGATCTTGGGGTGCTTCCTTAAGCATGAAGCACAGAAAGTAGCCTCCCTTAATCAGCTGGGCATAAGGAGCATGAAGGCATGCCCAGTCCCTCTCCCAGCAAGTACTACCAAGCTTGTTATAGTGGAGAGCTTTATTGGTTAAAGAGGCTAGGCTTTGGGAAGGGTACACGTTAGAGAAGTGTCAAAGAATAACCCAGCTCTCCCTCCCGCCTACTTACCGGCACGGAATCTGGGTCCAGCTCTCTGTGGCGGTGAGTGGGGACTGCTTGAATCACTGAATCTCCTCTGAATCTTTTTCTAAATCGATTCGGAGGCTTTGGATCAATTCAGACCTTTTTATTGGTCTTGGATGTAGGTGTGAAATGTACTCTGTCCAAGTTTGTGGACAATACTAAATTGTGGGGTGAAGTGCACACACCGGAGGGTAGGGAACGATTGCAGGCAGACCTGGACAGGTTGGAAGAGTGGGCATTACACAAGAGGATGCAGTACAACAAGGATAAATTCAGAGTGCTGCACCTAGGGCACAAAAATACCCAGCACACCTACTGGCTAGGAAGTGACCCTCTCAGCAGCAGAGAAGCGGAAAGGGATCTCAGAGTCATAGTGGACTCCAAGATGAACATGAGTCATCAGTGTGATGAAATCATCAGCAAAGCTAACTGCACTTTATCATGCATCAGCAGATGCATGATGAATAGAACCAAGAAGGTGATACTTCCCCTCTATGCGGCATTGGTCAGGTTGGAGTACTGCATCCAGTTTTGGGCACTGTACTTCAAGAAGGATGTTGATAGACTGGAGAGGGTCCCGAGGAGGGCCACTCATATGGTTAGGGGCTTCCAGGACAAGTCCTATGAGGAGAGACTGAGGGACCTGGATTTCTTCAGCCTCCGCAAGAGAAGGCTGAGAGGTGACCTTGTGGCTGCCTAAAAATTCATTAGGGAATGCAGCAAGGGATCGGTGATGCTCTGTTCACCAGGGTGCCTCTTGGGGTAACAAGGAACAATGGTCACAAACTGACTCAGAGAAGATTTCAGCTAGATATCAGGAAAAACTTCATGGTAAGGGTGGCCAAAATTTGGAATGGGCTTCCAAGGGAGGTGGTGCTCTCCCCTACTTTGGGGGTCTTTAAGAGAAGGCTGGATAAGCATCTGGCTGGGGTCATCTGATCCCTGCTCTCTTTCCTGCCGAGGTAGGGGATTGATCTTGATGATCTGTTGAGGTCCCTTCTGACCCTACTATCTATGAATCTATGAATCTATGGAAAAGGGCCAATGTGGTCCCAATTTTCAAGAACAGGAGGAAGGAGGATCTGGCTAATTATAAACCAGTTAGTCTCACCCCTATCCTCAGGAAAACCTTTGAAAAAGTTATTAAGTATCACATTTGTGGGAGTCCAGCAGAGAAAGCAGTGCTAAAGGGCAAGCAGCATGGATTCATAACAGGTAGATCCTGCCTGACTAACCTTGTTTCTTTTTATGACCAGGTCACAAAATGCTTAGATGCAGGAATCAAGGTAGATGTCATCCACTTGGATTTTAAGAAGGCCTTCGATACAGTATCTCATTCTATTCTCACAAATAAACTGAGCAACTGTGACATAGATGATTACACAGTCAGGTGGGAGGCAAATTAGCTTAGGGGTTGCACCCAGAGAGTGGTGGTAGATGGGTCTGTATCAACCTGGAAAGATGTGGGCAGTGGAGTCTCACAAGGCTCGGTCCTTGGACTGGTGCTGTTCAATGTCTTCCTCAGTGACTTGGATGAGGGCATGGAAAGCACTCTGTCCGAATTCGTGAATGATACCAAATTATGGGGTAAAGTTAACACACCAGAGGGTAGGGAATGAGTCTAGGTGGATCTGGACAGGTTGGAAAGTGGGAAAAACAGAATAGGATGCAGTTCAATAAGGACAAATGCAAGGTGCTGCACCTAGGGAGAAGAAATCACCAGCACACTTACAGGCTGGGGGAGGACCTTCTTAGTAGCACAGCAGCGGAAAGGGATCTCAGAGTCACTGCTGACTCCAGGATGAACATGAGTTGTCAATGTGACGGAGCGATCAGTAAAGCTAACCACACTTTACCATGCATTAGCAGGTGCATGACAAACAGGTCCAGGGAAGTGATACTTCCCCTTTATGCAGCATTGGTCAGGCTGCAGTTGGAGTGCTGCATCCAGTTTTGAGGGCCACACTTCAAGAGGGATGTGGACAACCTCAAGAGGGTTCAGAGGCGGGCCACTTGTATGGTTAGGGGCCTGCAGGCAAATCCCTATGAGGAGAGACTGAGGGCCCTGGATCTCTTCAGCCTCTGCAAAAGAAGGCTGAGAGGTGAACTTGTGGCCACCTGCAAATTCATTGAGAGGGGGAGAGGGTAGGCAGCAAGGAATAGGAAATGCTCTGTTTACCAGGGCACCCCTTGTAGTAACTAGGAACAATGGCCACAAACTGACGGAGAGCAGATTTAGGTTAGATATTAGGAAGAACTTCTTTACAGTAAGGGTTGCCAGAATCTGGAATGGGCTTCCAAGGGAGGTAGTGCTCTCCTCTACCTTGGGGGTCTTTAAGAGGAGGCTAGACATGTACCTGGCTGGGGTCATCTGACCCCAGCGCTCTTTTGTGCCCACGGCAGGGGGCTGGACTTGCAGATCTGCTAAGGTCCCTTCCGACCCAAACTTCTATGAATCTATAAGGCATGGCAGGAGAGATGGAGGGGCAGAAGCCTAAAGGCAGAGCGAGGCATGGTCGTAGAGCCACCAGGGGGTGTCATGGCTACCCCTGGGACCCCGACTAGTTACATTCAGTATGTGTGGTTCACTTTTTGGGAAGTTAAACAAACTAAATCAACCCTTATTAAAGCCTAGATCATGCAAACTCTCAGGCATGCCACCGGCCTTACATGAACAACTCCAGCAAATTCAATAGGACTACATGTAGTAGATGTTTGCAGAACCAGGGCCAGAGTCCCTCACTGTGCACTCTCAATGCAATGTCTTGGAAGTGCCCATTCCTAGCAGTGGACAAAGCTCACAGGAGCTGGGCTCAGCAGAACATGCTTTTGACCCAGTAGTATTGACACACTGAATCCCCTCTGCTGCTTACCAGCAGTGGCATATTTCTGTTCTGCAGCAACTGCTATCCTAGGCAAAAAACACTTGTCACCCAACTAGGCAGGACAACTTATACCAGGGGCAGGCAAAATATGGCCCGCAGGCCCAATTCGGGCTGCCCGCGTCTATCTGGCCAGCAGGGCCCCTAAAAAATTTGGAAAATATTTATCTGCTCCTGACTGCCTGTCAAACACAACAGAAGCCAAGAGCAGAAGGACCCAGGGAGAGCCAGCAGCAGGAGGCAGAGACCAGACCCGCTCCACCCCAGCCATTTCCCTGATAACTGCCCCCACCCTGCTCCAGCACCACGTGCCTCCCAGCTGCATCACAGGAAAGAGAGCGTGGGGCCCCACCGGTATATGTGTGTGTGTGTGTGTGTGTGTGCAGGCAGGGGCAGAGAGTGTGTGTGGTGGGGGCGGTGTAGGCAGGGGCAGTGTGTGTGTATGGAGGCAGGGGCAGTGTGTGCGCGTGCGCATAAGCAGGGGCAGAGTGTGTGTATGTGTCCAGCCAAAAAGGGGCAGAGTGTGTGTGCCTGTGTGCAGGCAGGGTCAGTGTGTGCAGGTGTGTGTGCAGATGGGAGCAGAGTGTGTGTGCATGTGTAGGCAGGGGCAGAGTGTGTGTGCATGTGTGTGTGTAAAGGCAGGGGCAGAGTGTGTCTGTGGGTGCAGGCAAGGGGAGTGTGTGTGTGGGTGGGTGTCGGCAGGGGCAGGGTGTGTGGGGGTGGGTGTGTGCAGGCAGTGGTAGAGTGCATGTGTGTGTGGGTGTAGGCAGGGGCAGACTGCATGTGTGTGTGTCTGTGTAGGCAGGGGCAGACAGAGTGTGTGTGTGCTGGCATGGGCAGTGTGTGTGTGTGTGTGTGTGTATGTGCAGGCGGTGGTAGAGTGTGTGTGTGTGCAGGCATGGGCAAAGTGTGTTTGTAGGCAGGGGCAGTGTGTATAATGTGTGAAGACGGAGGCAGAGTGTGTGTGTGTGTGTGTGTGTGTGTGTGTGTGTGTGTGTGTGTGTGTGTGTGTCTGCAGACAGGGCAGAGTATGTTTTGTGTGTGGATATGCAGGGGCAGAGTGTGTGTGTGTTTGCGGGCAGGGGCACAATGTGTGTGTATCTGCAAACGGGCAGAGTGTGTTTGTGTGTGTATATGCAGGGGCAGAGTATGTGTGTGTTTGCAGGCAGAGGCAGAGTGTGTGTGTGCTGGCAGGGGAAGAGTGTGTTTCTGCATGTTTGTGTGTGTGTGTATATGCAGGGGCAGTGTGCCTGTGTTTGTGTGTTTGCAGGCAGGGACAGAGTGTATGTGTGTGCAGGCAGGGGAAGAGTATGCTTGTGTATGTATGTATGCAGGGGGAGGGGGGTGTAGGCAGGGTCAGAGTGTGTGTTTTTGCAGGCAGGGGCAGAGCGTGTTTGTGTGTAGGAAGGGGCAGAATGTGTGTGTGTGTGTGTGTGCGCATCCGCGTCCATGTGTGCGCAGGCAGGGGCAGAGTATGTTCGTGTGTGTGTGTGTGTGTGTGTGTGTGTGTGTGTGTGTGTGCGCGCGCGCAGAGGCGGGGGGGTGTGTATGCAGGGGCAGTGTGTGTGTGTGTGTGTGTGTGTGTTCGTAGGGTGTCCCACATGCACACCCCACCATACACCCACATGCTCCCTCACCCCACATACCCACACACCCACAGTCCCCAACAAACCTATACTCGCCCCCCCAGTATACAAGCATAATAGTTAATTTTAAGCTGCTGTGCAATCATCTCGATGTACACTACACAAATGCATGTAAAGCAAGACAAAAATATTTTTTTAAATTAAATTAATGTATGTTTTAGATGTTTGCTTTTTAGAACATAATTTGGTATTTTTCTGGTTCCAATTTGGAAAAACCCCTTGCCGAAAGAAATACTTCTGGGGGCAAGGGGAGGGACTTCTGGTGGCAAAGGTCGGGGTTAGGGGGCAGGACTTCTGGTCATCTTGATGACGACCAAGATGACGACCAGGGTGCGGGGCACCTGTGAGGGGGTGGGGATACCCTTGTGGCCCTGGACAGCTTGCCAAAACTCAGTATGCAGCCCTCTGCCTGAAATAATTGCCCGCCCCCGATCTACACCCAGCAAGCTTTTTGAGATTTGGAATTCCTGGGCTCTTGGGAACAGGCCTTAGAGGGTTTGTAAATAAGTCATGCATTTAGGGTCGGATTCTACCACCCTTACACAGGGCAAGGACTCTGGAATGATATCACTGAAAACAATCCTACTGTGCGCACAGCTAGAGGCTACCCCGTGAGTGGGGATGTAACAGACCCAGGCCTTCAGTCTAAGTTGGCCTCTAACTCATCAGAGCAGAAAGCAGCTGGTCCAGGAGCGCTGCTTTTTTAAAATCAGAACTCTACACTCCTGTTCAATACTTTCCTTGGTTTTGCATGCTGTCCTATTCAGAAAAGCATTCCAGGACATTCTGGGATGCAAGATCATGTGCAAACAGCATGAATGATCCATTTTTTTCTTTTACAGGAGCACCTTATTCAGATAATTAACATTTCCCACTTACCTCAGTCAATGAAATGAGAAAATCAATTCAACAAGAGATGGAAGGAGAGTTTAAGGGCTTTACAAGTAAACAGTGACAGATCCACCCCAATATTATATAATCAAGTTGTGCTGGAACTACACAGATTTCACCATCTACGAGCTGTCAAGTAAAAACTACTTACATCGGGGTCTAGCTCCTCCAACTCATCCTCTAGAGCCCTGAGTTCTTCTTCTGTCAAGGCACCAAGAATCTTGTCCTCATCCAGATCTCGGTACTTTTCTAATTCCTTTCTGTATGACATTGTAAAGAAGTCCTTGAAATATCACTTTCCACAATGAAAGGTGACCTATAATGAAAAAGAAGCATCCCATCATAAAATGAGAATTCAGATTATCGTAATTTCTGCTATTAACAAACTGAAAACACTTCACAAATGTGTAACAGGGTATAAGGGGTGTACTTGATAGCCGTGTTGGTCTGAGACAAAAAGACATACAAAAAACTAGAACTCTTGGTTCCAAAATGATACCTTTTATTAGACCAACCAGAAAATGGCAAGAAAATTGTCCTTTTCTGCAAGCTTTCGGGGTCAAAGTCCCTTCGTCTCTCTGTGCAAAAATGAAGTTTATTTCCTACCTATGGGGACTTTTTACCATCTTGTCCCATCTATACTTTTCCCAGAGCCTGATGAAGGGACTTTGATCCTGAAAGCTTGCATGAAAGGACAATTTTCTTGCCATTTTCTGGTTGGTCTAATAAAAGGTATCATTTTGGAACCAAGAGTTCTAGTTTTTTGTATAAAAGGGTATAAGAAATGCAAAATTCTAAAACTCCTGGTCCAGAGATGATGGCTTGTATTAGACCAACTAAAAAATCACAAAAGAAATATCTTTTCTTGCAAACTTTCAGGCGCACACACCCTTCTTCAGGCTGAGGGAAAATTAAAGATGGTAAAAGTCTCCTTAGGCAGAAAATTAAGTTCATTTTGCACAGAGGAAGCTGAAGATGGATGTATGTTTCCCTGGGTCCAAGATAGTTCCTTTGTGTGATTTGCTCTTTGATGTGCAGTTAAGGCAGGATTCCTTCCCTGGTGGTGTCAGATAACAGAAAAGCAAGGAGGCATAAACAAAATTTAAAAAAAATAAAATTAAAAAATAAAGGCAGGGAGGTGTAACAATAAAAGCATCATCTCTGAACCAAGAGTTTTAAGAGTTTTGCATTTCTTTTTGTCTCAGGCCAACACGGCTACCACGTACATCCCTGTAACAGGGTATAAAGCAACCAGAGCTCAGACACTGAGGTCTAGTGTTCATCCTGCCACAGATTTACATTGGGACAGCATTAGGCTTTGCATTAGGATCATCGTTAGGGACTGATATCAGCAGTAACTAAGCAGAAAACTATATAGTAATCAAATTTTGATTTATTCAACATTTTTCTTGAAGGACAATAAATCATGAGTTTCACCAAAACAATGAGTCAGCATGGATCCAACTCTGGCCCTCTTACAAACAATGAGTAATACTTTCCTTTGCAAGTCACCCTACTGAAAGTAATGCTCTATATAAGTTTGGCCTGAAAAAGGCAGAAAAAAATCAGGTGTTTGCTGCATTGTTGGACTTACTGTGAATCCTGACAATCACCATGGCCATGAATCTCAGACATGTTTCTTCTTTTCCTTTTAAATTAACATTCTGAATGGGAGACAGAGATAGCTATCCAGAAGAAGCCATTATTTACTTCTTATCCATACTGGTTTCACATACTAAGGCTGTGCACATACATTAAAATAATCTGAGAGAATTCTCCCAGGTTTGTTCTCCTGGTAGAAAAAAACATACCTAGAGCCACGTATATAGACATTCAAATGCCGAGGTCCTAAAAAGTGGAGAGATTGCAGTTCTGACATTGTGCAGCTGGGTGGAGAGAGGGCTGTGCACATCTCAGCATGCTTTGCAGGTTCCCTTAGTCTGTCTGTCAACAGATGGCAACAGTACATAGGGTAGCCCTGACTGGCTGACCCAAACTGCTCAAGGTCAGCTGTGTTTCCCTGTAGCACAATGTAGAGATTGTGAAGGGGGTGGGAGGGAGGGTGTTCTGTTCCCTGCTCAGAGTCCTGCAGGTGACACACTCAGTATGTACAGACATTTGCTCTCCCAGGAGTGATTTAACCCTGGTTGTTCCCAGGTTATTTTTCTCCTGCAGCTGCTATTTTTACTCTGAGAGAAAAAGCCTGAACATCTGCTCTCTGGGAGAGCAGCAACTCCCCCAGGAGAAACTGGACATCTGTACAAGGCCTAAATATCTCCAAATTAGCTCATCGTGTCAGTTACGTAAGTCATTGAAATGATACGTGCCCTCATCGTGCAAGTATCTGCATCATTACAAGTCAACTATTTAATGTAATTCTAGGTGCCAATATAGGTCCCCAAGGCACCATAGTAGAAACTGACTGACCACATGACTCAAATCAATTATGAGTCTGGATTTTTACCATGCATTCTACAATATAAAACTTCATTGCCAAGTGCAGCAATTGATATATTTACAAGGAAATAATAATAGGTAATATTGAAGTCAGGTTCTTTTAAAACCTTTTTTTCAAAGGTAGCCATGATCTAGAACACCACATTTTTCATTTGGAAAGGTCACTTTATTACATAAAGTATTCTATGCACCAAAGTCCTTTCGCACATTTCTTAGGGAAAATAAAAGTCTTCAAACATATTGACCATGACTTTTCCTCTGCTTTCAGGTTCCCAAAAACTATTTTCTTGCCATTGTCTAATGTAATATTTGTATAAAATGAACAGACAAATGTGCATTTTTGAATACTTTCTCCTTTTCAACAAACTGGAAATCTTCCATCTCTCTAAAAGCCCATTTTAGAATTTCTTCACATTTTCCCTTAAGCTTTACAGTTCTGCCCTTGCATCAGACTTCTCCAATTAGGTCTCACCTATAAAGGACAAACCATGCACTTTCAAGATGTTTTACACTGCCAATACATCTTCTGTGAACTAATAAGTTATCTTATATTGATACTTCCTGTATCACAGCTGCCGACTTCAATTAGGAAAATAATCTTTAGTTCAGTGACAAAAGGACACATTAAAACCTGTAGCATTTGACAGCATGCCCTTAAATTAAAAAGCCGTCAGTTGGTCATACACTTTGCTTCCCATTTTTGTAGTCACAATTCAGCTATAACTTCTAGTTCCCTTGCTCAAAATCCATGTGCCCCTGGAGTATCATGTCCCTCACAAAGTCCCATTTTTAGCATATGCACAATTTACCAGACATGACAGTTATAGTTCAGGATTGATGCAGGAAGGGCAAACTTGTACCAGGAGTGATTTCTCCTAGAACACTGAACTAAAGCAGGAATATCAGGGTCAGAGATAATGCTACTGGGAAGTTAGAATAAGGAAGCTATAACTATAACTGCATTTCCTGGGCCTGACATTTGGGTATATGGAACAGCTTCAGATTCCAGTACTCCTAAATCTCCATTGTTCCATAAGTAGTATTTACAATGTCAAATAACTGGCACATTGCCACAGCTAAAACATTTCTCCATCCATAATCACATCACTGCTGCCTTACAGCCCCCAGCCCAAACAGGAGGGGACAATACAAGAACATCCTTCCTGGAGGCTCCTTGCTGGTACCTTTATCCCATTCCAACCCTGTAATTTTAACCTTTCAGGTTTACTGCAGTGCTGGTCCTTTTCAGCCCTAGAGGAAGGGACAGGCTTAGGAGTGATTAAATGCAATTTCTTTGCATTATAATATTCATATCCAGTGTGGTTGAAGGGGCAGTCATAGGCCAAGCCTTTGGAGGCACTGAGTTAACAGGAGACAAGAACTTTACACGTTTCCCAGGATCAGGTTGTATTTTGTATTTCATTCTTACTTTTTTCTTCAACAACTGTGAAAGTAGCTAGAACTGCAGAGTGACAGGTGCAACAGCCTGGATGCAGTAAACTGAATAAACTAATCTTACAAATTTATATTCTCCTGGAACAGTTTCAGATTGCCTCATCTTTGAGCGTGCACTGCTTTAGCGTGGCAATCTTCATGCCTTTGCTGGTTGGAAATTTAGAATGGAGGTATGCCCTACACTGCAGAGTAGATAGGTCATGAGACAGCAAGATACTCTTCAGCAGCTCTGACTGCTGGGGACAGGTGTGGAGCCTACTGAGGCATGCATGACTCAAGTCTCATGCCAGCAGGAGCTAGTGTTGCTACCTCCAAGTCAGAGCTACGTGTAAGGATGCATCTTCCCTAATCCCCTTATATGTGCTAGTATAACAAAAGCAGCGCTGGTGTGCCTTCTATACAGGATAGTCCATGGGCAGTCTGTACACCAAGACAGCAAGTTAACCAGCCCATCCAGAATATGGCAGCATCATGGGAGAGGATGCATGAGTTTCCCACTGAAGAATGCAAGATGCTAAACCATGACATACCAGCATTCCTTGCTAGCAGCAATGGGCTCTTTGTGGGTGTCCAACCTGAGATACTCAAGACAGATCTGGTTTCCAGAAGTGCTCCTTTCAGCATCTCAGTTGGTGCATGTAAGCAAGTCACTTATGCAGCTTCCTTAAGGGCAGTCAACTCTGAGTCCAAAGGTTCAAAACCTATGGCACTAGATTTTTCACCCTTATGTTGCCACCAAATGCCTCATTGTTGCACTGCCAGTGGAGCAAATACAGCTGATTCTAGAATGCTCCCAACATGGCTCAGCAGGGTATGCGCCATCTGATGGCTCTCAGCTTCACAATAGACTCTACACCTCATGTTAAGCCCCTATTCAGCACTGTCTTCTGCCTGTGCTGGGCTGTGCCTATGGTCTCTGACAACCTAGCAAGCAGCCTTCACCTTTCTAATCCCTAACTACTTCTTTTTTTTAATCTCCAAAATAATATAAATATGGCAGCTGTTGGTCACATGGGTTCAATACTCTTAAGTGTAATTTTACATGCACAAATATTAGGAAAGTCAGAAGAGGAGACTTTGAGGAGACTGCTGGACATTTTGAAGGGCTCCTGGTTGGACTTTTTGAAGGGTTCTTGGCTGGAGTCTTCTCAGGAGTCTTGTCTGCTTTCTTAAAGAAAATATCCAATGAAGTTTGGACAGATGTTCTCCAAGGAGACGGGTGACACAGCGAACTTGTTCACTGGCGTGGCTTGGCATCAGATCAAATGTTGTAAAGTTGAAACTGATGTCAGAAAGTTGAAACGGTGTCAATTTATAAATGTTGTAAGTGCAAAATGTTGTCACTCAAAACGTTGTAAGTTGAGGACTGCCTGTAGTCAACGTAGCGCCGCACATGCTCTGTGAGTTCAAGGACCAGACGGTTCCAGAGAAGATGAGCTTCCCACCTATGATGAGGTAATGACCTAGTTTTGAGGTATAAGCATGCCCAATATGTTCTGTGTTGTATAACTTCATTGGTGCCAAATGCCGAGTTAGTAACTGTCACCTTTTCCGAGGTGAGCAGTGATGTAATTGGCATTTGGATGATTGACAGCACCTCTGTGAGGATGATTGGTCTAAAGTGTGTGATTGACAGAGGTGGTGTGATTGATGGGAACACTGTGGTTGGAGGCCTGGAAGGCCAAAGGCTGGCATAGTACAGTGTGTGATTGCAACTAGTATATTTGGTGAGAGAGTGGCAGGAGATTGTAACTCCATGGGAGTGTGAGTGAGAACCTGAGAGGCCAAACTCTTCTCCATGTGCTTGCGGGTGTGTGTGCAGGGTGAGGATCCAGGGGACTGATGCCTCTGTAGTGCTTACTGAGTACTTGCAGTATGCCTGGTGAATGCCTGCAGAATGCCTGGGTTATTGCTGCTGTGAATCTGGGCGAATGTGTGAGAAGCGCTGCTACAGCGATTATAGGCAGCAAGCATATAAGAAACTGTACATGCTCTCTAGTGCCTTCTCTGGGATAGCACTGTATTGATTTGGCTTCTATTAATATTGATATTGGATACTGCTACTGGTATTGTTATTGATATTGGGGTTTGTTGACTGGTTGTTGTTTACATTGCTGTTGTTTACATAATATTGTTACCCCTTTATATCGTGTCTGTCGTTTATTGCTAGTTAATTATATTTTGCTAACTAGAGCCAGGCTGCAGGTTTATGGTTAATGAGAGCTGAGGTTCCACCCCTTTCACAGCAAGATCCTTAATTGGGATTAACAACTCTATTTGCATAATTAAGAATATTTCCCATCCAGCACAGGTACCAAGTCATTTACTAAACCACAATATAAAAACCATTAAATGTGGTGGCTCTATTTGGAGTAGCTGCCTAGTCAGAAACAGGACTTGTGTCTCCTTCACCCAGCTGTACAACCTTTTCCTTTACCTCATTGGAATAAAGGGCAGAGAAGTGAAACATTTTTACCTAAAGGGCACAATATGTTAGAACTGCTGATGATGGCATTTGATGAGTACTGTAGTCCAATATAATGGACCACATAGGGTCACCAGAGGAGGGCAAGAGTCTGAAACACAGGCCAAATCCAGGGTTAAAAAACAGATAGCATGTTACCAAATACAGGAGAAATCCAGGGCCGAGGTCCAAATCACAAGATGAATCGGTAAGAGGCTGAATTATCAAACGTGACAGAAAATCCAGAAGTTAGAGTCCGTGAACAGAGTCAGGAAACAAGCAGTACTATAGTACTAGTGTCAGCAGGACCTGTTGGCTGCCCTGGAGTCTGCTGCCACAGCTGGAGCTAAATGGAGAAAGCTGTTCTCCCAGCAGTCAGTCAGGTGGCCCAGACCATGGCTCGCTGGAGTCATTAGCTAAGTTAGGCCTGTCAGTTGAAGCCTTGGGTGGGTGTGGCCCACTAGGCAATTAGCCCAGACAGGGCTGCCTGGTAGGGCCCCTGACACCCTAAGAAAAAAAAAAGTGAGACTGTAAAAAGACACAGCCTTTAAAAAAAATAAAAAATAAAAATCTGAAATCAGGATCCAAAAAAGGGAATAAATAATTATGATGCAGAATGGAAGACAAATCAACATCCACATATAATTTGTAATTAATCACATGAAATTCAACAAGGGCAAATGCAAAGTCCTGCATTTGTAAGTGGATAACTGCATATATCGGGGGTTGTCAACTGGGGGGATGTGTACGTCTAGGGCAGGGGTGGGCAATTATTTCGGGCAGAGGGCCGCTTACTGAGTTTTGGCAGGCCATTGAGGGCCGCATGACAGGCAGCCAGGGCCAGATAAATATTAATTTTCTAAATGTTTTAGGGGCCCTGCAGGCCGGACAGAATGGCCTGGCGGGCCACATCCGGCCCGTGGCCTGCATTTTGTCCACCCCTGGTCTAGGAGTACTTGGAAAGGTCCTAGGGGGTACACGCAGGTGGGCAGGGATGGAGTGCTGCCACCCACCACACTATACTGCCGCCTCCATGGACTGATATGGGGCAGCTAAGGCCCTGAAGCTGAGAGTGGGCAGGTGGAGGCCCAAGAGAGAGTGAGATGAAAACAGGCTGCAGGCCCACAGAGCTGTAGATAAGACATTAACCTGGAGCTTCTCCCCCAGCTCTTATTTTGATAGGCTAGATAGGCACTTAAGCTATTTTTTCCTTTTTCATCATTAGGCTGCCACCTATCTGAGAGCTGTATCCTAAATTTGTTGTAATTAATGCCATAAGTCATAGCAGGCAAAAGGAAAGGGTAGCATAGAGAGCCAAATCACCTCAAATACAGTGGCAGCCAGAGGGTACTAGTGCCAGCAGAAGGCCCAGACCTGATGCAACAACCATCTGCCATATTTGCAATCATATTAGTTCAAGGGTGTCAAAGGTATAGCCCGTGGGCCAGATCCAGCCCACACAGCCAGCCTCCAGTGCTGCCCCTGGGTCTGATACTTGACTGTAGTGGCTGAGTGTATTGCCCTATTTGTAAGGTCCAGGATGTGCAGCACCTGCCCTGGCCAGTCTGGGATCTACACCACGTGCAGCACTCAGACTGGCTGGAAAGGGTGCCATGTGTGGTACAGATCCCAGATCAGTGGGAACCAGATCCAGCATGCAGAGGGAGGGAGCAGGTCCATGGGCCTGATCCAGCCTGTGAACCACTGTCATGCCACTTATCCAGCCCATGGAGCCAGATGAGTTTGATACCCCTGTGTTAGTAGATCAAGCAACCAGTCAGATTCTAGCTAGATTGTGGAGCCAGCTGCAATATAATTCCTGCAGAACTGCTCAGCAGTAATGAAAGATTGGAGGAATGTGAACAGGTGCTGGCAATGGACAACTCTAAAACCAGAGAGTGAATGCAGACTGTCAATAAAAAAAAATCCACAGAACAGAAAATAATATTATTGGGAATCCATAGTGGTTGACACTGAAGAGTGCCATCTACTGTTGGGCAGCTGAGCAGCACAAGGCATGGATCTGATCTCAGTGTACCACCAGAATACCCTCTACATAAAACAGGAAGGAGGAAATGTGCCACAGTCCTTGTTTGAGGTTTTAAACACAGCAGTAGGTAACCTTTTCCAGCTATGTACCAGAATGACCGACTTTGGGTCAGAAGCTGGCAGAAGGGCCAGTGCTAGGACCACCAGCCAGCAATTCTCTCCATGCTGCCATGGGAAGAGCTCCTGCAGCTGTCAGTTCTCTCCACGACAACACAGGGAGAGACCCTGTGGCCAAAACTCATTGCCATCAAACACTGCTAAAACCCCATATCTGCAGGCTGGGTCCAATGGCTCCACAGGCTAGATCCAGCCCACAAGCCATAGGTTGCCAGCCCCTGTTTTAACAGAATATAAAAATGTATTTAAGGGAGTGAGACACTAAGAGCATAAACTAAAATGAGAAATAGACCCTTTGTACAGCTTTTACAACTGCCAAAACAACACAGTACTGCTAGTCCTGGTTGAGCCACCCAAAAAGGAACTAACAAGCCTAATAAGGGGCATCATTACAAATCAGTGGCAATTAGCACCAGCTGGATCTTGTCACTTCCAGGCTGCAAAGTGCTATGTGGCAACTGAAGATTTGTACAGATCCAAAACTTCATAACAGAAAATTGAAACAAGAGTCATTATCCATTGCCCACTACTGAGGACGTAGTATCTGAACCATCTGGAGTTGGTAAAAGGCACTCCTTAGCCACAGCCACCACCCAAAGATCCAGGTGCAGCAGAGGATCCAAGAGTACTATATTCTTTGGAATGAAGCAATTCTACCAGTTCAATGTTGGATGGATGGTGGATGTGCATTTTAATCACAAGCCACTGGAAAGCATTATGAAGAAGCCACTCCCAAGTTCAAAGCAACAGCAGTGCATGTTATTGAGACTTCAGCACTAGGATGTGAGCATCAGGTACTGTCCACAAAAGTCACTACTAGCGAGAGATAACCGGGAATACTTTGAGCAAGGTACACCATGTGGCTCCATAGAACAGGAGAGAGAATTTATTAACACACAACAATACCTCTCTGTCTCCAAAGGAAATTTTCAGGCAATATGAAAAAGCACAGAATTGGAATCATACATATGATTTGTACTCCAGGTGTGGCCAGATCACAAATAACAATTGCTCCCAGGAAGTCTTTCCCTTCTGGGGGATGACCTATATGTGCAAGATGGGTTCTTGTTTAAAGGTGACAAGAACAATAATTTCTGCCAATGTATGACAGTATGTCATGAAAAGAATACAAGTTTAGCACCTAGGAATTGAGGCATGCCTGCAATAAGCCTGGGATTATGACTAATGACCTGACTTGATTTCCAGGTGAGAACATACTGGCTGCTTGTACATATGACAAGGGTTTAGTTCTCCCTAAATTGAAACGGTGGGTTTTTAATTGTGTCGATTAAAAAACCACTGTTTCAATTTAGGGATTTCCATTACATCACAGTGATGGGCCACCAGTGATGGGCCCTTTCAGCTCATCCGCCTCCTTCCGACTCCCCCAGTGCCGTGGGCAGGCTTTGTGAGAGAAAAAACAAAGCAGTGAGGGGCACAATCCTTTTTTTTTTCACCCCAGAGCCTACCTGACTCTCCTGCGGCCAGGGGGCAAGCTGCCATCAGGCAGAGTGGTCCCTGAGCTGTGGAGGACCTCGGTCCTTCCCTTTGTGGTAGCAGCGCCCCCCAGGACCACCTTTGGGGTGCCTGCCACTTTAAGGGCTTGAGCAGTCTGTGAGGCAGCCTGCATGTGATGGCAGAGCCAATCAGGTGGTCACATGACAGCCAGGAGGCTGCCTGATTGGAGCAGGGCTAAGCAGTCTTAGTATAAGAGCAGGCCTCTAAGGGGTAGACCCAGCAGTTGCTACAGGGATGCTGCTGAGGTAACGTCATCTGGCTGGAGATCCGCTGCATGGGATTCTTCCATCCTAAGTGCAGGACTTTACACTTACCCTTGTTGAAGCTCATGAAATTTATTTTGGTCCAGTCCTCCAATTTGTTCAGGTCACTCTGAATCCTAGCCTTACCCTACTACACCCCCCAACTTGGTGTCATCCACAAATGTACTGAGGATGCAATTCATCCCAACTTCCAGATCATTAGTGAAAATATTGAACAAAATCTGCCCCAGGACTGACTCCTGGGCACTCCACTTGATACCAGCAGCCAGATAGCCATCAAGCCATTGATTACTACCGAGTCCAATGATCCAGTCAGCTTTTTATCCACCTTATAGTCCATTCATCCAACCCATGCATTCTTAGCTTGCTTGAAAGAATGCTGTAGGAGACTATATGAAAAGCCTTGCTGAAGCCAAGGTATATCATGTCCACTGCTCTCCCCACATCCACAGAGCCAGTTATCTCATCATAGAAGGAAATCAGGTTGGTCAGGCAACATTTGCCCTTGGTGAACCCATGTGGACTGTTCCTGATCACTTTCTCCTCCTCCAAGTGCTTATAAATGGATTCCTTGAGGATGTGCTCCATGATTTTTCCAGGGACTGAGGTGAGGCTGACTGGTCCGTAGTTCCCTGGATCCTACTCCTTCCCTTTCTTAAAGATGGGCACTATATTTGCCCTTATCCAGTCATCTGGGACCTTCCCCGATTGCCATGAGTTTTCAAAGATAATGGCCAGTGGGTCTACAATCACATAAACCTACTCCCTCAGCACCCTTGGATACATTACATCTAGCCCCATTGACTTGTACATATTCAGCTTTTCTAAATAGTCCCTAAGCTGTCCCTACCACTGAGGGCTGCTCATCTTCTCCCCAAACTGTGCTGCCTGGTGCAGTAGTCTGGGAGGTAACCTTACCTGTGAAAACCAAGGTAAAAAAGGCATTGAGTACTTCAGCCTTTTTCTCATAATCTGTCACTAGGTTGTCTCCCCCATTCAGTAAGGAACTCACACTTTCCCTGCCCTTCCTTTTGTTGCTAACATACTTGTAGACCAATAAGTGCATTGACAACTGGTTAATTTACTGGTTATTGTTTAGTGTGGGGTGGGGCACAGTCTGGCAGGGAAGTGGGAGAAGGGAAGCCAGGCAGTGTCCCAGCAGGAACAAGCAAGTGGCAAGTCAGGCAGGAGGGATAATCAAGGAGTAGGGGAGGGGGAAGGATGAGGGGGAACTTCTACCCATAGC
The DNA here is from genome assembly GCF_000455745.1 of Alligator sinensis. Taxonomy (NCBI): domain Eukaryota; kingdom Metazoa; phylum Chordata; order Crocodylia; family Alligatoridae; genus Alligator; species Alligator sinensis. The sequence goes on from NW_005841935.1 coordinate 1,148,450, forward strand.
TTATGAGGATAAAGAGGAAAACAGGCAGCCTGACTCCTCAATTAAAAAATTTGCTACTTGTTCACAGGTGCTCCCTCCCTCCCAGCCTGGAGCTTCAGGTGGGCTGTTATCTGTCTGGGCTTGCCACTGCTTCCTCCCTGTGTTATTCTCAAAAGACCTAGGAGTTAAACTTATAAAATGATGAAGCTTGTTTATTCAGAAAGCCTTCTTATTCAGACAGCCTTCTTAGCTTACTGATCTGCTGTTCCCTCCTGCAATCCCTGGGCCAATGTAACAACTTATACCCAACACTTGAAGGTATTCACACATTCCCCGCCCCCTCGAAGGGCCTTCTGAGGGGCTTCCAACAGCTGCTGTGTCTGAGCTACTGTTTTATCAGTTAACTGTTTAACCAATATAAGTAGAGGAGTTTAAATGGATATTTTTTTAAACAATGTTTATATCCCTATAACAATTCTAAAGGACATTGGCAAATCAGGAAATCCCAGAAGTATGGGAAATACTAAACACTCTCCATTCTGCCTTACAACCTGCGGACAGTAAGCATAACTCCACACATCACAGCCTCATACTAGACAGTCAGAACTTTCCTTTTTGTATTCCCACCATATCTCTTATCCCAGCTCCTTTAACCTTAGAGACCCTCTGGGTTAAAATCTGTGGGGAACACAGCACAGGGGACACAATGGTGGGAGTCTACTACAGACCCCCTACCCAGGATTAAGACCTTGACCAGGAGTTTGCCAGGGAATTGGCTGAGGCCGCACGCTCCCAGTGCATGGTTATCATGGGAGACTTCAACTACCCAGACATCTTGTGGGAAGAGCACTCGGCCAAATCCAAGCGGTTGCAAAGCTTTCTCTCATGCATGGACGAGCTCTATCCGACGCAGGAAATCTACAGGCCAACAAGAGGTAAAGCACTGCTCGACCTCGTACTGGCAACGGTGGGAGACCTAATCAGCGACCTAATGATCTAAGGGAAGCTGGGTGACAGTGACCATGAGCTGATCACCTTCACCATCAACCATAAAGCTGGCAAGTCAGTCAGCAGTACAGAAGTCCTTGACTTCAGGAAAGCTGACTTTGACAAGCTAAGGAGGCTTGTCAGTGAGGCCCCAAAGGGCCACAGCACAAAGGGGAGGGGAGTTCAGGATGAGTGGATGCTCCTCAAGGGAGCAATCCTGGATGCGCAAGCAAAGTCTATCCTGTCTCAGAGGTAAGGCAGAAAAAGGGCACAGCAGCCCCCTTGGCTCTCCACGGAACTAGTGGACCTCTTGCATCTAAAAAGAAAGACCTACAAAGGATGGAGGACTGGATCCACCTCCAAGGAGAAATACTCTGCACTGGTCCGGACCTACAGGGAGCGAACCAGGAAAGCCAAGGCTGTGATGGAACTCTAACTAGCTTTGAGTATCAAGGACAATAAAAAGTCCTTTTTTAGATATGTGGGGA
>NW_005841935.1:1150516-1159522 GCF_000455745.1 Alligator sinensis
GACCAGGTGACCTATCACCTGGACAAGGGAGAAGAGATTGATGTCATGTATCTTGACTTTAAAAAAGCCTTTGATCTGGTAGCCCATGATCACCTCTTGGCAAAACTGGCTAACTGCGGCCTCGGCCTCACCATGATCCGTTGGCTGGGGAATTGGCTCTGCCGTAGGACCCAGAGGGTGGTGGTTGATGGAAGTCATTCGTCATGGTGCGCTGTGACCAGTGGGGTCCCTCAAGGCTGTCCTAGGGCCTATACTATTTAACATCTTCATTAATGACATGGACATTGGTATCAGAAGCGGACTGGCCAAGTTCGCCAACAACACCAAACTCTGGGGTAAAGCATCCACACTTGAGGACAGGAGGGTGATCCAGGCAGACCTTGACAGGCTCAGGAAATGGGCAGACAAGAACCTGATGGTGTTTAACACTGAAAAATGCGAGGTTCTCAACCTTGGGAGGAAAAACCTGCAACATGCTTATAGGCTCGACAGTGCTATGCTGGCTAGCACTATGGATGAAAGGGACTTGGGGGGTCATGATTGACCACAAGATGAACATGAGCCTTCACCATTCTTTCCCATTTCCAATGATTCCTGTTTTTTCACCAGCCTTAAATGTCTGGCAAACATCACCAAAGGGTCCCCAAACTGTTCACCCAGAATCCCTCTACCAGCTCCTCTCTTAGCCTGTTTCTTATGATTAGTGTTGCCCCACCCTCCATGAGGTAAAGCTAGACCAGGTTGCCCTATCCTTCATCTGCATGTACATTTTTGGAGGATCTCAGACCTCATGACAAGAACACCCAGTTAGTCATATGTGGGAAGCTAATTGGCACATGGATTCTTGGGGGGGTGGGGAATCTGGAGTATGCACACATTGTCGATAAATGCAAGGTTCTCCACCTTGGGAAGAAAAACCCACAGCATCCTTATAGGCTCGGCACTGCTATGTTGGCTAGCACTGTGGAAGAAAGAGACTTGGGGGTCATCATTGACCGCAAGATGAACATGAGCCTGCAGTGTGATGCTGTGGCTAGTAAAAGGACCCAAAAGGCGGCTTGCATCCATAGATGCTTCTCACCGGGACGTCATTCTCCCCTTGTACTCAGCCTTAGTGAGGCCGCAGCTGGAGTATTGCGTCCAGTTTTGGGCTCCACAATTCAAAAAGGATGTGGAGAAGCTTGAGAGAGTCCAAAGAAGAGCCATGCGCATGATCAGAGGTCAGGGAAGCAGACCCTACGATGACAGGCTGAGAGCCCTGGGGCTCTTTAGCCTGGAAAAGCGCAGGCTCAGGGGTGATCTGATGGCCACCTATAAGTTTATCAGGGGTGACCATCAGTATCTGGGGTAACATTTGTTCACCAGAGTGCCCCAAGGGATGACGACTAGGTCGAAAGGTCATAAACTACTACAAGACCGTTTCAGGCTGGACATAAGGAAGAATTTCTTTACTGTCCGAGCCCCCAAGGTCTGGAACAGCCTGCCACTGGAGGTGGTTCAAGCACCTACATTGAACACCTTCGAGAGCAAACTGGATGCTTATCTTGCTGGGATCCTATGAACCCAGCTGACTTCCTGCCCTTTGGGCAGGGGGCTGGGCTCGATGATCTTCCGAGGTCCCTTCCAGCCCTAATGTCTATGAAATCTATGAAATGCTTAGCTGTGGGTTCACCATGGCTCGAAATGCTGTTAACTGCTGGGGACTAACCCAATAAAATGTATGGTAAATCATGAGCATATTAGCTTTGGACTAATACAGGGGTGAGGCAAAATACAGCCTGTAAGCCAGATCAGGCCCACAGAGGGACTTTGTCCAGCCTAGGGCAGGTCCCTTGGTCCTGCCCAGCCCAGGCATGAGAGGCAGCACAGGCCATGGCGTGTGCCGCCAGCCCCACAGCCCCCTAGGTGCACAGCTGCATTGGGGCAGTAGCCAGACTCCATTTCCTGACAGTGGCAGCTCCTTCTGGCTGCTGCTGCCAGACCCAGCCCTACTGCCCTAAGACCCTGGCCCACCCACCCTGCACTCACCACTGGGGGCAGGACCTGCATAGGCAGGATGCATGTGGCCGGGCAGCTGGGATGGGGCTGTGGGCTGGCAGGGAGGAGCAAAATGGGTGACTGGGTGAGTAGGCTGGGTTGGGGAGACCCCAGAATCTTAGGGTGGTGACAATACAGAGCCTGGACTGAGCTGCGATCTGTTGCCCACATGACCCTGTGATAGGTGTGGGTTCTGTTGGCAGGGGTATGTGGAGAGTGGATCGTGGCTCTGCCCCAGCTGCAGTTCTGCATTGTTACTACCCCACAATCCTGGCCCCATCCCTGGCTTCAGGCTACATCTTCCCACATGGCTCCCAGTCAACCTCCATGGAGACCCCAGGATCACAAGGTGGTGACATTGTGGGGCCAAGGCTGAGGCAGAGCCCTGGTTCTGTGGGCAGGGATGTGCAGGGAGCTCATTGCAGCTCTGCCTCAGCCCTGTGCTGTCACCACCCCATGATCCCAGGGTCTCCATGCAGACCAGCCAGGAGCTGCATAGGCAGGGTGCAGGCCAGATGGGGAGCAGTGTCTGGGGCTGGGGCAGGGATCTTGGGGCAGTGACAGCATGGGGCCAAGGCAGAGCCACGATCCGCTCCCTGCATGCCCCTGCCTGTGGAACCCACGCCCATCACAGTGGCATGTGGGCAGTGGATCATGGTTCTGTCCCAGGCCCTGGCCCCGGCCCTGCACTGTCACCACCCTGCACCAAAACATCACTCCCCACCTGCCAATAGGCCCATCCCACTTAGGGAGTTTTGGTGAGTTGTTAGTGCTGACCTAGCCCACAACAGCTCAGCAAAAGTCCCTATGTGTCCTGTAGGTCCAAATAACTGCCCATCCCTGGACTAATATCATGAATAGTTTGTACTCTAAGTAGGTGCCAAAGTGCTGCTTAAAAGTGTGTTTATGGAGTACTTACCTTTACTAAAATTTGCAGCAGTTTCAAAAAAGGTAAAATGCATCAAATCTGGGTGAACCAAATCTATTGGTACTACATGCAGATTGCTACAGCTCGGTTTATTTCAAGGTCAGTTCTTTCAGATTTGATTCTCACTTCTATATGCTCAGAGAGAGCAGGGTCTGACAGAAAGGTGGGGGAAGGGGCTGCAGGGGAAGAAATTGCAGGGGGGAACAGAGAGCAAAGGGGTTACCTGACTCCCCAGATTTATTTTTTCTGCTGTACCAGTAGGAAGGGGACAAATTCACATACAAACCTCCAATAACTAGATTCAATACCTAGAAAATTGTATCAAATGTGTAATTTTTCCATATATAGAATGTAATTATTGGGGGGGTCAGCTTATAATCAGGGTCATCTTATATTTGAGTAAATATGGTACCCATCCTCAGCCACTGTTTATCTAACCTCTTTTTGCAAACCTCCAGTGATGGATGTTCTACAACTTCCCTACGCAGTCTGTTCCACTGCCTTATTATTCTAACAACAAATTTGTTTTCCTATCTAACTCTACTTTTTTGTAACTTCATGTCATTGGTCTGCATTCTGCTCTGTTCCCTTTCTTTACAGTACCCTTCAGGTGTATGAAGCCTGTTATCATGTCCCTTCTTAAGCGACTTTTACACAAGCTAAACATGTCTATTTCCTTCAGCCACTCCTCCTATGCCTTGGCTCCCAAGCCCTTTATCACTTTTGTAGCACTTTTCCATGTCTTTTTGTAAAATATGGAGCCCAGAACTGCGCACAGTACTTTAGATGAGGTCTAACCAGTGTTGAGTAAAGATATGCTATTACCTGCTGGCTCCTGCATCTAATGTTCCTAACTGCATTTGCCTCTTGTGCAGCTGTCACATTGCAGATTTATATAGATTCTGTGATCCACTGAGGCTCCACAATCCTTCTCCATAGGACTGCCTTCCAGCCAGGTGTTATCCATTTTGAATTTGTGTTTTTGATTATTCTTTCCAAGGTGTAGCACCCTGAATTTATCAACACTGTTCTTTATCCTGTTATTTCCAATCTATCAAGATCCTTCTGAATTGCACTCCTATCCTCCAAAGTGTTTTCAGTCCCTCCCAAGTTTGTGTTATTTCCAAATGTGCTCAAGAAACTCTCTATTCCAGCTTCCAAATTATTAATAATTTCATAACTGAACAGCACTGGGCCTAGGACAGACCCATGTAGGGCTTCATTCAAAACCTTCTGCCATTGAGACATAGATCCATTTACAATTTCTGTTTTGCTTTCAGCTGTTCAGCCAGTTGTCTATCCACCTTGTAGCAGAGATGTGGGTTTTCCAGAAATTTTTTCAATGCCCCAAACAGAGCTTGATCTGATTTAGCATGTTTATTTGACTTATATTTAGTAAACAAAACTAAAAAAGTACCCCATGTTAATTTTATGTCCCAATAGCCACAAGTATTTGAACTGAAATATTTGATTAGAAAAAAAATTAAATACAGCACATTAATGTGGTTTAAATGTTATATTCAAATAAATTCAGAGCTTTATGTGGAAAGAAATTATTTTTATTGAAATACCTGTAAAAATTTAAAGACAATACACAATATCATGTACTTCCCTTACATTTTTTGTTTAAATTTAAGAAAAAAACCCGAAGGCACTGAAAACTGTTGAGACACCTATTTCAGCACACCCAAAGAGCTGTGCATGATATGCCGTGGTTGTCCACTCATCTACTTCAACAGAGTTTAATTCCCTTCCACTGAGGTCATTGTGGCACCTCAATGGGTAGTGATAGTTTCACTGTCACTATCTGTAGAATCACTTGCACTACTTATTAGTTCCATTTCAGAATCAGATTGAGGCAAATCTGATTTACAACTACTTGAACAACATTCTCTTTTGCTAAAGGATGGTTTTGCCAATGAGTCTATGGGCAAGGGCAACTTATCATCACACTGCATCTTCATTAATTGTGCTTCTGACTGATTCTCCAGAAGCAAGAGATTTTGAGAAATAGAAACAAGCTTAGCGGTACATTCATTTGCTATTCTATTCCTCTCTTTTGTCTTGACTGAGCTGAAAGTGTTCCAGTTCTATTCACAAGAAGCTGCTGTTGGTGGAAAGCTTAGAATCCTTAGAGCAATCCTGGACAACAGTCGGGTGTTACAGTTTCCCTTCCACCATGTGAGAGAAGACATATTCTCTGCTGCCCGCCAAATGATGTCTTTGCTCCAAAGTTTTTCTTTTGCATAGTACTCGGCAATGTCTGTCATCACGGCTATTTCATCAATATTAGGGACATTCTTAGCTACTTCCATAATTGTATTGAGAGCAGTAGATAATTCATCTTCTGATAAATGTTGTCCTCCGTGTTGATGATCCGAAAGGTTTGCTGCCAGATGAACTGGATGAGAGCAAAACTCAGATCTCTTAGTAAACATTTGTTTTACTACTTCTTTTTTGGATAGAGGTGAAGAAGGCAAAAGCTCAATTAGATTTTCATTCAGTTGCTGAATATCTCTGGAATATTTGAAAGGCTTGGTGCATCTCCTTCAAGTTTCTTGATAGCCACTGAAACTGGTAGTAGCAAATTGAATGCTCCTTGAACTTGAACCCAAAACACATCGTGTGCACCTCGGGGCAGACAGCGGGGCAGCACAGCCCGCCCCAAGGTGCCCGTGCAGTTGCCGCCAGCACAGAGTTGATACCGGAGCTGTGCAGCCTGGCACAGCTGTTTGCAGCCTGCCTGCTGCTTGCTGCAGCTGCTGAGAGCCCGGGCTGGCTACAAACAGCTGCACTGGGATCATCACCTCCGCGCCGGGAGCGGGGGAGAAACCAGGGCTACGCTGCCTCAGGCCCCTCCGCCACTGCCTGCTCCGAGGCACGTCTGCACGCAATGGTGCGGAGCTGATGCCAGAGCCTGGCACAGCTGTTTGGAGCATCCTGGCTTCAGCCAGCCCCAACTCTGGGGAGCTGCTGCCAGCCGGGATGCTGGGCCGCTCCCAGCAGGCAGCTGGGATGCTGCAAGCCCTGCTGGGAGCAGCCCAGGCTCCAGCAGCTCACCCGCGCCACGGGAGGGGCAAGGGGCACAAGCAACGCATCCTGCCATGTACCCCTTGCCCTCATTTTGTTTTTCTGCCATGCCGGCACTCCGGCACCTTCCAAGGTAGGCATTGTGGTGTTTTTCGGCACTCCAGCCAAAAAACGTTGCCTATACTGTGTGTAGTTTAACATATTAATTTGTTTACTGACATAGGATTCCTGAAGAAGACTTTTCTCAGATGTTGTTCCACTACTTCATTGTATTAGCTTTCTGTATATGGCTTGTACTCTTTCAGGACAATTTCTACATGTTATTAAATGTTTCTTCATTCTTGTTGCATTGATAGCATACTCCTGCCTTAAATATTTACATCTACCAACTTTCTTCCATGGCTTGAACTTCACTATAATGATGCCACACGCTAGTTGTTTTTTTTTCCTGATTAGGCATTATTATGACTAGTTCAAACCAAAAGCACTAAAAAAACTAACAGACCTTATGCAACCACTTCCAACTTTCCCAACTCAAGAAAAGAAAGGAGACACTGCTTTGTGTGTTTGCTGAACTGAAAGTGAAACAAAAAAATAATCAGAGTTTTAGTTTTGGTTTTGCTTTCACTTGCAGTCTGAGATGAGATAAGAATTTTAGCTCTGGTTTTGATTTGACCTGCACAGCCAATTAGGTAAATTCATAACTTGATTTTTGGTTTGGATTATTATGTGAGTGTATTTACCCTCCTGTTTACAAATCAGTAAAACATATTCTCTCACACACTTCCTAGGGATAATCACCTGAAAAAATTAATTACAACTTTTAAACTGTCAAACTTGCCTAATATTGTATTAGCATACATTCATTGTTACTAATTAATTTATGAAACAATGAATTTTTAGAAATGGAAAATTTCCCGTGGAAAAATAAAGCACTAGAAAATTTTCTGGAAATGTTTCTGTCCCACATCTCTGCTTTGTAGTAGTTTTGTCCAGCCCACAGTTCTCCAATTGCTTTATGAGAAAGTCATGCAGGACCTTGTCAAAAGCTCTGCTGAAGTCCAGATACACTATATTCACTGCATTACCTTCATCCACCCAATTATTTATCTTGTCAAAAGAGTTGAAGTTTGTTTAGCATGGTTTGTTCATAGTAAATCCACGCTGGCTGCTTGTGATCACCCTTTCCTCCAGATGCTTGCAAATGGACTTCCTCATATGCTCCAGTAACTTCCTGAGTATCAAGGTCATGGTGACAGAGGTTGTAGTTTGGAGACATTCCTTTACTTAGACTACACAGGTTGAGAATTGGGAGATGGTTCCTCAGTTAAGGAGTAAGTCAGAGCAGCGTTTCTCAACCCATGGCTCAAAACCCAAAAGCAGGTCGCAAGAATATATGAAAGGGTCATGAACAAATTTTAAAAATGGATCACATTATACATAAATTTTTGAAAAAATAGATGCTGCTTGTGCTTCACCATATGTTAATGCTGTGCACACTAATAAACAGGGATCAGGGTTTTCCATTTGCTGTTCTCCTTTAAAAGAGAAACAGGTGGGAAACTATGGGTTTCCCTTTGCAGGCTGGCAGAGTTCTGTCCTGCAATGGGCTGCTTGGGGTTGTGGGGGGCAGGAGAAGGGCAGTCAGGCAAGGGGTGCTGCATGCATGTGTGCATGCATACATGCACAAGGCTACCAGACAGCATGGAAAGCAGCTTCCACAATTCCCTGCAGGTAAGTCTATGCGGGGGGAGGGGGGCAGAGATTATGCATTGGGGGCAGAGGGGAGGCCAGGGGCAGGCACAGGCGACATGCCAGGGCCACATGTCCCTTCTTAAGCACTTTTTCCACAAACTGAACATACTCATTTCCTTTAACCTCTGCTCTTATGCCTTGCCTCCTAAGCCCTTTATCATTTTTGTTACCCTTCCTGGGCCCTCTCAGATTTCATAGTTTCATAGCTGGTAGGGTTGGAAGGGATCCAAGCAGATCATCAAGTCCGACCCCCTGCCATGGGCAAGAAAGGATGCTGGGGTCAAACGACCCTGGCTAGGTAACTCTCTAGCCTCCTTTTGAAGACCCCCAAGGTAGGAGCGAGCACCATTTCCCTTGGAAGTTGGTTCCAGATCCTAGCCGCCCTGACTGTGAAGTAGTGCCTCCTGATGTCTAGCCTGAATCTACTCTGTCAGCTTATGGCTATTATTACTTGTTACTCCCAGTAGTGCTCGGGGGAGCAGGGACTCTCCCATTGCCTGCTGGTCCCCCTTGGCAAGTTTATAGGCAGGCACCAGTTCCCCTGTCAGTCTTCTTTTGTGGAGGCTGAACAGGTTCAGGTCGCGTAGCCTCTCATCATAGGGCCTGCCCTGCAGCCCCCTGATCATGCTAGTGGCCCTCCTCTGGACCCTCTCGATGCTATCCAATGTGGGGATGTGGTCAGAACTGGACGCAGTACTCCAACTGTGGCCTGACCAATGTCGCATAGAGGGGGAGGATCACCTCCCTGCATCTGCTTGTGATGCATCTATGGATGCATGACAAGGTGCGGTTAGCCTTCCTGACCACGTCCCCACATTGGCGGCCCATGTTCATCTTGGAATCAATAGCAACTCCAAGATCCTTTTCTGCCTCTGTGCTGACAAGAAAGGAGTTCCCTAGCCTGTAGGTCTGCTTCTGGTTCTTCCTCCCCAGGTGCAATACTTTGCACTTGTCTGTACTGAAACCCATTCTATTCTCATCTGCCCACCTCTGTAACCTGTCCAGATAAGGTAACTAGTAGGGTGAAAGTACTAGACTTTAGGAAAGCTGATTTAAGTAAACTCAGGCGATTAGTCAAGGATGCACTGCAGAGTAGGAGTTTTGAAGTGATGGGAGCCCAAGAAGGGTGGCTGTGCCTTAAGGAAACGATCCTTCGGGCACAAAGCGAGACGATCCCCGTGCGGGGTAAAAGAGGGAAAGGGGCCAGGAGGCTTCCCTGGCTGACCGCAGAAATCCAGGGCAGCCTAAGGGCCAAA
>NW_005841935.1:1160511-1164615 GCF_000455745.1 Alligator sinensis
CCAAGTTTGCAGATGACACAAAACTGTGGGGAGAGGGACACGCCGGAGGGCAGGGAACTGCTGCAAGCAGACCTGGACAGGTTGGACAAGTGGGCAGAAAACAACAGAATGCAGTTCAACAAGGAGAAATGCAAAGTACTGCACCTAGGGAGGAAAAATTTCCGGCACACCTACAGCCTAGGGAATGACCTGCTGGGTGGCACGGAAGTGGAAAGGGATCTTGGAGTCCTAGTGGACTCCAAGATGAACATGAGTCGGCAGTGTGACGAAGCCATCAGAAAAGCCAATGGCACTTTATCCTGCATCAGCAGATGCATGACGAATAGGTCCAAGGAGGTGATACTTCCCCTCTATCGGGCGCTGGTCAGACCGCAGTTGGAGTACTGCGTGCAATTCTGGGTGCCACAATTCAAGAGGGATGCGGATAACCTGGAGAGGGTCCAGAGAAGGGCCACTCGTATGGTTAAGGGCCTACAGACCAAGCCTTACGAGGAGAGACTAGAGAAACTGGACCTTTTCAGCCTCCGCAAGAGAAGGTTGAGAGGCGACCTTGTGGCTGCCTATAAGTTCATCATGGGGGCACAGAAGGGAATTGGTGAGTATTTATTCACCAAGGCGCCCCCAGGGGTTACAAGAAATAATGGCCACAAGCTAGCAGAGAGCAGATTTAGGTTGGACATTAGGAAGAACTTCTTCACAGTTCGAGTGGCCAAGGTCTGGAACGGGCTCCCAAGGGAGGTGGTGCTCTCCCCTACCCTGGGGGTCTTCAAGAGGAGGTTAGATCTAGTTGAAGCCTGTCCCTCTCTTCTAAAATGCTCACTTCTCCCCACATCTTAGTGTCATCTGCGGATTTGAACAAGGTGCTTTTCACGCCCTCATCCAAGTCACCGATGAAGATATTGAACAGTGTGGGCCCGAGAACGGAGCCCTCCAGATTGGTGCACCCACAGCAGGCACAAGGGGGCTGGGGCCAGGAAGCAGCATGTCAGGAGTGAGAGGCACCAACAGGGCAGGGGAGTGAGGGGTTGTGGGTTGGGAGTGAAGAGCACTGGCAGCCCCAAGGGGGCTGTTTTCTCCTTAACTATTTCCTGGGACAGGCCTGGCCATCATTGTTTACAAATGGGTCTGGGTACAAAAAAAGGTTGAGAACCACTGAGTTAGAGCTGCTATTAAAGTGTGTTGTTCTTCTTATTCACATATGCCTGTGTTTACTGAACTGGGTGATGACTACAGAAGTGAAGCTAACCAGTCTCTAGCTGGGTCACTTGCTGCTCTCTAAACTGCTGAGTCCTCACCTGTGTCCTTCCCCCAGCTGTTCCAGAACAATCGAGTTCTTAAAAGCAGTTACTGACTTCAATCTGTTCTTCTTAAATTCTGGGGACCCTCCTTCTATTAGTCATATGTTGCCACTTCTCCTTTTTTCCCTTTGGCCTCTTCAGTGCCAGCTTCTCAGGACTCGTATCCAAGAAGTCTTTATATTCCCTGATAGTGCACAGTGTGGATACCTGTGCTTCCAGCCCCTTGATTTGTTCCTTCAAGACAGACACTAGCTTATAATTGGTGCAGATGAAATGTTTTGATCCTTTGGGAGAACACATACAAGGCATATCCCCCATCCAAGTAACAACTGATCCAGTCTCCACTTGTGCCTTCTATGCTCCCTGGGCAACACCTAGGCTATAGGAAGCAAAAAAAATAAAGCGGGAGCGGGGAAAACCAACCCACACCCATGTGTGTGGCATGCACACATTCATTCACACATGCACAAGCACCCAAGAGTATCCTGCTCCCTCCTGTGATGACTCCCTCTCTGCTTGTTTCTCTGTTCACAAGGGGCTGCCTTTAATAAGCCTGGGCATGTCTGGGCCCACCCTTCAATTAGCCAAAGCAGCCTCTATTGAGAGAAACTACACACAGAGCTTTGAGCCCAAATCCTGCCAAGCAATCACTTTGACACGGGCACAATTCAAACATACAGGTACAACAACAAATCAGCACCCCTGAATTTCTGGTCTTTAGACCATCAGCTCTCAGAAAAAACCTCCACACAGGGAGACAATCTAGCTTCAGTTGTCCAGCAGCCACAAAAAAAGCAGGGTGGGGGAAGGGGGAGATGGTTTGGGGGGGAAGCTATCCAAGCTGTCATTGGGCTAAAAGCCTATGGAAGCAGTTAGTTGCAATTGAAGTTCATCAGTTGAGAAGAAATCATAGAGTTGAGAAGCAACAACATCAAGGAGCCAATATACAGGGACAGAGGATGTAAGGTGCTGGGGCCTAGGAGATCTGATCTAATAGTCAGGCCACTGGGGGAAGGCAGGGGCCAGGGTTGGTTCAGAGTTCAGAAGTCACATTACCAAATCCAGAAGAGAATCCAGGGGCAGACTCCACAACACAAGACCAAGGTCAAGGTCCAGGAATCGGATGCTGAGTTACCAAATCCGAGATACAATCCACAGGGCCAAGTCCAGAATTGGAGCCAAACCAGGGTCAGGAGCCAGAAAACAAATCCAAGGGAAATCCAAAGCCAAAATCCAGGAACAAGTCAAGACCAGGGGTGCTTATACACATGCAGCAAGGCTGCTCTGACGCACTGCAATCACAGCATGTTGGAGCAGACTCAATTGAGTCTGCTGGAGTGCAGTAATTACCATGCTCCAGAAGACTCCAGCATCACGTGTATCAGCACCCCCATGCTGAAAAATGGCGGCAGGAGGCACTTTAACTAACATTTGTTTAAGATTTACTTAAAGCGCCCCCACTGCCATTTTTCAGCGCAGAAAATGCTGATACACGTGACACTCTGGGCGCTCCAATTTAAATGTCCCCCTGTCCACTCCCAGACCATGTGTGTATAAATGCCCCAGGAGGCTTACCAAAGGAAACTGGGTCAGAACTGTTGGCTAGCCTGGAGGCAGTTGCCACAGGTGGGACCTGTGGCAACTGGGGTCGCCCCCAGTAGCTAGTCAGGAAGCCAGCCAGTTAACTAGCTGGGACAGAAAGCAGTGAGCTGGAAGGAGGTTCCATTCCAGCAGGCTGTTTATGAACAAAGCACCCCTCACATTGGCAACAAGCACTGAGTATATACTTTCTAACAGGTGAGCTCCACTGCTCTAATGGGATAATACTGTGATCAAAGTAGCCACTAATATCATTACTGGGGAAATACTACATGGCACATAATACAGAGTCATGGAGAACACAGATGCCACATGTGTGAAGAGAAGCATGGATTTCTTAGGGTGATATCTTTTACTGGACCAAGCATGTAGTTGGGATCAAACTGGACAAGCTTCCGAATGCAAGGCACAATCAGTGGCGACGCGTAGGGGGTGCATGTGCACCCCCTGAGAGCAGCGTTCCCAGGCAGGGGGGCAGACGAGAGCGCTGGTGCCCCCCCCGAGTGCGCCAGGAGAAGCGCTCCCCCCGCAGCCAATCCTGCTGACCCAGAAGTGCCAGTGGCGTGCCATTGCCAGTTGTGGGTCAGCAGGATCAGCCGCAGGGGCCCCCCCAGTCACTGACTGTCTACTGGGGGGGCAAGCGCCCCGCCTGACTCAGGAGGCACCAGTTACCCAGGACTACAATATCACTTTTGTTCCCCTCCTGTATATGGAGAGAATCCATCAACCTGGTGCCCACAGGCAACAAACCACGTGTCAAGACTGGGGAACTGCTTTGCCTTAATTGAGCCAGCTGGCCAAGCACTTGTACTGCAGGCCTGCCCATTTGCTAAGCGCCCTGGCTTTCCCCGACACTGGGGTGTCCGCTGACCACTAGCCCAATTCCACTGCGCAGGACAAAAGCCAGGCTGAACACACTTCTGTGCAGTGGGAATAGACTAGTGCGCAGGTAGCGGCACTAGAGAGCCCCAGTGCACCGTAGTGACTGCGCAGGGATTTAGCACCCGTTTGGGCTACACACGGGTTGCGCGATGTAATGCGCGCTAAGCACGAAGCCAGAAGACGCCCTCGGCCGACTCCTGCTCCCCGGCGCGCGGGTGGGTGCCGAGCGCCTCTGCTCACCCGCGAAGTTGCCTCAGCGCAGCCCAAGCCGGTGCGGGGCTTTCCCGGCTCCACCCGCCTCCTTCAGCGAGCCCAGGAGTGGAGA
>NW_005841935.1:1164895-1168450 GCF_000455745.1 Alligator sinensis
AGGGGCCCGGCCGCTGCACCTCCCCGCGCCTGTCACTCAAGCGAGGGGAAGGGCCACCGCCGCCGCTGCTCCCGCCTCCTCCCTCACCCCCCGGCCCGGCCCGGCAGCCAGCTGCTCGGCGCCGCTACGGCGGCATGGGGCTGCCCCAAGGTGCAGTCATCCATACCCTCCACCGGGTTGCTGCCGACATCACCGCCGCCTCTCCACCCGCAGGTTTCCCTCGCTGTATGCGGGCCCTGTATGTGCCCGTTCGCTCTTCGGCGCTGACCCTTTTTACACCAAAAATTCGTCATATGCGCGGTAAATTCACCCTTATGCGACCCGCGCGATGGCAGCCCGCAAGCAGCCGCTTTGTGCGGTGGGACACTGTGGGCCTGACACGCACCAGCGTATAGTCGGATATACGCTCCTGTATAGTGACAGTAGTGTACCCTACACGTAAGGGTTTAGGTGGCTTGATCATTCAAGGTCACCCATTTCAGTGAGTAAATGGAGGCTCAGTGAGTAGTAAATGTCAATGTTATGCATAATAACAATAGCGTTTATGTACGATGTACACAATATTTCTCACCCCAACCCTGTATCAACTTACATTTAATTATGGCCCATTCTCCAGTCTTCTGTGTCCCCTATATTGACAAGTTCACTCCGTGTCCTCAACCCCTATTCCTAGTCACTGATCAACTTGACCAGCTTCTTGAAGCCTGCACCCAAAATTAACTACAAAATCCCACAAGGAATAAATCCCGTCTCACACAGCAACCCCCACCTGACTAACTCCCCACAGCTCATCATGAAATGCCTACATTTGCACCTACAGCAAAAGTGGGCAGAAGCAAACATCTACTGCCAGAGGGATCCTCAGAGAAGTGCATAAGAAGTTTATCTGCAGCATCCTCAACCACACAGAGATGGCACCTCCTCCATCTACACAAGATCTGGAATAATGTGCCCTACTTTTAGCATCATCAGATCAAGCTATAATTGCTTTCATCACATCAAACTCAAGGTTCAATTCATCAAACTCAAGGTTAAAGACAAAGTTAGAGATCCCCAATTTGCTCTGTCTCTTGTACTCACCCCTTAGGATTCTAGCCTGGTTCTGCAATAGAGTAGATCAGTATCAATGCACCCTTTAAAAAGTTCAGTGACTGCTTTTCCTTTTCCCTTCCACAGCCCCTAAACTTGCCACTTGAGTCAACTCCAAGGATAAGGCTGAGGGGCAGGGAGTGTGTGTAGGTAACAGCTTGCTGCTGTACTAGATCTGACAGGTGCCTTGAATAGTGAAACAGAAGAGGTTAGTTGTGGAAAGAACAAGACAGATGTGAATACCGATAACAGGGAATGCCATTTGGGGACAGAATGCTAAAGATTATGTTTGGTAGTTAAAGAAAAAGAGAGAAGGCAAGAAAGGGGAATAACATTGAGGACTTTTGCTAGTTGCTTAACCATAGTTCTCACACTCCCCAACCACCATGAACCCTGGAGACACCCATGCTTGTTTAGGCACTAGAAGCAGTCTTCCCATAGGGCTTGGCGTGCCACATGGGCAAATTTATCCGGCCAGTAAATTAGCCAGTACTGAGCAATTGAGGCATGAGAGCTACAGAGATCAGTAGCCCACAGTGGAAGCTAGATCACAAACAGCAGCCTGTTGCTCAAGGAGGCCATCAATCCCTGTTCTAGTCCAGTCATCCACACGCACAAAGCCCATGTGTTTTTTGGGAGAGACCTTCTTTATTTTTTAAATGTATAGCTGAGTTGTTAAGGAAGAAATCTGACCGGGGGGGGCGGGGGGGAGGAGGGTGTCACTTTTCTAATCTTGGCTTTGGCTGCCATCTTTAAAAATGACAACCATGACTAATGAGATGAATAAATGTCAATATCTCAGTACCTATGAAGCCAATTTTGATTTTCTAAATGTCTTTAAATAGGTATTGCAATAACCTACAAATCTTCTTTGTGTTTTGATGAGTAATGGCCCATTGTTTGGCAGCTCCAACCCTTTAAATTCAAAACAACATTACTTTTTAAGGCATGACATATAGCCTAGAATGGTATCTGCTCTTAATGTTTTGGTAATCCTATCCTTTTGTGGTTACATCTCATCTACATTACTTTTTTATTTCTTCTTTAGTGAAGGAAGAGAAAATGAATAGTTAGGAACAACGGATGATAGAACAGGGACTGGAACTTCCCAGCAAACCAAGAGGCTAGCACTTGTAGTTGCAGCACTGCCAAGAAAAAGCCTAAAACTTTCAATAATAATGTGTCATATGTGAAAAAAAACTTCAACATCCAAAAAGAACCCCTTACAGCAACTTTCCCAGGATACATGGAATAAACGTGCACAAAGAGCTCAACAATGGAAAGACTTATGCACAAGTTTTGATACGCTTTATGAGCGAACACAGGTCGACAAAATAAGCCAAAGAAAGTGCATAAAAACTGTAAGTTGAATGTTGTAGGCATTAACTTGAAGTGTGCACAAGAGGCATACTATCTGTTAAGTGTTGCAAGAGAGACTTACTGATGAACCAACTGAATCACGAGTAAGAACTAGTTGAGAATGTCCCTTGTTAGCTAGGGGCAGGGTCTGAGCAGTGCAGAGAGAAGCAGGTGGGGGGTGGGGGAGGTGCTGCAGACAGGCCAACCTAGCCAGACCCTTGGGAAGGCAGCAGCTGGAGAAGAGAAGGGGCCGGGTGGGAAGTGGGGGCTACCCCGGGGCTCTGCAGATTCAGGACACGGTGAGCAGGTGGTGGTACCCAGTGGCACCTGAGGTGGGGTCCGGCCCAGCTAGGCCCATGCAGCTCCACAGGGATGGGGCTGAGTACACGCCCAATGCTTGCCATGGTGCTGGGACCTGTGGCTGCTCCAGAGAGCCCAGAGCAGCAACTTAAAAAACAAAATTTTTTTAAACAATTTCCTCACAATTTCCTTGGCATGACAAGAAAAATGGCTCTGTGAGCCACTAATTGGCATGCATGCTGGGGATTGCCTAGCCCTGCTCCATGATCCCTGTGCAAGAAGTTTGAAGATCATTTTGGAGAAGATGCTAGGTTTCAGTGCAGGTATCATAGAAATTATTTGTCCATAGTTTATTCCCCCAAGCATGGAGAAGCATATGTTGAAAGTGCAGTGAACAGTTGGGGTATAGACACTCCAAAACTGGTATGGACTGTAGCCAAGCTTCTTTACTCCAAGCATCAGGCGGAGGCTTGAATCCCATGGCCATATGGAATCAGCAAACTGGAAGAGGACAACACACCCAATTACATTCATAAACTTGTGGCATTACTTGCTAATCTTCATTCTACATTTAAAGAAGGTCCTGTGCTGGTTGCAGAACAACTGCTACCAGCTGTACATTTTCTGTCTGAAGGACTATTGCACCTAATCACAGGAAAATGACAGCCAATCTAAGTCACATTATCTATGTATGGTCACAACATGACGGGTAATAAGGAAACTCATCCAAATCCTGAAGGAAATTAAACTTGGCATTTCTTATAACCTTGTTCTTGATGAACTTTCAGCATGGACACTGCAGGAATG
>NW_005841935.1:1168481-1170668 GCF_000455745.1 Alligator sinensis
TCTGACCATAGTTCAAAACTTACAGTAGAGACACCACAATAAATTCAGCATGGTCAGTTGTATCCAAGTGAAATTAAAGGCCAGCCTTGTACTGTTGTCTTGGATAATGGTGATTTCAATGAAGATGGGTTAGCAGGCTCCAAAATAAGCTATTATACAAATGTAATTATGGCACAACCAATTTAATTTCACCAAGAATTAACCATTTCAGATACAACCACCTTGGTTATACAAAAACCTGATGTTCAGAAAAGTTTAGTCAGCCCAGTTATCGCCAAAAATTATGAGCTTAGTCAGCCCAGTTATCACCAAAAATTATGAGCTCAACCACAAGCACAAAGATTCAAGGTTAGTTTTGATGGAATAGTGGTGCACTGGCCCACACACTTCTTGAAATGATGCAACCACATGGAAAGGTCCCAAGCATTTAATGGATATCATTGCTGTCTTGAAAGAAATGTCTTGAAGTGGGAAACATACAATGTTAAATGTTATGCACAGCCTCCAAGCAGAGTGCCAAAAAGTTGCTGACCTGGAGATACCAGTGATTCAGTTGGTTGCAGATCAAGCAGTGTATAGGTATATTGAAGAGGCCCTTCACAAAGACTGTAGAATCATATAAAATAAGGGTTGGAAGGGACCTCAGGATGTCATCTAGTCCGACCCTCTGCTCAAAGCAGGACCATCCCCGACTAGATCATCCCAGCCAAAGTTTTGTCTAGCCAGGTCTTAAAAACTTCCAAAGATGGAGATTCTACTACCTGTTCCACTGTTTCACTACCCTTCTAGTAAGAATTTTTTTCCTAATATTTAACTTAAACTTTCCTTGCTACAACTTGAGACAGTTGCTCCTTGTTCTGTCATCTGCCAACACTGACAAGAGTCTAGTACCATCCTCTTTCAAACCCCACTTCAGGTAGTTGAAGGCTACTATTAAATCTCCTCTTAGTCTCCTCTTCTCTAGACTAAATAAGCTTATTTCCCACAGGCTTTCCTCACAAGTCATGTCCCCCAGTCCCCTCACCATTTTTGTTGCTCTCCGCTGGACTCTCTCCAATTTGCCCACATCCTTTCTGTAAGGTGCGAGGGGCAAAACTGAACACAGTACTCCAGATGTGGCCGCACCAGTGCTGAACAGAGGGGAATAATCACTTCCCTTGACCGGCTGGCAACACTTCTACCGATGCAGCCCAGTATGCTGTTAGCCTTCTTTGCAACAAGGGCACACTGTTGGTTCATATTCAGCTTATGGTCCACTGTGGCCCTCGGGTCCTTTTCTGCAGAGCTGCTGCCCAGCCAGTCAGCCCCCAGCCTGTACCGATGCATGGAATTGTTCCAACCTAAGAGCAGGACTTGGCACTTGTCCTTGTTGAACCACATGAGATTGCCTTTGGCCCAATCCTCCAATTCCTAGGTCACTCTGAATCCTAGCCCTACCCTCCAGCATATCTACTACTCCCCCCAGCTTGATGTCATCTGCAAACTTGCTAGGGTTGCGCTCTATGCCGTCTTGCAGGTCGTTGATAAAAACATTGAACAAAACTGGCTCCAGGACCGACCCATGAGGCACTCCACTTGATACCAGCAGCCAACTAGACAGTGAGCTATTATTACTCTCTGAGCCTGATGCTTCAGTCAAATGTCTATCCGCCTTAGAGTCCATTCATCAAGCCTATACTTCCTTAACTTGCCTGCAAGAATGTTGTGGGAAACTGTTACCAAAAGCCTTGCTAAAATTGAGGTATATCACATCCACTGGTCTCCCTACATCCACAGAGTCCGTCACTTCTGATCATAGAAGGCAATCAGGTCGGTCAGGCATGACTTGCCGCTGGTGAATCTACGCTGTTTCTCATCACCTTTTTCTCTGCCAAGTGCTTAGAAATGGATTCCTTGAGGATCTGCTCCATGATTTTTCCAGGAACTGAGGTAAGGCTGACTAGTCTGTAGTTCCCTGGATCCTCCTTTTCCCCTTTTTTAAATATGGGCACTACGTTGTAGCAGAAAGTCCCTTTTCCTCTTGCCTGCAGTTGCTCTCCCCTCCTTGGATATGTTTTTCCTCTTCTACCTTTTCTTCCTTCCTCTTTCTTTCACTTTAAGATAAGGAATTGTGTTTTGAAATTTGTATGTGTGCATTTTGTATCTCCCCTTGTATTTTGGTATTTTTATCTATTTGTGTGCCATGGC
>NW_005841935.1:1170824-1202130 GCF_000455745.1 Alligator sinensis
GAGTGAATCAGTGATTGAATGTGTAACACGGTAGCAGGCAGTGATTAACACCTAAGGAAACTGCAGATCAACCAACGGAAGAACTCAATAGAAGACAATGCAGCAACCGGGACATCTCTAAACGTCACTGATCAAGGGCTAGAAGCCCTGGTCTGTGTTAATCAACGCCGGGGACCAACTTTTGGGCTGAATATCTCCAAATCGACCGCTCCCAGAGCCCTATTCAAAATTCATCAACGGACTCCCAAACCTGCACGTACGTGTGGACGACCCCTGGGGCTGACAGATGCCATCCAGTAGCCACCGAGGGGGAAGTCCCACGAGGGTCAATGACCCCTGGATTGGGCAAACCTGAAAACTGGAGAGTCACCAAAGTCTGCCAAGGACAGATAAAAAGCAGTGAAAAGTGACCCTCAGGGGTGCCCTCTTGATCTCCAACTTGACCCGCACCTGACCTGTCCAGCCAGAAGGACCAGCTGGCGACCCACTTCTGCAAGATAACACCATGCTGAAAGAAGCCTCAACAACAGACTCCAGTGCCTGTGGGATAGGTATACCTGACTCTTGTAGCTTGTCTGTGTGTGTGTGTGTGTGTGTGTGTGTGTGTGTAAGGACCAGCCCCAAGGTTTATGATTTAACTCATTACAGTGTTTCAATCCACCTAATAAACCAGAATTTTAAGGATCCCGAGTTGGACATTTGTAGCCAACAACGTTTGCCCTTTTCCAATCATCAAGAACCTCTCCTGATTGCCATGGGTTTTCAAAGATGATGGCCAGTGGCTCTGCAGTCTCATCAGTCACTCCCTCAGTACCCGAGGGTGCATCCCGTTCGGCACCATGGACTTGTATATTTCCAGCTTTTCTAAATAGTTCCTACCTGTTTTTTCACCACTGATGATTACTCGCATGCTTCCCAAACTGTGCTACCTGGTGCAGTAGCCTGAGAGCTGGCCTTGCCTGTCAAGACTGAGGTGAAAAGGGCATTGAATACTTCAGCCTTTTTCTCATCGTGTCACTAGGTTGCTGCCTCTATTTAGTAAGGGACCCACATTTTCCCTGATCTTTCTTTTGTTGCTGACATACTTGTAGAAACTTCTTACCCTTCATGTCCCTTGCTAGCTACAACTCCAATTGTGCTTTGGCCTTCTTGACTTCCCTGCATGCCTGAGCAATGCTTTTATACTCTTCCCTATTTATTTGTCCAAGTGTCCACTTATAAGCTGCTTTTTTGTGACTTGGTTTACTGAAGTCTTCCCTGCTAAGCCAAGCTGGTCTTCTGCTATACTTGCTGCACTCATTGTAAGGTTTCTTGCAAGTACAGCCAATTCTCCTGGACTCCTCTTCCCCTCAGACTGCCTTCCCAGGGGATCCTGACCATGAGTTCTGAATCAGTCTGCTTTTTTGAAGTCCACAGTCCTTACTCTGCTGCTCTCCATCCTTCCTTTCCTCAGTATCCTTAACTCAAATGTCTTGTGATTACTACTGCCCAAGTTGACATCCACTACTACATTCCCCACCAATTCTTCCCTGTTTGGAAGCAGCAGCTCAAGAAGAGCATGGCCCTTAGTTAGCCACTCCAGCACTCCTGCCATGAAGTTGTGCCCAATACTCTCCAAAAGCTTCCTGGATTGCCTGTGCATTGCTGTATTGCCCTCCCAGCAGATGTCAAGATGACTGAAGCCCCCCCGTGAGAAACAGCACTTGTGATTGGGAAGCTTTCACTAGCTGTTTGAAGAAGCCTCATCCACTGCTTCCTCCTGGTCTGGTGGTCTATAGCGACACCCAGTACAATATTACCCTTGTTGCTCTCCCCTCTAACCTTAACCTAGAGATTTTCAACAGGCCTATCTCCAATTTCATACTGGATTTCTGAGCAATTGTACATCTCTTTTACATACAGTGCAATTCTTCCTCCTCTCCTCCCCTGCCTGTCCTTCCTGAACAGTTTGTACCCACCCAAGACAGTGCTCCAGTTGTGTGAGCTATCCCACCAAGTCTCTGTTATTCCAAGCATGTCATAGTTCTGTGACTGAGTGAGGACTTCTAATTCTTTCTGCTTGTTTTCCAGGCTCTGTGTATTCGTGTACAGGCACCTGAGGTAAGTAGTCAATTGCCCTGATTTGTCAGGACATATGAGAACACCTCCCACCACCCCTCCTGCTTGCTCTTCCTCTAGGTCTCCCACATCCCCACCTACCTCAGGACTTTGGTCTCCATTCCCTGGTGAGCCTAGCTTAAAACCCTCCTCACTCGGTTAGTGAGCCTGCCTGCAAAGATGTTCTTCCCTCTCTTCATCAGATGGATCCCATCTCTCCCCAGCAATCCTTTCTCTTGGAAGAGCATCCATGGTGAAATCAGCCAAATCCCTGCTGGCAACACCACCTGTGCAGCAGGTATTGATTTGCAGGATGCACCTGTTCCTGCCTGGGCCCTTTCCCTTGACAAAAGATCGAAGACAACACTACATGAGCCCCAGACCCTTTCACCTAGAGCCCTGTAGTCACTTTTAATCCTCTCAGTGATGAGAAGAGAGGGCCTTGTATGAAAGGGGTGCTTGGCAGGTTTCACACAGAAATGTCTTATCTCAGTGCTCTAGGAAAGAGATATACAGGTAGTGGTGTTGAAGAATTAGCCATTTGCTGCAGGGGTTGTGGCTGGACGTAACGCACAGAGTTTTTGAGTAAACATTACAACAGATGAATGTGCCTCCACAAACTAGTAACAGAAAATTTACTGAATATGCTAATCCATAGGTACCTCCTGAAGACTCCTCAAGCAACTGACAGCTTGAAACAGTTGGTAGATATCACTACAGAAAATGAACATGATGAATTCATCAGTTCAACTGCTTTTCAGGAATGGGTACGTTCAGCATTTGAAGAAGTGCTTAGTTGTGAATCAGATATGCCCGAGTATTTTCTGTCTTGTATCACTGATGTTGAAATCCCTTTTTGACATTACCATTGTCTGAGGAGTGGAGCAAATTTTGAAGGGTGCTTATCAACTTCCACTGTTAGCAGCTTATGGAAATGTCAACTATCTAGGATACCTGTCCTTGTATTACTGGTGAATGACAACATTGAGAATATGAAAAGGTGCACATGGCTACAATGTTTTGATTTTTGGTGACTGGAAAGACTTACAGCAAACTGTCTCCAGACCAGGTCATTGAAATGACCATGAACAAAGAATCCAAGAACAAAAGTAGTGGGGGCCAGATTGGATTTACCAAGAATCTATCCATGGTTGCAGTCAACATACCCAGTAGACCAGTTATTATGCAGTTAAGGGAAAAACTAAAACAGGTGCCTCATTTCAAGCAACACTTGTATCGCCATCCAGAACTGGGTCCACCAAGAATGGAGATGGACTGCAAGGTTGCTGATTCTGTGAAGACCGCTCTGGAAGAATGGGATGCTGACCCATGGGATCTGCATCTATGAGGGTAATGTGATGGTGGAAAACATTTTGGATAGACTTTCTTCCAGAACTCAGTCAATACATGAAATTTACCACATGGAAAAGCAAAACATTTGCGACAAAGACAGCTGCAACCACGAGCAAGCAAGAGAGTATAGGAAGATGGTTGACTACACTTCAATGAAACAAGTCACTGACCTTCTAACAAGCAAAAAAAAAAGACAACCATAACTTCAGAAGAAATCATGCAATACAGAATTACTGCTGAGCCTTTTGCTCTGGACAGCAGATGGAATGTTCCAGAAACCTGTCAAATCAAAGTTCATAACATTGATGAACCTCCAGTTGATCTCACCACCATCATATTATCGTGCATTAATAGATGTTGGAATGAAATGGAATAAAGTCCAAATAAAGTCCCACCAAGCAACACATGGTCTGAGTAAGTCCTCAGTTTCTTCAAGTATGTTGCTGGCTGACATCCACAAGCAGTGGCATTTCATTTCATGAATGCTGTTTATGATGAAGAACTGTTGAAGACTAGTACAAAACAGCATGAGCAACAGCCTCGCTCAAAGCCATTTGGGTTCAATTCCTAATGTCTATGCTGTTTCTGACCAGCAAATGCCTACTGGAGCATCCTGGCACTCATTTCTAACAAAGCATTCTAACAAAATGAGACCATATTTCCTCTAGAATGAATGCTGTTCTTACTTCCACCACGCTGACCTATACTTCACAATTAATCCAATCTGTTAGAATTTAAAATCCAGAAAACAGAGCGTGCTTTGTATTGAAATCTCCATGTGAGGCTGGCAAAATGGCGTTTCCTCCATACACTCTTGATTTCGAAGATACTTATGTATAGATTGTTGCTTCCTACATGAGTCATGTGACTAAGCAGATATGAGCATGTACAAGAAGAAACCAGGAGACACCATCATTCTACTACTGCTGTTCGTTATTTCCCAAGTGTGATGTAGCATCTGCTGGTCTTGGGGCTTACAGATGCATTGGAGCAGACAGTGGGAGGTTTCTTTGGCTGTGGTAAAGTGACATCAATGAAGCAAACCTTACAGTCAAAAGATATGATGTATATGGAGACTATGCAACAACTTGCAAAAAAAAGTGAGAAGCTTACTGAAGATCCATTCCATAAACTGGCTTTATTCATTGTCAGAATACTTTACAGTGCGAGCGATAGTTCTCCACTATGAATGGAGAGATTCACAACATGCACAAAATTGTGATCTAACAAATTTTGGGTGGACATCAGTGTTGGATGTGTTGGAACCTGATGCATATTAAAAGTGGACTGCCAGATGGAATGAAATTGCCTCTAATCCATGAAAATGGACATTCAGATGAGCCAATTAAAGCTACTGTTGTAGTGTCATCTGAAGAAGATAGTGATACAGAAGAATGCCTAGATTAAAAATATCCAGTGTATTCCATATTACAGACTTGACTTCAAATTTGAGTTGCAGTGTTTTATTTTACTTAAATGTATTCCATAATAACTTGTACCTTTGTTATTAATAATATTAAATATGACTTTGAAAAAAATAGATGGTAAAACTTTCCACTTGAAAAATACTTTTGGTGTTGCTAAAAAAAAGCAGTCAGTATTGATGGTTTTTGCATTTAAAGGCTTGGAGATGCCAAACAATGGGTTATTACTTATCAAAAGACAAAGGAAGCTTGTAGGCTAATTACAATACCTATTTAAAGTAGTTTAGAAAAATCAAAATTATTCATCTTGTTTGTTATGACCACCATTTTTAAAGACAGAGGCTAAATGCCAAAATTAGAAAAGTAACCCCCCCAGGCTAAATTTCATCCTAAGCCACTCAAAAATGATTTCCAGTCATAAAAAGGTCCCCTAAAAAAAACAATGCATAGGCTATATATATATCTATATATATAGTCCATGCATTTTTAAGGGACTTATTTATGACTGGAAATATATATATGATACATATATATGACTAGACTATATAGGCAGATACATCCTTTTCTTTATTGATCCATAACCACAGTTCTTTGAAGAGGATCAGTTTGTTTTCCATACTAGGAAAGGCTATGTGGCTCACTACTTAGTTCCAGAAAGTCAGAAGTTTGCTAGGCATAGAAACTGGAGGGTTCTAAATGGCTTATAAAGTAGATTTTCAGCTGGAATTACAGCCACCTGTTAGAGACTTTACAAACCCAGAAAATCAAGAGACTGGCCAAGGCTATGTTATGAAGCTCTGCTGTCATAGCTGTATCAGCCAGGAATGGGAGAGGGAAAAGAAAATAAATCAGTCATTCCCCATCACCTGTACAGCTATGCTAGTCAAATCCTTGGTGTAAATACAGACAGACTATCATATTGGCTTTGGTGGTAGGTAATGGGGGTAGCAATTCTAGCAAAAATAGACATGCTGCATGCTCATTAGACAGCTCTGTCAATGTAGCTATAACAGAAGAGGCTCTTCTAGTGTAGAAAAGCCTTCAGGTAATTTTAGTAGACAATTCTTGTAGCTCTGAATCTGTACTTTACATGGTAGAGCCCTCTAGTCCACTGCTGAAAAAGAGCACTGGGAAAACCCTTGTTTGCTCCATGCTCCTCTGCATCTAATTCACATTTCCAAGAATTGGTGGTTTCAAGAGTTCTTCAGAAGCAAAGAGGAATGTACGACTAAACAGGGTGGAAGTAAAAATACGAGCATCTAAATATCCTAGATCTAGCCAGGAGGGTAAGAATAGGAAGAAGAGCCCCTGGGAAGAGGAATGCCAGCCATAAGAACCAAAAAGAAACCATTTGAGCACATCAGGAAAAGCAGCCTCTCTCCCCCCCCCCCTTTTTTTTATATTGTTTTAAAGTGGAAGAGAAAGGAAAATGGCTTGAATGCTTTTTCTTCACTCAAACACAAATGCAAGGAAGCTTGCTGCAGTCACAATGGCAAGCATCTTCAGATGTCCAGACTTGGAGGCTGTAGAAGAGATCAAAACAATAACTTCAGTTCCTGCCAACCCCCAGCAAAAGCATGTACATGCTTTAGAGCCTAAACTGAGTGACACGCTAGCTTGACAAATCTCCACAAATTTCAAATGTGAATGAAGGGTGTTCTTGGTATTCAAATGTGAATCAGGTATTTATTTAACACTGAGGGGAGAAGCTGTGTAGCAGAAACTTTGTAAGCAGTTTAGTAAGCCTCAAAATGTATTAGGTGAGAGAAGCCTAAAAAAGTCCAAGAAGGAAAATAAAGGCAAGTTACCAGCAAGTTTTATTGATAAATAACATTTTGTTTTTTCTCTTGTTCTGTATTCTTCACTCCAACATTCTAATGCTACAGTTGTAAACAAAGCGCAAGTTCTTGGAAAGTCAATTAATTGTGAAATAAAAGCAAAAAAAGCCTGTTAAATATCTTTCACAGACTGCAAGCATCCGATTTTTCAAACCTACTGCCTTCATATTAAATGTATATATGTGTATAATATATATTATTCATTCATTCAAGACCATGAAAGAACAGTTAAATTTATCTTTAAAAATCCTGCTATTTTTTTTATTGCTAAAGAATCTGGATTAGTTGCTATGGTTTCAGAAGCAGTGATTAATTAGCCTTTGAAATCTCCACAAGATATTGAGACATGAAATCATGAATCCATTTATCAGTATCGGGTAGTGAGGTGTCCACTAAGTATGTTACTATTTTTCGGTCCCAAGAATTACTGCTTTCATTAACTGCCTGTATCAGTGCCACCAGGGGTTTCTTCTCTACATGATTTCGAAACACTATTGATGCTTCTTCTGACCACTGCTGGAATTTCACTCCTAGGACAAACAAAGAAAAGCATAAGGTCACTTAAAGGAGATGCTTAAAAGAAAGGTTCTTGGCAATTCTAATGCCTGAGACAACAAAGATACTCAAACATATTGCTGTCAAGAGAAAGAAGAATGCACAGTTCTATTTAAAGGGATACAGGTTATAGCCATATTGGTCTGCAGGCAAAAGGAATCAGAACTTGTGGTAGAGGTGATATCTTTTCTATTTCTATATTGGTTCTATTTAAAAGCACTTAAAAACCTTACTTTGGTTTCAGTAGAATCCAGCAAAATGCATCTGATTGTCAGATACTGCAGGTGTTGGGAAGAAGATGAAGTCACCTTCCAAAAAAAGGGTTACTCCATTAACCAACCTGCATCAAGTGTCCCTATGCCCACTGCACAGGAGTTAATTATTCCAAAATTTTACCTTGCTATTCACTCATATCTGGGCAGCAGATAACTGGCAAAAGAAACAGGCAATGTATGTGTGGACACAAATACTGCTAGCTAGCAGAATGCAGATAACTGAGAAAGGAGCTGTGTGGAAAGAGAGCAGGAAAACAAAAGGGATAGAATATAAAAGAGGAGACCATATTGTTCATGGAGGGCAAGGGAGTAGAAAAAGAAAGGAAATAGGCAAATATGAAAGAATAAGAAAAGGGGAGCTACTGACTTTGCTACCTCCCGCTCTGTCTGCTTTGACTCTCAAAGTACCTAAAAAAAAAAAAGTCATCTTAACTAGCCAGCTGGCAATTTCCAGAATCCCTGAGCAGCATAAGAGTTTGCTCAACTGAAACACCACCCCAGTATAACAAAAGAAAAAGACATGGGTGCAGAGCAGTTCACT
This sequence comes from Alligator sinensis, assembly GCF_000455745.1. Lineage (NCBI taxonomy): Eukaryota > Metazoa > Chordata > Crocodylia > Alligatoridae > Alligator > Alligator sinensis. Next base: position 1,178,908 of record NW_005841935.1, read on the forward strand.
CAGAAACACTTTCAGGTACACCTGCTTCCTGGGGATGTGGCAGTTGGAGTAACTTAGAGCAGCTTCAGGGCTAGAGACAGACATTAAAAAAAACCCCAAGCCTACATTGATTCAATCTTTGCAGGTTAGTCTAACCTGCAAAGATTGAACTGATTTGCAAGTGGATAGACAATTCACTTTTGAATCGAGAAATGCAGGCATATGCCAGCTGTGGCTCAATCTAGAAGGCGGGGGGTGCTAGAGCGAGCCCTCCCATACCCTTCCACAGTGCTGAGCAAAGGAGGGGTTTGGCCAGGCCCCTGCAGGCCCTATGATTAGGGTAAGGTTTAAACCCCCACCTTGGCCTGCACAGTCCCCAGCTGGGGTATGCATGGAGGGGGAAGGGGAAGCAGACCTGGCCAGGCTTTTCCTCCACTTGGGGTTCAAGGGGTGGGAGTGTTGCCAGACCCTGGGCCCCCACTGGCACTCTGAAGCAAAGGGGGAGGCGGGGAGGACTGCTTGTGTGGACTGCATGCATCTGTTGATGATACTGAGCTTTTCAATATCCTTCTCCCTGCTTCTTCATACTGTCTGCATCAAACTGACAGGCACTGCATTCACTGCAAACCAGGCCATTTATCACACCTCTCTGTCCCCTGTTGAACACTGACTGCAACCAGCAGATTCCTGCAGACAGATTGCAGCCAGCAGGGTGCTTATCAGAATACAAAGTTTATCAGCCCATCAAGCGCTACAAAAGAAAACAAATGTACCTCTCATTAATTTCAAGCTCTTATCTGCAGGGTGCATTTGCAAGCCATAACTTCTAGCCCTAAGTGGACATGGTTCTGTATGCCTTTCTTTCAGTGAAATTGGAGACACACACACATTTCAGCACTAGTTACCATGGGGGGGGGTGGAGGGGGTGGCATGGCCAGATGCCAGCTGGGATTCATGCTGCTGGGGTCCCTGCCAGGGGAGAGGGGTGGGAGCAGGATCCTTGCTTGAGCAGCAAGCGGTGAGGGGGGGGGGGCAGGGGAAGCCTGGCAGACTCCGATTTAACTTAAACCGGGAAGGGGTCTGGGACAGAAGTTCCATAAACTGGTTTGACCCAAATCAGTTAAGTCTGATGCTACATTCAAACAGGTTTATTTTAAACCAGTTTCGGCCATTTTGAAACTGGTTTATATGCACTGATTATGTTCTGTTACAGGTTTAAACCAGTTTCTGATCACTTAAACTGGTTTGTGTAACTTCTATCCCTAACTCAAGAGCATCCTTTGCTACATGACAGCAGATCAGCAGAGAACTGGGTCTAGGACCTAACACCAACTTCTGCCTGTCCCCTCACCTCCCCAGAAATCCCCAACACATGCCAGGCATAGCTGAAAGATCTGTGCCACTGCTCTAAAGGGGAGGAGAAAAGCAGTAACTATAATTAAAGCAGACAGGCAAGTGAGAAAATTGCATGAAGATGGCATGGAGTTGGAAGTGGAAGGAGACAGGAGAAAATGTGGCAGGAAAAAACAGCAACTTAACTTTAATATATTTGATTTGACCTAAAAACCTTATGTAACATAATTCTTTGGCAGAACAATTCAAATACTCTTAAATTGGTAGAAAGAACAGAAAGAATACAACAGCTTTCTCTATTTTTCTTCTCCCCCTTCCAATATACTGTTAGCTACTCTGGACCCTAACCAACCGGGGGGAACTGAAAATTAAAATGAAACAAAACCCTCATCATGGGGTATAGTCAGAAAAAAAACCCAAATAAAACCCCGAACCATCATGTCTATCAATTTAAAAACAGAGACGGGGAGGGTGACTGACTACAAGGCAAGCTGATTTGCTGCAACTATTTCAGACATGTCCACTTTATCCTTCTGTAAGTGGAAGTTAAAGGAAAATAATTTGGCAGCTGTTTCATTGAGGAGTGAACCTAAGACAGTTCAGCTTCTGAACTTCTTCTACTGCCACAACATGCTGAGGCAGAATGGACAACCAGACTGGTTAAGGAAACAAGAGATCAATTTTTGTGGACCTCATGAAAAAAGCAAAGGATGGCTTCAAAAGGTTAGATTTTAAAACATTGTGGAAGAGTGGAATAGTCTTCATAGTAAGCTGGAGCTTCATAGCATAGTCTTCAAGTTTATATGAGGAACTGTGTTTAAAGACCTGAAAGTTGTTTATTTCCTTTCTTCTCTCCCCAAGGAGAAAGCACTTACGAAGCTACTATTCAATTTCACTTGCATTGTATTTTTCTCAGAAGCCATATTCCAGGCAGTATTAGTTAAGATGATATAGCATTTTGCAATAAGGATACAGATATTTTGATGACAAGTAAATGGAAGTCCCATTTTTCACTTCATTATATAGTGAATTGACTAAATTTTTATTCTGAAAAAAAGCTACTTGTGTCATTCTCCCCCTAGTGATTTCCACAAACATTTTTTACCAATGATACTCTTGCAAAATTGCAAATATTTACAACCTACCTGCAAGCTGGGCTGTTATAGCTTGAAATGGTAGTTTTCTGAACGCGTCTACTAGAGGCTGTATTTTCCTGATGCTCACCACCTCATGTTTGCCATAGTCCAGTTCATATACCGATACTAGCCCATTTGTCAGAATTCCTTTTATTAGCACCCTGTACCATCTTAATAGTATTTAAGACACAAAGTGGGAGGGGAGGAAGGGGGAAGAAGGAAAGGAGGAGAGAAAAAAGGCTGTTAATTCATACACTGTAAATAAAATTAGAAAAAGCTTTAAGATTAGGTAGGGTGCGTCAAGGAAGGGAGGCATAGTAGGATGGAGAATCAGAGGCGACTAAAAAAATTCATCATAAGTTACTTTTGCTTGATATTTTGTACAAAACAAGTACAAGTTCAGCACTGAAAAAAAGTGTGCAGCTCAGTTTTCAAAAACTGAGGAGGAAAGAAAAAGTGTTATTCAAATGTTGGTAGTGTTGGAGTGATGATGTAGCCATGATGGTCCTCCAGGATTTATGAAAGGCAAGGATTTTTGGGGGGTACATTTTATTGGATCAACCACGTGGTTGGAATAAAGTTAGATAAGCTTGCATGCAAATATTATCTAACTTTATCCAAACCATGTAGTTGTACTAATAATAAATATGAAACCACCTCCAAAAAATCCTTAGTTCTTTCAAATTTTGAGTCACCCAACTTCTTTAGGCAGAAAGGGTGAAAGTGGGAAAAGTGTCACACAAAATGGGGAGGGGGGGAAGGGGCATATTTTGTCATCTTTACTTCCATGCAGTGCTGAAATAGGCGAGAGAGGAAACCCTTATCAACCAAAACAATTAAAATGTTGAAAATATTTTTTTTTTGCAGTTTTCCATAAAGAAAAGTGTAGCTGCAAGTGAAATTCTTTTTGACTGGAAATTCATTTTTCATACAGTAAAAATTCATTAGAAAATGTGTCTGGCTCTAGAAGTTGTCACCACCACACCAGACTTAGAATTTTATGTAGTTATTAAGCAGGGTATTACCAATGCACGTATTTTTAAGGAGATATTTAGAGGACAATAAGCAATTCCTTGAACACAAGAAAGCTTCAAAAGCACTATGGGGTGCAGGGGTAGGAGATACACCCATATTAGATATAATCCTTAAAAAATGTGGAATTAAAGCTTTATAATTATTAAAGAAAAATGGACACTGATACGATGTCAAAACTGAGATGACAGGTAAAACTTTTAAAAATATTTAAATGTTTAAGTTGCATTATTTAAAAAAATGACTTGGTCTAAGTCTCACTGAAGTGCAATAGAATATAAGTAACATTTTTAAAAGAACTTGATATCCAAGGCAAATAAGTCATGAAGCCCCCTAAAAAATGAAGGCAAACAGTTTGATGTTGTAGGAAAAAGTGAAATTAAAATAGTTGAAGAAACAAGTCAAGATGACTATTTTAATTGATAAAATAAAAACATCTTATGAAGAACCTAGGCATTTCTTTAAAAAAGAATAGGGGTGAATGTGCATGCACATATAAACGTGCGTGTGCATGCATGCGCGCGCGTGCACACACACACACACACACACACACACTGTTCAGCCACCATCATTCACCTACCTTTTAAATACTTGGAACAATACTATATATTTTGTCAACAGTACTGTTCTGGATGGCAACTGACTGATACAGATGAGTAGAAACAGTCATTTAACAAAAAGAGCAGTGTTAAAAAAAAATCTCAAAATAATAACAATTATGTAAGGTGGCTGTTGCTTGATTGACAAGTCTTAAACACTCCATTAGCCAGATTTGGGACCTCAGGGGGCAGTGCTATAACTGGGAGGGAGAGGGCATGAGGGGGCAGCAGCAAATGGAGCACCATCCCAGATACCAATGCAGTGGGGGCACCAAAATGGCACCCCCGTACCTGGGGAGTCTGCACCCTGACTGCAGTGGCAATCGAGGCAGGCAAGCCACAGCGTGGCAGCAGCAGCAAGGGACTTTTCTAAGACCCTGGAGCAGATAAGTCTCACATCCATTATCTCCCTCCCCTCTGGAGCTCAGCAACACCCTTAGGTCAGTGTTGCAGCCATCACCTGGAAAGCAGAGTCTACAATTTTACTTTTTCCCTGACCTCTCCGATATGGATGGTAAATCTGCTACTTTGTTAGCAACGTGTGACAGATACTTTTCTTGAGGCCAAATATTAAGAGAGACTGACATGCAAGATACATTCTTAATTCAATAAAATCAAGCTTCATTAGCCAACATTTTAAGTAAATGTCTCTGTGGCCTCAACAGAATCAAGTCCTTTAAGTAGCACTGTAAGCAAAGCATGCTTTGAAGGAGCAGTGAATTATTATGAAAACAACACTTACTTATTTTCCACTTTAGCTGCATAGAGTTTGTTTTTCTGAACAGTCACAGGTTTCCCTTCTGCCATGCTATAGTATAGAATCATTTCTTCCATAAGGACTTCTAGGTTATGTAGTTCTTGCCAAGGCTGGACAACAAAGTGACCAGGGTGGCAGGCAACTGAAACGTATACATCCATGTGTTCCCCAGGCTTCGATAAAGGTAGAGGAGGGGGCATACAAATGGTAGACACCTCACTGCTGGGTTCTAGAACAGTCTTGACCGATTCAATGATGCATTTCTTGAGACTCATACTCATCAACTCTGAAGCTGGGAGATCATTACTTTTTCCCTTTAAAGAGCCAACTCCACTGGGAGCAGCACTTAAGAAAACATCTTTCTGATGCTTCCACAAGTCAGCATTAGTGATCTGCCGATTGATACTACGATCTGGATCTGGGAAGTTCTTGGGAGTGAACAAATAAATGTGTGCAATTCTCTTCCAGTCATCCAGCTTAACAACCTATAATAGAAAGGATAATGTAAACTCTAGCTTTTCTTCTGTAAAAGGCTTTAATCTTTTATGTGCAACTGAATATGCTTTTTAATAGCCAAAACAGTTGACAGACATCAACATCTAAAGAAAAGGGTTTAGACAGATGCTTTACAGCAGTGTAAATGAGTGAAAGGATGATAGCACTCTCTATAATGGTGTCAAATTACCTTGGAAAAAGAAAGAAAACTATCCAGTTGGTACTTTCTATCTTTCTACTTCCATCCCATGCTCAAAAGATATATACCACCTCCCATGCCATCTAGTGGCAAGTTGTAGTAATAGCACCTACACTATCACTAGTCCTTGCCCATTTGTCCACTCTGGATCACTCTAAACAAAAATCAATGAAGTTACACTGGTATGTACATTTCCCCAGGCCTCAAATGCCTTCAAAATCTGGCAGTAAATACCTACTAAATTAAAGAGCAAAGTTAGCAAACAGTAATTTATAGTGGCTGAAAACAGCCAACTGCTAAATATGGAAGAGCAGGATCCACACCACAAGTTAAGGTTTCTTTTATTTCACACACAACATAGGAGTTCAACCTCTGTAGTCTGCATGAAAGATGCATCTGCCCCATTTCTTAACATAAGCCCTAAATTAAGGATTTTCAAGTAAGCCTGTTAAATTTCTAACTGATTTTAAAAAATGGCCTTAAAGTTCATATTTGAATCTGAATTTTCAGTTCCTATTATACCTTCCACAGACTGCAAAAAACGGAGAAATCTGAACGCAATAAGTTTTAGGATACCTAATGCTAAATTTTGTTAGCTATAAAATCAGTATTGATCATAACTGTATCATGCAACCGTTAAAGCAGAACACATGGTTTATATTGGCTGCATTTCTCCTCCAACATGATACAGTTTAGGAGAATAGATGGTTCCCACAACCACCCATTCTAACCTTTAAACAAGCACTGAACCTTGCCAACCTCATCACCAAAAGCAAGCTTCCTACAGCCCAAAACGCACCAAATGGATCCAGACCACGCCATGACAAGAAACGTAAAACCTGTCAACATATCTCCACCACCCCCACAATAACTACACCCCACAACAGAACCATCACCATTCCTGGATCTTATATTACATTTATGCAGGTGCAAGTGTATCTCATCCAGTGCACCAAATGCCCTGATGGAAAACATGCAGAAGTCAAACAACAACTGCGTACCAGAATAAACGCACACCAAAAATCTATTAAGAACAAGAATACCCAGTTACCTGTGGGGGCACATTTCTCACAAGAAAACCATTCTCTTTTCAAATCTCTAAGTTCTAATTCTCAAAAAGAATTTACAAAACACCTTTCACAGATGAGCCTACGAACTTCACTTCATCAACCTACTGGATACAAAAAATCATGGGCTAAATATAGACACTAGATTTATGACACATTATAACCTGTCTAACATCCATGGGTGATGCATAGGGAGGGGCCCATGCCCCCTGAGATTGGCCGCTGCTGCCACTGGTGGCAGCAGCTTCTGCAGGTGTTCGCCGCTCGCCCCCCGCTGTCGCTGGGTTCTACAGGTGGTCGCTGCTCCCCATCCCACCACTGACACCTATAAACTGTGCTCCCCAGTCTTAGGAGGCACCAGTCACCCATGCTAACAACATCTGACACCCCAGGTAACCTCTCTACCATTTACCAGCTATATTTTTATCACCAGGTCCACATTCCCCTCCCCACCCAAACTGCCTCACCCACTGACTGCCTCAATTTGCATGTTCACTGACTGGCTCTCTCACATGCATACTGGCCTCTGGCTTCTTTACTATTCCATCTAGGAAGAGCACAGACCAACTGCAGACTCTCTCAGCCTGACAAAGGGTATTTGTACTCAAAAGCTTGCACAAAAATAATTTTTCCTACTATTTTAGTTGGTCGCATAAAAGATATCAGATTTACCCAAAGACCTTGTTGGTTTAGGTAGGGTTACCATATTTCCAGGTCCAAAAAAGACGCTCTGTGGCGCGGGGGGGTGGGGGTGGTGCATGAGAAATATAATTGGGGGGGGGGAGCAACATGTTGGTGCCCTGCCCCTTCTCTTGCCCCTCGCTGACAAGCCACACCCCCTGCCCGGTTCTGCTGCTGCCCCTCACTCCAGACTCACTGACCCCAGCCCTGGCAGTACCCCTCACTCCTAAACAGCAGTACCCTGCACCCCATCCCTTGCTGGTGCCCCTCACTCCCGACTCGCAGCCCCCTGGCACTGCCAATGCCCTGCACACCCAACCTACAGTCACCCGTCCTGTCCTCTGTGCCCCTCACTCCTAGACTGCAGTCCCCTGCCAGCCCTGCCAGTGCCCCTTACTCCAGACCCGCAGTCCCCTGCACCCCTCCCAGCCCTGCTGGTGCCCCTCACTCCCGACCCAGGCCTGGTGCCCAAGCAACTCCCACATCTCTCTCTCTCTCCCCAGAGCCCATGCCAAGAGCACGTGACTCCCAACAGCCAATCACCTTGTCAGCTGTTCCCAGCTCGGGAGAGCAGAAAACCCATATATTTGCTCTTATTTTAAAAACCTGCCCAGACGCAGCACTGGTGTCCAACAAAGAGGACATGTCCGGGAAAACCTGGATGTGTGGTAACCCTAGTTTAAGGGAGGAATACCACCACATTTTTGGTCAGCGATGTTCTCAGCCTCTAAGTCGGAAACTAACATTGTAGGGATAGCAATATTTGCTACTTTGGAGGCATTTAAGTGGAGGGAACCACATGAGGAGTGAAGTTTGTTTTATCTGTTGGTGTATGTAGAGGAGTTGGTACCCCTCTTGAGGTTAAAATAATGTTATGATGCCCCCTGATATTAGTGTGGTTATGTGTCTCTATAGAGAAGCGAAAAACATAATTAATTGCCTTTGCTTTTCATTTCTGCATTAGGGAAGTTATAGATATACAAAACCCTTAACTGACTTACAATGCAGTGTCAGTGTATTTTATATATAAATATTATTGATGACATCACCGTATTTACTGGTTTACGTTAATAGATTTCATAGACACTAGGGCTGGAAGAGACTTTGCAAGATCATCAGATCCAGCCCCCTGCCCAAAGGGCAAGAAGTCAACAGGGGCCAAATAATCTCAGTGAGATAGGCATCCAAGTTTTATTTTTAAAGTACCCAGAGTATTTTTTTCTGACTTCCCACATATCTGAAGATGGACATTTTATTTTCCTTGATTTGTGTGGCCAGTCTGAGCTCAGTTTCAGCCTTGGCTTTCCTAGTTCACTCCCTGCAGGTGCAGACCAGTGCTGAATACTCCTCCTTAGTGGTGTTTCCTCATCTTCCATCCTTTATAAGCTGTGTGTGTGTGTGTGTGTGTGTGTGTGTGTGTGTGTGTGTGTGTGTGTGTGTGTGTAAGAGGTCCATGAGTTCCCTATTAAGCCAAGCAGGTCGCCCAGCCCTTTTACTACTTTTTCTGTGGGCTGGAATAGACTTCCCTTGTGCTTCATGGGTTGTGTCCAAGGTTCCCTCCAAGATGCGTGCATGCGTGGCCACGCACAATTTAAAATCTTGCTGCGTGCTAACTTATTAAAGCTGTGCACCCGGCTGAGGAGGTGCTGGGCAGCAGCTTCCTGGAGAGGAGCATGGTGGAGGCACTGGGGCCGGTGTGGGACACTTACCAGAGGTAAGCTCAGGCAGCGACTCCTCCCCAAAGCAAGGTGGGGGCAGGGGCAGGGTGCCTCTTCACTCCCCAAGGTGAGGCGGGGTGGAGGTTAGGGCTCAGGGCTGGCGCCAGGGAACTGCTCCACTCCCCAGCCCCAATGCCACGTGCCTCCTCACTCCGCAAGGCAAGGCAAGGCAAGGCGAGGCACAGGGCACGGGCTGACTCCAGGAAACTGCTCCGCCGGCTCCAGGGAACTGCTCCGCTCCCCAGCCCTGATGCCATGTGCCTCCTCACTCCCCAAGGTGAGGTGGGGGCTGGGCTGGGGGCTGGTGCAAGCTCTGGCTGGGGCCAGGGCCCTCCCACTGACGAGTGTGACAGCATATCACACTGTCCCAGGAGGAATTGGCTGGGCTCAGCCCCATGTGGAGTGTAGCAGTCCCTTTGGGCTCCAGGCCCCTGGCACTGTTCCACGTCGTCCAGGTCCCCTGGGTTTCCCCGGCCCAGGCAAGGCTCTTCTCCATCCATCCATCCCAGTCCCTTGGGGTCCCTGGCCCCAGACAAGGCTGATCACCATCCACTACAGTCCCAGGGTCCCTGACCCTTATAGGGATCTACGCAGGGTGCCCCTCAGGCACCTGTGGTTTCCGAAGCAGTGCACATCAAAAGGGGGAGGTGGGACAGAAGCAGCATGCTCGCAGACTGAAGCGATGCGCTCATGGACCGCTACACCTTAGAGGGAACACTGATTATGCCCTTGAGGAGCAACCACTTGTCATGGACTCCCCTCCCTATTGGATTATGGCTTCTCAGGGCCTCAACACCTAGCCTCCTAAGCTTGTGAAAGTTGGCTTTCCTAAAGTTGAAGACTTCTGCATTACTGACCAACTTGCCAGCTTTGCTGCAAGTAGAAAAAGTGATCAACTTGTAGTCACTGTCTCCCAGCTTCCCTTCAATTCTCAGGTCGCTCACTAGATCCTCCCCTTTGGCCAGTACTAGGTCCAGCAGCGCCTCGCCTCTTGTCAGTCCATAGACTTCTCGTGAAAAATAGAGCTCATCAACGCTTGTGAGGAAGCACTGCAACCAAATGGGTTTGGTTGACTGCTCTTCCCATGAGATGTCAGGGTAGTTAAAGTCACCCATGACAACCATGCAACAAGAGTGTGCAGCCTCAGCCAGTTCCCTGGAGAATTCCTGGTCAAGTTCTAGCTCTTGATTAGGAGGCCTGTAGTCATGGGTCACTGGTGCCTCCTGAGTCGGGGGCGGGGGGGCGGCACCAGATCAGCGAGCCAGGTCCCCATGGCGGCTGATCGCCGAGCCCAGACACCACAGTGGCGAAACTGGAAGTGTGCAGTTTCACCGGCACTTCTGGTTTTATGGCTGTAGCTTCCAAGGGGTACACAGCCAATCTCAGGGGGTGTATGTGCACCCATGTGCACCCCCTATGCATTGCCAATGTCTGCAGTAGACTCCTACTGTTATACCCCCTTCACCACGTTCCCACCTGATGTTAACCCAGAGGGTCTCAAGTCGCCCTCCTTTGTTGTCAATCTCCGCCTGCAGAGAAGTGTAGTGCTTCTTCACATAGAGAGCTATGTCCCCACCCTTTCTTGCAACACAAACTCTCCTGTATAGGGTATAGCCATCTATACTTATGATGCAGTCATAGGTGGAGTACCACCAGGTCTCTGTTATCCCCATGACATCGTAGTCATATCTGTTTAGCAGGAAGGCCAGCTCCTCCTGTTTGTTGCCCGGGCTCCTGGCATTTGTGTATAGGCAAGTGAGCCTGCCATTGGAGGCCCTAGGCTTCCCTGCACTCCTAGAAAACCCCCTGTCCCTGGGGTGAGGTAGAAGTGTGTTCCCTTGTACAGTCTGACCTACTGATTTGGTGGCTCATGCTTGGTAGGTTTGCACTGGTGGTTATCTGCCCATCACCTGGCAAACTTAGTTTAAAGCCTGGTCAAGGAAGTCAGCCATCCTGGTGGAGAAGAGCTGCTTCCCCATGTGAGCGAGGTAGAGGCCGTCCCTTTCCAATAGCTCATTGCCTCTCTCTCTGAAGCGTGGGCTGTTGTCGTAGAACCCGAAGCCTTCACGATGTCATCAGTGCCACAGTCTTCTATTCACTTCTTGAATTCTTCTCACCCTCCTATGCCCGTGACCTGCAACTGGAAGGATCGAGGAGAAAACCACCTGTGCCCCAAACCCTCTGAGCCCCACTCCCAGAGCCCTGTAGTCATTCATGACCCGTCTGGGATTGCTCCGAGCCATGTCATTTGTGCCCACGTGGATGAGGAGCATGGGGTAGTGGTCAGAGGGCCGGATAAGTTTTGGGATCCTCTTAGCAACATCCTGGATATGGGCCTTTGGGAGGCAGCAGACCTCATGGGCTAAGGGGTCAGGGAGGCAGACTGAGACTCCCTCAGTCCCCCTCAAGGAGTCTCCCACAATGACTACTACTTTCTTCTTTGGCAGGCATGGTTGCAGGTTGCCTCACTTCCTCAGGTGTAGAAGCTGGAGGTTCTGTTGGTTCTTTTGGTGCTGCGAGGATGTAGTACCCGTTATGAAGGTCCAGGGGAGTGGTCACCCTGGTAGAGTGTGCCTTGGGGCCGGACACTTCATGTTATACATGTCCCAGGTAACAGTAGCATAAGGAACTACAGAGAAAGGCAGGTTATTTTTACAATTTTCTTGAAATATTGTGAAAATGCTGTAAATTATATTTAATGTTGTGAGCAGCAGTTTGGAGTGACAAAGATATTTTTCAAGTATCCATTTTTCAAACCATTTGCCTAAAAGTTTTCGTTATTTAACATCAATAACAACAGTACTGCTGATTCCAATGCACTGGAATTGGAATTTGGCAGTATGTATATACAACAAGCTTCTTATGTGCTCATAATGTTCCAGTCCAGACAAATGGTTTTAATACTATTAACCAGGAGGTAGAGACTGATTAACAACTGTCATCTAGTCCATTTATTTTTTTAGAAAACAAATCGATTCTGCAGATTCCAAAATTTTGTTTAGAAAAGGCCAAATAGATTCTAGCTCTCGGGATTAAAAAAATGAGGTTATTTTTAAAAATAGAACAATGCAGAGCAGCACCACCACCCCGAGACTGTAGGGCATTCTATCCGGCCTGTGGGGCTCCTAAAAATTTAGAAAATTAATATTTGTCTGCCCCTGGCTGCCTCTCATGCGGCCCTTGATGGCTTGCCAAAACTCAGTAAGCGGCCCTCCGCCCAAAATAATTGCCCACCCCTGCTGTAGGGAGTCTGAAGCAATAGATTTCATTCTTTCTTGCACAGGCTGAAGAAGAAAAACTGGGAATAATGCTATTAAGATCTTTTAAGACAAAGCAGTTAAAAAAACAGCCTCCTATGATTCTGAGAAGCAAAAACAGCCTTGCCCCAAAACTCTTATCAAGAGAATTTAATGTCAAAAGGATCGCTATTCAATGTTTCATTTCAGGCACAATGGTGCGAGTAGGAATTAAGAGGTGGTACAGGGACAGAAACACAAAGGAAAAGGTTAAAGATGGAGAGAAAGAGTAAAAGGGGGAAAGAAAAGGCCTTGGTTCTGAAGTCAAGGTTTTTTCCAATGAGTGAGGCTGCACACAAATCTAAAAGTATAGGCTGAGATTTTCAGAAGGGGCTTAAAGGAGTTAGTTGCACCAATTCCCACTGATATTGCTATGGGAATTAAGAATAAGTCCTATTAAGCCACTTTGAAAATTCCAACCTTAGTCACTGTACATAAACCATTACTTCCCTTGATATCGTGCAAACCGCTCAACATTACCAAACCCTCTTCCATGGAATCAGGGAGGGATATTTGGTCCCATATTTATACCTCCCAAGACCCAGTTAAAAATTAAAATTTGTTTTCCCAAAAAACAAACTGATGGAAAACTGCCATTTTGCAATAACAACACAACAGACTAGATCAGAGGCGTAAAACATACAGCCCAGGCTGTGAAACCATTGCATCCAGCTGACTGGTAGTTCAGTGAGCAATCAAAAGTCTACGCCCTTGGCTCCAGACTGCCACACATCCTTGGCACTGCAGACTGACCAGGGCTCCGCACAGAACCAGAAGCACGTGGCTGCACAGAATCATGTGTGGGGGGCAGCATGGAACTCTGTCTGGTTGGCAGCACCAGGGGCATGCGACATTGCAGAGCTGAAGGCACATCGCTGCATGGAGCCACATTCAGGGTGTGGCACAGAGGTGGGGAGCTGCCGCCCATGTCAATGTCTGCACAGCTTCATGCTCCTGGCTCCATCTTTGTGCTGCTGCCCAAGCACAGCTCCATGTAGTTGCATGCTCCCAGCTCCATGTCGCTGCCCAACCAGAGCTGTGCACCACTGCATGCTTTTGGCTCCTTGCTATGACATGCCTCTGGCTCTACCCTGTCTGTATGTGGCTCTATGCACCCAGAACCACACTGCCTCCCAAACAGAGCCCCATGGACCTGGCCTAGGAAGAGCTGCAGTTTGAATGTGGCCGAGGGCAAGTTTCACACGAACTAGCTGCACTGTTTAATATAGCAATTTTCCCAACAGTTTCACTAAACATTTTTAAATCGGCAGTAACTTCAAACTTGACTGTCTAATGGAATGTGAAGGAACCAAGTTCCTTTGGTATTGACACTTAATGATATAAACCCAAAAATATACTGCTCTGTTACCCAGTTCACTGGATTTCAAGTGATGAAGGTTACAGACCTTAACGCTGCAATCTGGACAATTTAATACTGTATCTCTAAGCCAAAGCACAGCATCTGGAGTCCACATGCCAATGTTAAGGGGAAGATCTGCTAGACAGCACTTCGTAGCCTTAAAAAAAAGAAAAAAGGTGCACTGAATATTTACATGTTAACAGATGCATTCTTTAACAGATGCTGTATCATTCAAGTTGATACCTATGGACACTGGTCAGATGAGTAAGATGCATTAGAAATTAAATATATCCCAATAGGCTCACGTTCCTCCATTATAAAGGCAGCAACAGTTGGTAGCATGGAGTATTGTAACCCCTTACAACACGATTACTGCCATAGCCTTCTAGCACACAGGATTAACTTTCGTAATACAGGTTGTGTTACATTGTACATTCTAACTCTTAGTTCTATAAATATCAGAAATCATCACAGTATAGGATTTTAAGGCCATGTCAGATCACAGACTTACTGTGCTCAGCAGCAGCATCCCTAAATATCCCACACTGTTCTGCATACTAATTCCTTTCAACTGGAAACCTTGCAGTCATGTCCACAGAGCAAGACAGACTAACTGGCACTGCTGAGTGACAATGCCAATTAGCCTACTCCTGGCACTGTGCAAGCATAGCTACAAGCTTTCTACTGAAGGTAGAGCACAAGGAACACTAATGCATGTTTGAAGGCACTGCTGCTAGCCACCGTGGTCTAGACATGGCCAAAGAGCATAAAGACTAAGATGGTGTTTTTAACATCAGCAGTGCTAAAATAGACCTCTGTACCTGGGGTGGTATTGTGATTATTTCTCTCAGGAATTGTGGTGGGATCTCTCTAAGCTCTGTTACTTTTACAGATGCAACAGTTCCTGTATCCATGAACTGCACATCCAGTGCCCGGCTGCTGTGAACACTTGTTATCTGAAATGCGAAGGAAAAATGTGATAATAGGGAGACAAAATAAAATGCCATAGAAGTCTTAAAATACTGATCTGTGTTTTTCTTAAAAAGCAAAAAGTCACCACATTTGTATTGCATTTTATGAGACTATTCTTGGTGACCTGAAATGTTAAAATGAGAACACGATAAAGTCTCTCTTCAAATCTACTATCATATTAGTTAAAAAGATTACTTATTTGAAATTAGTGTTCTTTGAATAAGCAGCTTATGGATAATGGTGACATGTATCATGTAACTGTTAAAGAACTGAATGATTCAAGATTTTAGCCATACACCAAGAAAAAAGCTGTCAGAAAGAATACTACTATTTTTGAATGTTTCTTACCTCCACACGTGCCCATTTTCCCTTACAATGGAACAAACAGACTTTGCCACAAAAAGGTAATGAGACGGAATAATCTGTCGTCTGCTGCAATAAAAACAAGGATAGCTTATAAATATACACCCACAAAATCCTGTCAATGATCTACTATTGGAGAACTATATAGTGGGCCAAACATAGGTCCGGGAGCCAGAAACTCAGCTCCATGTCTGATGGTTTCTCTTTTTAGCCCTGGCAGAGCCATTACTGTGCCTCATTCTTCTCTTTTCTTTAGAATAGGCATACTGCCTAGTTACCTGCTTCACAAATTACCTACAAAGATGAAAAAGTACTAAGAAAATTAAAAGTGTAGGCTGGGCTTAAAATACATGGGATGAGCTTTTAAGCAGATCAATGGCCAATGATTATTGTTCTCTATACAGCACATCAGCATAAACAATTGGCAAACTTATCTTCTGTAATCACTGAAAGGACATTTAAAGGCCTAAGTCTATTCCTCTGCCAAGGTTTCTTGAAGACAGTAGTGTCATGGTGGTACCCCAAGACAAAGGTACTTTGGGGGTTCGCCATGTGGCATGCATTATTCTCCCAAATTAGAGTTTGCTATTGGGGTGGTTGGTCTCCAATTATAGCCAATGCAAATCTGTATTCAGTTCTATCTTCCTTCTATCTGTACATGTATTAGTGTATTAGTGTTAGATATAAAATTTAAATTTTGATGCATCTTTATATTTCAGCTAAGGTTGTTAGCTGAAATATAAAGGCAGTGATTAACTCGAACAGCTCATGTTCACACTTAGAAGAGTCAATGGCTGAGAAATAGCATCTGACTTGATGTACCTTTCTGTCCTCCTTGTGGATGTGCCTCTGGTCTGTGCCTGGCCAGACAATGATATATTTACATTTTAAATGAAGCCTAACACCTAGCTGTCAAGCCATCACAAGAGAGAGACAGCATGTCAGAATGAATGAATCATTAATGAATCCTCATGTCTACAAAGGATGCAAGAATGTAGCCTGGTAAACATGCATCTTGGGGTGGGGGGGAGGGAGCAGGACAGGTCAAAGTTACTGGCACAGTGTGAGGCCCCCTAAAAGTGAAGGGGTTCAATGTTACCAGCCAGACTGGCAACGGTATTTAAGCTGGCCTAGAGACCATGGATTTTTTTAGTTTTCCCAGGTACAAGGGAGTGGCTGAGTCCTCCAGCCAGAGGCTCCATAAACCAAGCTGAGCAGGGAATACAAGAAGCTCTGACAGGCAGGGTCAGAGTCATAAGCTACATTTAGATTCCTGAAGCTAGCTAGGGACTGCATCTTTGGATTTAAGGTATAGGGTAAGAACACTTGTTCTGGCATTTTCTTTTGTTTATTTACTACTACATCTCTGTCTGTCTCAACATATGCTTAGGGACCTACCTAAATCATGGTGAGAAAAAGGGATTTTTGAAGGCCACTTGCAGTGCAAAGAGCTGATTTTACAGTTTTTTGCAGGAAGCCCTCCCTCATAGCTGATTGGCTGAGGGGCCCCAGTGACCACACCTCTATGTAGAGATCACAGAAAATAAGGGCTAGAAAGGACCTTAGGAGGTCATCTAGTCCAACCCCCTGCTCAACACAGGACCATCATCAAGTAGATCATCACAGCCAAAGCTTTGTCTAGTTAAGTCTTAAAAACTTCCAAAGTTGGAGATTCCATAACTTTTTTGGGTACCCTGTTCCAGTTTTTATTACCCTCCTAGTAAGAAAATTCTTCCTAATATTTAACCTAAACTTCCATTGCCGTTACTTAAACCATTTGCTCTTTGTACTGTCATCTGCCACCACTGAGAACAGCCTAGCTCCATCCTCTTTCAAACCTCACTTCAGGTAGTTGAAGGCTGCTATTAAATCCCCTCTCAGTCTCCTCTTCTCTAGACTAAATAAGCCCAGTTCCCCCAGTCTTTCCTTACATGTCATGTCCCCCAGCCCCCTCACCATTTTTGCTGCCCTCCACTGGACTCTCTCCAATTTGCCCACATCCTTTCTGTAAGGTGCAAGGGGGGGGGGCGGCAAAACTGAACACAGTACTCCAGATGTGGCCGCACCAGTGCTGAACAGAGGGAAATAATCACTTCCCTTGACCTGCTGGCAACACTCCTACCGATGCAGCCCAGTATGCTGTTAGCCTTCTTTGCAACAAGAGCACACTGCTGGCTCATATTCAGCTTATGGTCCACTGTGACCCCCAGGTCCTTTTCTGCAGAGCTGCTGCCCAGCCAGTCAGCCCCCAACCTATACTGGTGCATGGGGTTGTTCCATCTTAAGTGCAGGACTTGGCACTTGTCCTTGTTGAATTTCATGAGGTTCCTTTTGGCCCAATCCTCCAATTTGTCTAGGTCATTCTGAATCCAGCATATCTACTATTGCCCCCAGCTTGGAGCCACCTGCAAACTTGCTGAGGGTGCAATCTATGCCATCTACCAAGTCGGTGATGAACAAAACCCCCAAGACTGACCCCTGGGGCACTCCACGTGATACCGGCTGCCAACTAGCCAATGAGCCATTGATTACTACCCTCTGGGCCCAATGCTCCAGCCAGATTTCTATCCACCTTACAGTCCATTCATTCAGCCCATACTTTCTTAGTTTTCCTGAGAGAATGTTGTGGGAGACTGTATCAAAAGCCTTGCTAAAATCAAGGTACATCACATCCACTGGTCTCCCTGCATTTATAGAGCTGAGGCCCTTACTCCGCTGCTTTCCATCTTTCCTTTCCTCAGAATTCTGAACTCAGATCATCTCATCTTCACTGCAGCCCAAGTTACCATTCACTACTACATTCACCACCAATTCTTCCTAGTTTGTGAGCAGCAGTTCAAGAAGAGCATAGCTCCTACTTGGCTGCTCCAGTGCTTGCACCAGGAAGTTGTCCCCAACACTTTCCAAAAGCTTCCTGCATTGCCTGCGCACTGCTGTATTGCCCTTCCAGTAGATGTCAGATTCTACGTCCACTGAATTGGTTGGAATCGTAAGGCAGTGTTTTACCGAAGTTGTAGAGATGTGGAAACCGATCAGAAACAGACACCCAAAAAACAGTCAGTCAAAGGCATCTGGCACTCTTTGACAAAGTTAATGTAAGCAGCATGTTCCCTGTCAGGGTTTTTCTGCTATCTAGTGGCTGATTTCAGTAGCTGAGGTTCAAAATTCAGACAAGCCTCCTGACAGGTCAAAAATGCAAACACGACTGAAGCAGGAGGCAGCAGATTGTTTAAAATGGTGGTTACTCATTGTACTTGTAGTACTGATTTAACTCCACAGCTATTTTCTGAAACAGTTCTTGTCTCCACAGGTTTTCACGCTGACAAGTTTGACATGTCTTCAACCCAACTTATCAAATCCATCAGCTTGTGTGCTTGGTGGATAAAAGCCTGCTGAATTTCAAATCACATTAGAAGCTCCATTAACCAGATTGTACGGTCAGCCACAAACTTAACTTGAGCTTACATGCTGCCCTTTCTTAAGAGATGGCATAGTTTAAGTATACACTGTGTGCTAGGTGTGATTTCAAGCTTCTCACACAAATTGCTGGTAGTACTTCATATTCTTTGCATGGTAAATGAACCGCATTAAACCATGAATTCCACCTTGTCAGCACTTGCTCTGGTGAAAGTGACACAGTCATATGTAGGCCCTCGCTTTGCTTGGCCATAGACTCTCTGTGTTGAAGCTTGCAGTCTGTACACTGTTTGAATGCTTTTCAAAGAGGAAAGCAGGCTATCCACATCAGAAAAATGTGTGCGCCAGATGTCACTTACTAAAAGAATGTGTGCATTACAGGTGACTTAAACTGTGTTGGGCATCATTCCGTGGGGTGCACTGGAGAAAGCCTTGCAAGTATACGTTGTATTATCAGAGAGAAATGCTGAGATCTTGTTAAATTTCAAGCTATAGTTTACAATAGCCTTTACTGCAACTTTGGCCACAACAGAAGCACTGACAGACACAAGGTGAACTGGCTTTGTTTAAAAAAAAACAAACCCAAAACAGGCAGGTCAGTCTGTCCCAATTACAAATAAAATGTGGAGAACTTATTCTGGGCATCTGTTGCTTTGTCTGCTACAATCAAGACTGAATCATATTCTGCCAATGTAGCTGCTGTAGACTGAACATGCAAAGCAAATATTACTGGTAGATAATCTTGGCAGAGCTTGTTCACACATGGGAAACTGCCAGCATTTGGCACGCTGTTTTTCTTCCAACATCAATGCTGTTTTTCCTCAGCACATCCAGTGTCATGTTGCACGATGAACAAAACAATTTACCACCATCTGCATCCAAGCTTCCTACATGGAACTGCCTTACATGATCCTAAGTTGAAGTGTATTTAGCTTTCTTGGTTTTCTTTTCACTTATCTTCAGACTGCAGCATTGCATCTGATTTCTTAAAAGATGGTGCCGAAACCCCTTCACCCTCCTGCACCAAGTCTACATCACTAGCTCAGCCTCTTAGAAGTTCTCTCAAACCACATACTCCATGGCTGCAGGGATTTCCGCACTTCCTTTGTATCCCGGTAAGCTTTTTTTTTCCATAGGGGGAGGGGATTCCAAGTAAAGATAGCAAGCAGGAAACAACGTTTTTCGCAGTGATTGTGAAAATTGCTGTTTTCGTGGCTTCTGTGAAAATTGCGAAACTGCAATTTAAGTAGATCCCTACGTATAGTTACTAGTTTCTTACGCTAGCTCTGTTTTTACTACTAATCATCTTGTTGCTTGCTTCCTTACTGATTGCCTGTGGAAGGTGACTTTTGGGTAGGTAATATTCCAAGCCAAGCTGCTTTACGGAGAGGGGAAACTATCATTTCTTTCATAATACAAAAATATGGGGCTATGTGATCCCCCCACGAGGGGCAGCATAGATCCATTATTGCAGCCGCAGAGTCCATGGTAAGGGCAAAAGAACTGAGGTGCAGGGATAGGGAGCTCTCACAGCAACCTCCGTCTGTTCCCACTGCCTCAAGGGAGAAACTCAGGCTCCAGGAGTCCCATCTCCCCCTCCCCTCTCCCCATGGATGGGTTTATGACATGTAGTACTGTTTGGGAGCACCTCAAAAGAATAAGACATTTTAAAAAGGTCTACTCTAAAACTGGGTTAAAATTATGGAATCCACTAACACCTCTAATGCACTCAAGTTCATAGCTAAAAATGTGTCACCTCTACAAATTAAGTGTTTGAAAATAAGCCTGGATTTGTCTTTCATGCATACGTGCATGCATGTACTCACAAAAATTTTTCAGGACAAATTATGTTCTCAGTAGCCATGGCCACCAGATCTACTTTAAAATCATGTCTGCCAGATCTGCCACATTTGTACAACATGATCTTGGATAAGTGGTTACATAATCCAAGATTTCAGAAATTTACTTACAGCTCTGGATCTGCCATGACCATAAGGGATTTAACAAAAATAACTGAATTTACGTATTTTCAAAAAGAAAGCATGCACCGAGGTTGTTTATACCTTGACAGGGTTGCAGAAGTTTAAAAATGGAGTCTTTCCTTACTTGTACAGGTTTCCCCCAACCTCCCGTTTTTTAGATTCAGCATGCAGGGCTTGGATGTGCCAAGTATGTAGAGGGGAAATGCAAGCTTGAGGCCTTCAACATTATATTACTCGGGGATGAACAAGACATACAAAGGTCCTCTCTGAACAAAAATTACCACAAGTATCTTGATGGTCTTGATCAGCAGCTGGATTTAGCCCATCCACCTAAAACCAGTTCTTTGCAAGAGAAGCATAAATGTTCTCATCGTAATGGCAGTGTTGAAAGAATGTTGTAGCCATGATTGTTCATAAAAATATGCAAAAAGCACAGATTTTTGTGGGTGGTATCTTTTACTGGACCAACTGCATGACTGGGATAGACTTAGACAAACTTCCAAATGTACTTTCATTCTTCTTCAGATTTGAGGGAAAAGCAGGCACCGGCAAAAAAATTAAAAACAAATTTCAGGGCTGTGAAGTTGGAGGAGAGAGAGATTCCCAGGGACAGCAGGCAAACAAATCATAGAAGAAAGGATGTCTTGATTAATGGAAATCAAGACCTTTCAAAAGGTAACAAGGTCATTATCACCTGTAGTGTGAAGAAAAATTATCTGGAATCGGGTAGACTCTAGTAATGCTATGAAGTCAATATCAGTGTTCCATCCTTGCTTCTTAGTGTCCAGCCAGTTTGCGAATTTGTTTCCAAGCTTGCCTTTTGAAGCTGTTCTGTAAATTTCCCTTGAGCCCAAAGATAGTGAAAGGCAAGTGATTATTCTGTGAAAAGTGTTCTCCTACATGTTTCTGCATCTGTCTTTAATCTTTTTCCTGTGATCATTCATTTTGGTGTGTAGTTTTAGTCTAGCTTCACCACATCATTTCCATGAGGGCATTTGGTATGCTGGATGACATGTAGCTATAATATAGCATGCATTATAGTATACTACAGCAACCGAGAGGTCATTTCAGAGAAGATCAAAGAGGAAAATGGTCTCTATTTAATACAAAGGTATTAATACTATACCAAAAAGTCTTGCATTTAAATCGGTCACAGTAGGAAACGGAAGTGGATAAAAGGGACAGTAGGTATTTGCTACCCAACACCTTTTAAGAAATATTCCAAACAGCATTTTACAATATTTGAGTTTAAATGCTTTTTCCTAAGCAACTCCATGGTACTCAGCCTCAGAAGTTGACTGGAAGCAATATACATATATTCAGGATTTGACATAAAATAGCCCTGAAATTTATTTCAGTATGTTTTCAGAAAAATCTTAGGACAGACCAATGCAAGTTTATACTTCAGTAGAGTGTTAAAAGCTGAATGAAGAAAAAAAGTAGCATAAACTTAAACATAATATTACTTTACCACCCCTTCCCCGTAATATTAGACGCACCTTATAACGTAAGTAGTCTTCTAACTTCTGTAAGATCTCACATAATTTGACCAAGCCCTTTGATGGGAGTTGACAATATATGGTTCCATCAGAGCAAACATTGGTTACCTTAACATTTGTATATAGAGCATCTACCTGTAACAAAGATTTGATGGAATAAGTTAAGCAAGTCTCTAGTACTGTAATTCTCTATTGCATGATTTAAACTTATAAAACTTTTTTTCTGAAATGTGAAATCAAGAATTAAATACTAGACAACAGTACCTGAAGATGCAGTTCAAGTGATGTGTCAAACAAGGCCTTCAAACAGGTAGCATTTATGTTGATATCATCCTCTCCTGATGTATCATACAGCACAACAAGAGGAATCTCACTTTTTTCCAATATTTCCACAGCAAATATCTTTCCACAGGTTTGTGATTCAACTATTTTCACTAAGACAGGATCATCACAAAAGACTTCCAGTCCTGCAAAATAAACATCTCATAATTCTTATACACCACTTCTTCAAATGTCTCGCAGGGAATTACAGCAATTAAACCTATGTTCTGTATGTGATCAGGTCCAAAAAATGAGAATGCAAGTGGAGGTACCCAGTAAAGGGAACATATTCTTTGCTACAGTTTTACCTTTAATGTACAAGAGACAATTAGGGAGAAAAGTACCCAACTCAGAGAGTAATACAATATATCCATGTAACAAATATTTTCCAAGTGCACTCCCAGTAGGTTTTTTATACAGAGATCCCAAGTATTAAGAATCCCATGAAAAAGGTACTCACTAGATTCAGGAAGGGAAAAACTTACTTGCAGGTAACTTTGAAAGTGCTGAGTGGGGACATTTTGAAATCAAAGGACAGTGCTGAATAAGCAGCAACTGCCAGACTTTTCCTGTATTAGATATTCCTCAGTGTCTGAAGAACAGGGATTTGCTTTCATCTCAGTTGCACAGGTTATTTATGTTTCTTATACTGGAACCACCAAGGCTGCTGAAGCAGTAACTGAAGAATTTTTAATCTCTCAGGCCACCTAACTACACACTCACTAGAGGTGTGCGAAACGGGCTCTATACGATTCGGATTTGGCCCGAATCAGGAACAGTGATTTGATTAGTTGATTCAGATCACTGTCCCCGATTCGATTAGGCTGAATCCGAATCTGAAGATTTGATGCTGATTTAGAGAATCAGCTATTCAGCCATAGACACAGTTTTAAATGTCGTTTTGTTTTGTTTTTTTGTATACCTCGAGGCACCATGTGCGGCTTGTGAATGCTGCAATGCTGGGGTGGACAGAGCATCCCACAGGAGTGTTTGGGGG